>NC_091168.1:6511459-6830854 GCF_040958095.1 Procambarus clarkii
AATCGTCATCCTCCGTCAGCTTACTGGGTCTGTACCTTCGGTAGAGCAACTGATTCTCTAGGAAGAACCCAGGGATACTGTCAGGTTGAGTCTCAGCCTGGAAGAATAATGGTATTAATGAAAGATCCTCCCTCTGTAACTTACGGAACTCCAACATAGTAAGATTCGGTGGTAGATTCTTATGGTCTTGAGGGACAGCGGTTGCAGTAGAGTCAGCTGGTTGCGGGCGTGCAGCTTGTGCACGGGTGGTCACCAAAACCGGAGGAGAGACTTCATCACTTTCTTGGACCTCTGCTGGAACATACTTTAAGATGGGGTTGTCCACTACAGAGTCACATACCTGGGGTTTGTCCATGATGATCAGGTTGGAAGGTTGCAGATCTTCGGCCAAGTCATTGCCCATGAGAAGTTGTACCCCTGACATGCGAAAAAGCTTTTCCTTGATGGAGACTTGGACTTCATCGGTCACGAAAGGACAATCCAGGTGGACTCTGGCGAGTGGATACGGAGTGGTAGCAGTGAGGTCAGTGATAAGGACGGTTTCCCAGGTGTAGGTGATGTTATATTACTGACTGAAGAGCCGCTGTGTCCCTCAAGATCTTCAATTTGAAACGTCCCTCCGAATCTGTACTGTTGGCAAAGACAGTTCCAGGGTACAGGTGTTTGCTGAAGAGAGAAAGATCATTAACAGGAGCTCCAACATTCATCACAGGCTTACCGGACTTAGGAGGAGTCGGTTTGGGTTTAGGAGTTTCACAATAGCCTTTGTATTGGGCTTTTCCACATTTATCTATGGTATGTCCATAGAGCTTGCAATACTTACATTACAATTGAGAGCTCGCTTGATCGGTACTCACTTTGTCATAACTAGACCAAGACTTCTTACAGGAAGGCGGAACTGGTGTTATCCGGTGTATAAGACTGTAGGTGTCAGCCGACTTCGCACATCTGATGTAGTCGGTTTCTTCTTTGTCTGTTAAATATAAACGGATGGAAGGGGGAGCACGTCTAAAGAATTCCTCAACTAGAATGAGCTTGACGAGTTCTGAAAATGTAGACATGTGCTGCTTCCAGCCATTTCATGAAATATCTTTTCTTAGTATTGGCAAATTCTAAAAAGGTGGTGGTACTTTCCTTTAGATAATCACGGAATTTTCGTCTGTAGCTTTCAGTGGAGAGACGGTGGGCGTCCAAAACTGCTTGCTTCAGGGTCTGGTAGTCATTCTCAGACGCTAAGGTACTGAGAGTAATCGCAGCTCTACCTGTGAGATTCACTCTGAGAAAGGTAG
This sequence comes from Procambarus clarkii, assembly GCF_040958095.1. Classification (NCBI taxonomy): domain Eukaryota; kingdom Metazoa; phylum Arthropoda; class Malacostraca; order Decapoda; family Cambaridae; genus Procambarus; species Procambarus clarkii. The sequence continues at coordinate 6,512,749 of NC_091168.1, forward strand.
ACCATTGATCTTCAGGCCAGCTAAGTTTTTTAGCTAGGGCCTCAAAAGTAGTAAAAAACACATCTATCTCTGTCGCAACGAATGGTGGCATTAACTTACTGGCATGGGAGACATTGAAGCTTACTGGGAGACTAGCCGCAGCTTGTTGGCACTGAGTGTGGTGTGTAGTTTCCAAGGAGAGTTCTTGTCGACGATATTCTAGAACCCTCTCAGCTTGCTTCTTATCGTGCTCACGTTGCATCTCCAGGTGACGTTTTCTTGCTTCTAGCTGTTCCCTCTCACGCTCTCGTTGTAGGGCAGCCTCGCGTTCCTGTTCTTCTTTCTTTAGGGCAGCCTCACGTTCCTGTTCTTCTTTCTTTAGGGCAGCCTCACGTTCCTGTTCTTCTTTCTTTAGGGCAGCCTCGCGTTCCTTTATCTGGAGAGCTTCTTTTTGTTGTTCACGCTCTATTTTTGCTAGTTCGAGCTTTAACTTCATAGCTGCCAGAGCATGTCGATCTGAAATAGAATAGTTATCGTGAGAATCAGAGTCTCTAATTCCTTCATCTACGAGGTGATCCAGGATAATATTGTGCAAGTCAATTTTGTTGGCTCCATGGGGAATATCTAGTTGATACTCATGTGCAAGAGTTTGTAATTCGGTCCTCTTGGCATGAATTAAGTTCCCTACTTCACTTGCTGGATCACTACGAAATGCTGAGAGACGAAACATTTTGAGATAGCAAATAAATGTACAACGAATATACCTGTGATATTATAAGTGTCAGTAACAGGATGACGTGGCAAGTGGTAACTATCCTGTGGAAATTTAATCGTTAACAATTAACGTTAATATTAGATGGTAAATGATTAGTCAATTAAAATCGCAGGAAATCTTGTACCCGGTACTCAATATAAGAGAATAAGGGCAAGAAAATCCTACTAAATAAATGAAACCGATAGTTTCTAAAAACAACTGAAGCTTAATTGTTTCAAAAGTGAAAGGGTAGTTCAAGAATGTAGGGATACCTTGCCGGGTCTCTATAGGACAAAAGCAAGGGGGTTTCCTACTTAATTATATGATACTTACAGAATCAGCGTTCTTTGTGCTCTGAAAAAAGAAAGCTAATTCCCTACCTGAGTAATTATCATCATCTCTGACCGACGTATAGTGGTGCGAGTGTCAACTGGTGACGAGAACTGCTGTTGAGGTCCCAACTCAACAGCGTAGTCTGTGCTAGAGGAACTATGGCCCTCTGTATCTTCCTTTGGTCGGATTGCAGAAGATAGGGTGCGTGGCCCGAAGACAAACCAAAGTACCAGTGTACCAAAATGATGATCTGCCGTAATTTGAGAAATATCCTAAGGACAAAAAGGGTGGAATACACGAGTAATAACACTGAGGGATGGACGACCAATTAAGTGAGTGACTGTGGCCACCAGTCACCACGTAATCCACAGTTATCCAACACTCACAATATGTTACCCTCGGAATGCACAAAATACACAGCACCATATGAATATTAAAAGTTATGAAAATATTGAAAAGCAACTGCATCAAAGCCAAGTACACTTACCACAAATTGTTGTTCTAGTACTAGTACCTGAGTGAGGCTCCTAGGACAGGCCCCCATTAAATGTGATGGAAAAAAGAAGTATAGGTGTTTGGCAGTCCTCCAAATGGCTGGTGTCAATGCCAATCACATTTACAAAAAAAAAGTTGACTGCTTGGCTGTTGCCTCCTGTGGTAAATTAAGGGAAAACACGCAAAACAAATTGTATGAACAATGAAACTTTAATTAACTTGAAAATAAATATGAACAAAGATAATTCCTTGGCTATGTACAGTGCAAACAAACAAGATTATAAAGTAAAAAAATCACAAAATAAAACAGTGGTGACGTTACTCTATAATGAATAAAGACAAGAAATGAATTAACAGGTGCTGAGAATAAATCGCTGGCTGAGAACATCCACTAATAAACTGAGCGTATATCAGATGGTTGTATCAGCTTTGAGAGCACAGGATATTCTAAATCCAATGGCTTGTGCATGCTCAGTCATCGGCTATGAAGATGGCGCTGAAGTGCAGAGGTGCAGAGGTCGAATCACCAATCAGAAGTGCGCTGGCTGGAAGTGGTGGTTTGGTGATCGACGAAGGTGGAGGGGGGAGGTGGAGAGCGAGTGTTTGATACATATGCGCTTGGCAGAAACGTATTTTACTCAATACGTACTACACTTGCTTGTAGTATCTAGATGTTGTAGATGTACTGAAGTAACATGACGATAGGAAAGAGCAGACCAAATCTCTCTTCAAGGAGATTATTGAAACAATATATATATATATATATATATATATATATATATATATATATATATATATATATATTATATATATATATATATATATATATATATATATATATATATAATATATATATATATATATATTAGTATATTTTGGTAGCAGTCTTTCCTGTAGACATATATTATTAAATATGACCGATAAAGTAAGATTAATAATTCTAACACGAATTTTCTCAATCTTTCGTACATTACGCTTCACTGTTGGAGGTAAATCAAAAATTAATTCTCCAAAATTCATTTTTATTTCTAGTCTGACGCGACACGGGCGCGTTTCGTAAAACTTATTACATTTTCAAAGACTTTAGTTCACAAATACACATCTGAATAGAACTTACGTATCTCAGATTTTATATCTACATTTGAGTGAGGTGGGAGGGGTGATGTGGCATTAACACAAGACAGAACAAGAGGGGATATTAATAGGGTATTAAAAGTATCAACACAAGACAGAACACAAACAATGGGTATTGAATAGAAGTGTTTGTAGAAAGCCTATTGGTCCATATTTCTTGATGCTTCTATATTGGAGCGGAGTCTTGAGGTGGGTAGAATATAGTTGTGCAATAATTGGCTGTTGATTGCTGGTGTTGACTTCTTGATGTGTAGTGCCTCGCAAACGTCAAGCCGCCTCCTATCGCTGTATCTATCGATGATTTCTGTGTTGTTTACTCGGATTTCTCTGGCGATGGTTTGGTTGTGGGAAGAGATTATATGTTCCTTAATGGAGCCCTGTTGCTTATGCATCGTTAAACGCCTAGAAAGAGATGTTGTTGTCTTGCCTATATACTGGGTTTTTTGGAGCTTACAGTCCCCAAGTGGGCATTTGAAAGCATAGACGACGTTAGTCTCTTTTAAAGCGTTCTGTTTTGTGTCTGGAGAGTTTCTCATGAGTAGACTGGCCGTTTTTCTGGTTTTATAGTAAATCGTCAGTTGTATCCTCTGATTTTTGTCTGTAGGGATAACGTTTCTATTAACAATATCTTTCAGGACCCTTTCCTCCGTTTTATGAGCTGTGGAAAAGAAGTTCCTGTAAAATAGTCTAATAGGGGGTATAGGTGTTGTGTTAGTTGTCTCTTCAGAGGTTGCATGGCTTTTCACTTTCCTTCTTATGATGTCTTCGACGAAACCATAGGAGAAGCCGTTATTGACTAGGACCTGCCTTACCCTACAGAGTTCTTCGTCGACTTGCTTCCATTCTGAGCTGTGGCTGAGAGCACGGTCGACATATGCGTTAACACACTCCTCTTGTACCTGTCAGGGCAGTCGCTGTTGGCATTTAGGCACATTCCTATGTTTGTTTCCTTAGTGTAGACTGCAGTGTGGAAACCTCCGCCCTTTTCCATGACTGTTACATCTAGAAAGGGCAGCTTCCCATCCTTTTCCATCTCGTAAGTGAAACGCAGCACGGAACTCTGCTCAAATGCCTCCTTCAGCTCCTGCAGATGTCTGACATCAGGTACCTGTGTAAAAATGTCGTCAACATACCTGCAGTATATGGCCGGTTTCAAGTTCATGTCGACTAAGACTTTTTGCTCGATGGTACCCATATAGAAGTTTGCAAACAGGACACTTAGGGGAGAACCCATGGCGACCCCATCTACTTGCTTATACATGTGCCCATCCGGGCTCAAGAAGGGTGCCTCTTTAGTACAAGCTTGGAGTAGTTTCCTCAGAATATTTTCTGGTATGTCAAGAGGAGTACAGGCTGGATCACGATACACTCTGTCGGCTATCATTCCGATTGTCTCGTCCACAGGTACGTTGGTAAACAGCGATTCTACGTCCAACGAGGCTCTTATCCCTGTGGCCCGTGTGCCCCGCAGTAAGTCAACAAATTCCTTTGGAGACTTCAGGCTGAAGGCGCAAGGAACATAAGGAGTCAGCAGGCCGTTGAGTCGCTTCGCCAGTCTGTACGTGGGTGTGGGTATCTGGCTAATGATTGGCCGAAGTGGGTTTCCAGGCTTGTGCGTCTTGACATTTCCATACGCATATCCAGGTTTATATTCCCCAATGATCTTTGGCAGGTGGAGTCCGGATTTCTTGGCGTTCACAGTTTCGATCAGTTTGTTGACCTTTGCTTTTAATTCGGCTGTAGTGTCCTTCGTTACCCTTTGGAACTTAGTTTGGTCAGAGAGTATGATGTTCATTTTCGCCAGATATTCGTCTTTTTTAAGAATGACATATATTGGCGACTTGTCACCTCTCCTGACAACTATCTCCTTGTTCTCACGAAGGCTTTTAGCTGCCGCTTTAAGCTCGGGGGACAGTATGGTGCTTCTGTAGTTGCCTCGATTCTTTCCTCCTTCTGCAATAAGTTCTGCTTGTAAGGTGTCTTTGGTAGTGACCTTCTTTTGTGTCTCGAGGTCGAATATGTCGTCCAACAGAATTTCCAACTCTACTTTCCGGGCCATCTCACTCGGTCTGGACATAACATGACAGTTTATGCCCAGATTTAGGAGAGTGACTTGGTCCTCAGTGAGGTTAATTCCTGCAAGGTTCAGGAAGCCATCTCTTGGTCGTGGAATTGCCATAGGTCCTCCATATAATGTTGTTAGTTTCTTGATAATCCTTGTTTCAGTGCTGAGGTGATGTTGGTCTGTGAGGATGTCGAGGTGTTGTTCAATGTGGGTACGGAGGAAAGGGTCCTGAAAGATATTGTTAATAGAAACGTTATCTCTACAGACAAAAATCAGAGGATACAACGGACGATTTACTATAAAACCAGAAAAACGGCCAGCCTACTCATGAGAAACTCTCCAGACACAAAACAGAACGCTTTAAAAGAGACTAACGTCGTCTATGCCTTCAAATGCCCACTTGGGGACTGTAAGCTCCAAAAAACCCAGTATATAGGCAAGACAACAACATCTCTTTCTAGGCGTTTAACGATGCATAAGCAACAGGGCTCCATTAAGGAACATATAATCTCTTCCCACAACCAAACCATCGCCAGAGAAATCCTAGTAAACAACACAGAAATCATCGATAGATACAGCGATTGGAGGCGGCTTGACGTTTGCGAGGCACTACACATCAAGAAGTCAACACCAGCAATCAACAGCCAATTATTGCACAACTATATTCTACCCACCTCAAGACTCCGCTCCAATATAGAAGCATCAAGAAATATGGACCAATAGGCTTTCTACAAACACTTCTATTCAATACCCATTGTTTGTGTTCTGTCTTGTGTTGATACTTTTAATACCCTATTAATATCCCCTCTTGTTCTGTCTTGTGTTAATGCCACATCACCCCTCCCACCTCACTCAAATGTAGATATAAAATCTGAGATACGTAAGTTCTATTCAGTTGTGTATTTGTGAACTAAAGTCTTTGAAAATGTAATAAGTTTTACGAAACGCGCCCGTGTCGCGTCAGACTAGAAATAAAAATGAATTTTGGAGAATTAATTTTTGATTTACCTCCAATAGTGAAGCGTAATGTACGAAAGATTGAGAAAATTCGTGTTAGAACTATTAATCTTACTTTTTCGGTCATATTTAATAATATATATATATATATATATATATATATATATATATATATATAATATATATATATAATATATATATTATAATATATATATATATATATATATATATATATATATATATATATATATATATATATATATATATATATATATATATATATATATATATAATATATATATATATATATATATATATTAAATATGACCGAAAAAGTAAGATTAATAATTCTAACACGAATTTTCTCAATCTTTCGTACATTACGCTTCACTGTTGTAGGTAAATCAAAAATCACTTCTCCAAAATTCATTTTTATTTCTAGTCTGACGCGACACGGGCGCGTTTCGTAAAACTTATTACATTTTCAAAGACTTCACAAATACACAACTGATTAGAACTTACGTATCTCTGCTATTATATCTACATTTGAGTGAGGTGGGAGGGATGATGTGGCATATAGTGACGTGGCATTAACACAAGACAGAACATGAGGGGATATTAATAGGGTATTAAAAGTATCAACACAAGACAGAACAGAAACAATGGGTATTGAATAGAAGTGTTTGTAGAAAGCCTATTGGTCCATATTTCTTGATGCTTCTATATTGGAGCGGAGTCTTGAGGTGGGTAGAATATAGTTGTGCAATAATTGGCTGTTGATTGCTGGTGTTGACTTCTTGATGTGTAGTGCCTCGCAAACGTCAAGCCGCCTGCTATCGCTGTATCTATCGATGATTTCTGTGTTGTTTACTAGGATTTCTCTGGCGATGGTTTGGTTATGGGAAGAGATTATATGTTCCTTAATGGAGCCCTGTTGCTTATGCATCGTTAAACGCCTGGAAAGAGATGTTGTTGTCTTGCCTATATACTGGGTTTTTTGGAGCTTACAGTCCCCAAGTGGGCATTTGAAGGCATAGACGACGTTAGTCTCTTTTAAAGCGTTCTGTTTTGTGTCTGGAGAGTTTCTCATGAGTAGGCTGGCCGTTTTTATGGTTTTATAGTAAATCGTCAGTTGTATCCTCTGATTTTTGTCTGTAGGGATAACGTTTCTATTAACAATATCTTTCAGGACCCTTTCCTCCGTTTTATGAGCTGTGGAAAAGAAGTTCCTGTAAAATAGTCTAATAGGGGGTATAGGTGTTGTGTTAGTTGTCTCTTCAGAGGTAGTAATAGCAGAGATACGTAAGTTCTAATCAGTTGTGTATTTGTGAAGTCTTTGAAAATGTAATAAGTTTTACGAAACGCGCCCGTGTCGCGTCAGACTAGAAATAAAAATGAATTTTGGAGAAGTGATTTTTGATTTACCTCCAACAGTGAAGCGTAATGTACGAAAGATTGAGAAAATTCGTGTTAGAATTATTAATCTTACTTTTTCGGTCATATTTAATAATATATGTCTACAGGAAAGACTGCTACCAAAATATATAATATATATATATATATATATATATATATATATATATATATATATATATATATATATATTATAATATAATATATATATATATATATATATATATATATATATATATATATATATATATATATATATATATATATATATATATATATATATATATATATATATATATATATATATATATATATATATATATATATATATATAATATATATATATTATATATATATATATATATATTATATATATATATATATATATATATATATATATATATATATATATATATATATATATATATATATATATATATATATAATATATATATATATATATATATATATATATATATATATATAATATATATATATATATATATATATATATATATATATATATATATATAATATATATATATATATATATATATATATATATATTGGTGTATACTGGCAGCAGGTTTTCTTTCAAACATGTTTCATTAAATATGACCGCATATTCTGTATTTATTATTTTCTGGTTTAGGGCTTCTATCCCTCTAACTATTTTCTTAGCATCAGGGCTTAGTTGAAATAGGAGTTCTCCAAAACTCATTTTCGTACTTTTAAGGTGAAGAAAAGAAGTGATTTACTATAGAATGTATTACGCTTATTTATACAATTTTACACAACGTTTCGAACCTCCATGGTTCATTTTCAAGTGAAGAGATCTTACGTTGTTGTTGTTAGAGATTCAGCTACTTGGAACAAGCTCCAAGTAGCACGGGCTATGGTGAACCCATAACTTACCTGGCACAGGAGCAGGGGCAAGAAGCACGGGCTATGGTTAGCCTTGTGGACGGGAGATGTCTCCCATCGGAGATCTTACAATGCTGGTTAATTTTATACCCGCACTGGGTCAGGTGATAAGACAATAAAGGTGAAAACATGGGGGGATACATAAGGAATAAATGTGGGGTGAAACATAAGAACATAAGAATAGAGGTAACTGCAGAAGGCTTATTGGCCCATACGAGGCAGCTCCTATTTACATACAAAGATTAATCCAGTGTAATTGGCCTGTTATGTTGGACATTGTCTTCTGTGTTGGCATCGTTATGTTCTGGTCTTGTCCTTACTCTCATGGTGGGTAGAGTAAATAGTTCCGTGATTTGGGTGCTCATGGTAGGTTGTTCTATTCTTATGTGAATTGCTTCAAGAATTTGTAATCTTCTTGCATCTTGGGTTTTGTCTATTATGCAGGTATTCTTGTTCAACATTTCTCTTGTTAGAGTGATGTCATGGGCTTGTCTCATGGGATTCCTAGGGGCACCGGATTGAAGACGGCATGTCAAATACCCCGTCAGCTTGGTCGACGTCTTACCTATGTACTTAGATTGAAGGTTACATCCTTCGTGGGGGCAAGTGTACATGTATACAACGCTTGACTGCTGTAGAGGGTTCTCCGTCGGCTTAGGGCTGTTTTTGATAAGGAGTTCGGAAGTCTTCTTGGTTTTGTAGAATATTATCAGGTTTATGTTTTGGTTAGGAGTAGTGCTTTTTACTCCTTTACGGAGTATTTCTTTCATTATTCTTTCCTCTTTTATATGTTCACTGTGCATGGTTGATTTGTAATATAATTTTATTGGAGGTATTATGGTTTCTGTTCTAGGTTCTGGATTATACCAACGGTCCAAGTGTCTTCTTATAGCAGCGTTTATTTCCGCGTTGCTATATCCGTTGTTCACCAATACCTGAGTTACTCTTTCAAACTCTCTACTCACGTTGCTCCATTCAGAGCAGTGGGTAAGCGCTCGACGAATATAAGCATTGAGAACACTGGCTTTGTATCTTTGGGGGCACTCACTTCTACCGTTCAGGCATAATCCTATGTTGGTGGGCTTGGTATATACGTTGGTGCTTACAGAGGTTCCTGTTTTTGTTATTAGTACATCCAAGAATGGCAGACTGTTATTTCCACTATTTTCATGTGTAAATCGGAGTACTGACTCTCTCTCTAGATGTCTTTTTAGGTCAATTAGTTCATCTGAGTCTTTTACTATAACGAATATGTCATCTACATAACGGCAATATACAGTTGGTTTTTGTCTGCTACTGAAGACCCTGTCTTCGATGGTTCCCATATAAAAATTAGCAAATAAAACTCCTAAGGGGGGAGCCCATTGCTACTCCGTCTATTTGTAAATACATGTCTCCTTGTGGACTGATGAAAGGGGCTTCCTTTGTACATGCTTCGAGAAGACTCTTCAAGTGTGGCTCAGGTATGTCTAATTTGGGGGTGCTCTCGTCTCTGTATACTCTGTTCAGTATCATTCCTATGGTTGTGTCGACTGGGACGTTGGTAAATAGGGATTCAACGTACAGGGAAGCGATGATTCCATCGGGCTGGGTTGATTTGATCAATTCTAGGAAATCTGCTGATGATTGTAGACTAAACTTACTTGGAGTGTATGGAGTTAGGAGTTCATTGAGTTTTTTTGCCAGGTGATAAGTTGGAGTTGGTATTTGACTGATTATAGGGCGTAGTGGGTTACCTGGTTTATGCGTCTTAACATTGCCGTAGGCATATCCTAAGCCATAGTCGCCTTGAAGTTTATTGAAATGCACACTACCTTTCTTTGCGCTGATTGCTGTAATTGTTTTGTTTACTTTCCGCTTAAGGTCTTCCACGGGGTTCCTCGTGATTCGTTGAAATTTGGAGTCGTCACTAAGGATGTCGCTAATTTTGTTCATGTATTCTTGGGTAGGAATCAATACATATGCTGCTGTCTTGTCGGCTTTTCTTATTGTTACGTCTTTCAGATTTTTTAGTTGTTTTGCTGCTTCTTTGAGTCATGAGGTTAAGATTGTAGATGAATATGTTCCTTGTTTTTTCCCTGCTACTGCTAGTAGTTCAGCCTGAAGTGTGTCAGTGGTGATGACTTTTTTGTTGTCTTCTAGCTTATGGATATCGTCCAGAAGCATTTCGATTTCCAGGCGTTTTTGATGCATCTTTGGTTTAGATATGAATTGACAATTTAGACCAAGATTTAAGAGGTCTCGTTGGTCCTGGGTAAGATCATAAGAAGTCAGATTAATGTAGCCATCTTTAGGACGAGGGATCTTTAACTGTCCACCGTTTAGGGCTGTTAACTTACGGAGTGTCTTTGTTTCTACACGAGTTTTATGTTGTTATTTCAGGTTAAATAGTTCACTGTTGATGGTTTGCTTGAGTTCGATAGGGATGTCGTACTGGGTCCATTTGTTTAACAGATGCTCAGCCTGCTCTATAAGGGTATGGAGGGCTTCCTTCTTCTTGTTTAGTTGATGCCGAATGAGCTCTTGCCTATACCTATAGGTAAACTCTGTATTGCCGACTGCTGGGTCATGTGGGTTTATATTGGTGTATACTGGCCGCAGGTTTTCTTTCAAACATGTTTCATTGAATATGACCACATATTATGTATTTATTATTTTCTGGTTTAGGGCTTCTATCCCTATAACTATTTTCTTAGCATCAGGGCTTAGTTGAAATAGGAGTTCTCCAAAACTCATTTTCGTACTTTTAAGGTGAAGAAAAGAAGTGATTTACTATAGAATGTATTACACTTATTTATACAATTTTACACAACGTTTAGAATGTTGTCAACATTCTAAGGAAACTACTCCAAGCTTGTACTAAAGAGGCACCCTTCTTGAGCCCGGATGGACACATGTATAAGCAAGTAGATGGGGTCGCCATGGGTTCTCCCCTAGGTGTCCTGTTTGCAAACTTCTACATGGGTACCATCGAGCAAAAAGTCTTAGTCGACATGAACTTGAAACCGGCCATATACTGCAGGTATGTTGACGACATTTTTACACAGGTTCCTAATGTCAGACATCTGCAGGATCTGAAGGAGGCATTTGAGCAGAATTCTGTGTTGCGTTTCACTTACGAGACGGAGAAGGATGGGATGCTGCCCTTTCTAGATGTAAAAGTCATGGAAAGGAGCGGAGTTTTCCACACTGCAGTCTACACTAAGGAAACAAACATAGGAATGTGCCTGAATGCCAACTGTGACTGTGCAGACAGGTACAAGAGGAGTGTTGTTAACGCTTATGTCGACCGTGCTCTCAGCCACAGCTAAGAATGGAAGCAAGTCGACGAAGAACTCTGTAGGGTAAGGCAGGTCCTAGTTAACAACGGCTTCTCCAATGGTTTCGTGGAAGACATCATAAGAAGGAAAGTGAAACGCCATGCAACCTCTGAAGAGACAACTAACACAACACCTATACCCCTATTAGACTATTTTACAGGAACTTCTTTTCCACAGCTCTTAAAACGGAGGAAAGGGTCCTGAAAGATATTGTTAGTAGAAACGTTATCCCTACTGACAAAAATCAGAAGATACAACTGACAATTTACTATAAAACCAAAAAAACGGCCAGCCTACTCATGAGAAACTCTCCAGACACAAAGCAGAATGCTTTAAAAGATTACCATCCAAGTGCTGGCGCAGAAGTGGTTCAAATAGCTTTGGCTATCACTTCCTTTTGTCCGGTCGTGATGGTCAAGCGGATTAAGGCGTCCTGTAGATACCAGTTGCGTTGCTCCTGGGAGTATGGGTTCGAGTCACTTCTGGGGTGTGAGTTTTCATTCGCATATAGTCCTGGGGACCATTCAGGCTTTTTTGCATTTGTGTTCCACACGTGTGCCCCAAAGAATGAGGTGATTTGATTAAAAGCTATGCCCAAGATTACCATCCGAGTGCTGGCGGGGAAGAGGTTCAAATAGCTTCGGTTATCACTTCCTTTTGTCCGGTCGTGATGGTCAAGCGGATTAAGGCGTCCTGTAGATACCAGTTGAGTTGCTCCTGGGAGTATGGGTTCGAGTCTCTTCTGGGGTGTGAGTTTTCATTCGCATATAGCCCTGGGGACCATTCAGGCTTGTTCGCATATATGTATATATATATATATATATATATATATATATATATATATATATATATATATATATATATATATATATATTATATATATATAATATATATTATATAATATATATTATACTTAATAAAGAAAAGAGAGAGAGACTTTTTTTTATAATATTTCCAAACAGTTTGATTTCAACTTTTTTTTTTAAGTAACATAAGATTCGAGGAACCTTTAGATGGCCTTTTTGCTCACATATGATTAGTTAAATCTCCATTTGTTTTGACAACAGAGACCTACATTCAATTTGTATTTGGTAGGTAGTAATGATGCTGCATATCAGACCAGACCTGTCTGTTATGTCCTCCAGCCTAAGTTGGCTTGGCCAATAAAAGAAGTGAGTTTTGTGAGGAATTAAATACCAGACCCAACTGACTAATCCTGGGGTATATGGTGCCTCGGTTTAATATTTGTATAATATATATCAAATAATCATTTGTTCATATCATTCAAAATGAACTGAAATGTATTGATCTTAAACGTTTAAAGAGTTGGACTTCGAATTATTTGGTTGTTAATTATTCCTTACGGTTAACAAAAATATTGATCGAGAATGTCTAATGATGATGACGATTACAGTACAACTATAAAATTCGATACCCCAAAAAATTCCGGGTTTATTCAAGTTACCTATGAGACAAAATCTAATAAGGCATCTATTTATATTTTATAAAATAAATAGACATGCTAATATTAATGATTCTGAAATATATTACAATTATCCACAAAATCTTAATATTTGTAATTTAGTTTATAGAAAGATTTATGATATTTCAGGATTACTATTTAATAATGAATTTAACTGGGGTGAAATGCTTTGTAAATATTTTGATGATCAGTGTATTGAATACGACCAAAGTAAAAAACTACTTTTAAACATGACCGACTCTCAGATTCATACTATACTATATATTAACTGTTTAGTTGATTTGTGGGTTTATCTTTAAGATGGAATTGCTGAGCTAAAAAATCAGATCGTATATGTATAAATTCATCATTAAATGATTGTATTATTAAGAATTGCTTAACCTATGAAAATATGTTAAAACGAATTAATAAATCGATATTAAACATTAGGATGTATATAAACACTTATGAAATAAGAAAATATAATGAAGATATAATTGATTCTCTTAAGAAACATTATAAGAAACAAGATAATTGGTCGAAATTTAGAAAAATACCAATGTCTCTAGCATTTGAAATGCATCTAGATTTAGTAAATAAATTTTTACAGATTTCTTATGAGGTAAGAAATGAAATAACTGATGTAGCAGAAAATTCTAAATATCATTACTGTCTTTTCATCAATTATGGCATGTCAGATATGGTGGCATACCTCTCAAGAAAATCGGAAAAATATAAAGATATTTGGAATAATCTGTATAAAAATTATGACATTAATATTAATGGTACTATTACATTAAAAAAAGAAAGAAACAAATTTCCTGTCCAAAGAAAAGGAAATATCAAGAAGAAGAAAAAGAATATATTTGTACACAAAATTAATGTGAGCATATGGTACTGTTGGCTATAATATACTAATAGCATTTACCGTAAGGTCCACTACGAGCTCACCATAGCCCGTGCTACTTCAAATTTTTGTTCCGAGTAGTTGAATCTAAAACAACAACAATAACATTTACCATAATAAACATTCATTAATATAAAAATGAATAACCAACAGTCACCACCCACAATACCAATAGGTGCACCCAATACAGAAAATCCGGCCCAACAACCGCCGCTCCCTCTTCAACAACAATCATTAGTTCCTCAACCAAATAATTCGCAACCATTTATTTCATCATTAATTGCCAATCCCAAAGTTAATCCCGAATTATCTGATATACTTTCAAAACTTCAAGCTATGACTAGGCATATCAGTGATCCAAACCAACGTGCTGAATTCATAAAAGCTGTAAGCCAATAGTTAAATGTGATAGGTAATGCTTCTAAATGTGTTTGTATTCATGCCTTGTTTCCTGACCTAAAAAATGAGGAAAAAGATTCTCATTTGCAACAAATCGACGAACTGTATACAACAGCACGGGGGAAACCAGTACAGAATATTTATAGAAGTTTATCAGCAATATGTCCTTGTTTATATCTGAAAAGGGGTTTGATATCGACGGACGTGGTGAAAGATTTCTACGATTCGTCTTGTTCCAGTAAAACTGGAGCACAAAATACTTATAACCCAGGCCCTATATTTCACGCCTTAACTAGTTTTAATGTTAATCAGAAAGTCTATCCTAATATGCAAAATGCCATGAATATATCTTTTCATCTGGGTAATATTCTCTTCCTTGATTCAAAGATCTTTTTACAGATGTTAGCTATGCCGTCTAATCATACAGACCAGGGAGTTAAAGTGATTTTGGTCGATACAGATGAAACTGTTGTTTGTAATGATTGTGACATTGATCGTTAAATGAAAGTTTATATGAATTTCATGTAAGCTCCTCCTAATTCCCTTGCTAATGGTTATTACAAAGGGAATATAGCAGATCCAGTAACATCATCACCATCATCAATTGACAGAAATTAATTAATAAGTAACCCACCTGACCAATTTGTTAAGGCAGGAAGTAACGAACATAGTGAAGTGCTACTAAAAATCTTTGATGTAAATTCCGTCTTAAACATATACTATTCTCAACTGATCTAATCTCAGCGACGTTTACAAATGAAAACAATTTCATCAACAGATAATGATGGGAGTAGATTATATCTAAATCGAACAAATTTTGCTTGTTATGAACCCTTGTCCACACATCGAATGCACGATTCTCTGGCCTTAGCTATTACTTTACCAGATGATCCCAATGCACTTTATCAGATGATCACAATGCAATACAAAGATTTCCCTCCACTTAATGGTGAGTGTATCACCAATCCCCATAATATTCTTATCATTAATAAGAATGGAAAGGCAGTATTTACTGTCAGTTCTGAGCCCAAACCACCATCATCCACCAGAGCATGCGAAAAATTAAAACGAGGCCTTAAAGATGGCAATAAATATCCACCTAATAAACGATTTGTAAATACAGCGCATACAGCGACGTTGAAACCCGGAGAGCCTAATAAACCAGACACATTTCCTCAGTTAAGTAATGTCACATCTCCCAATCTTACTGATATTGCTATAGAGAAACATATTAATGACTCCAGCATGTACCGTAAAAGTTTAAAAACGAGCAAAGATAATTTAGACAATTATTTTATCGAGTTTAAGGATGTTCTAAATAATCCCGTCATTATAGATAACGTTAATCTTTCAACTCAAAATAACTCAATCTTTCAACATTGCCATTGGCTTATATCCCAATAAAATAATAGATCCATATATGAATACCGCAAAATCAGAGAATATAGATATACTTTCAGATACATACAAAGACGGTATGAATACCCTAAAAATAGCACCGCCTAATGTAGTTTATTCGCCAAACATCGGATTTATTACTCTCAAAAGTCTATGTTCTAATGAGATGTTGGTATTAAAGAATACAATTACCGTTTTATCAAATATAACATTTCGAATTAGTGGGGTAAACTTTAGAAAACTTAATTTAAGTGATCTGGCAAATAAAAGTTCAGTTTTTATCTCGCCTAATTATTCTGTTGAAATTAAGAATCCAAGTGAGTATTTTCAAGTTGTTGATAAAAAAGTAAATATACATACTTCGATTCCCCCCGTTTCATCTAATGTAGCCCATGTTGAGCAGGATTTATGTGATACCATGTCATTTGGACAATATGTGCAACTTTATACGCCACTCCAAAAAAAGGATGTATATGGTAAAGTGAAGTAAGTAATTTTCAGGTAAATAAATTTAATAAATATCAACAAATATTTGTATCCACCACTCTTTAAAAACGTACCTTATAAATAATAGGTAATGTGATACGTAATATGTTAACAACAGGGAACCTTACGATCACATCTCTCCTACATCTCTATACCTCTTTTAATATCATTCCAATCGCATTTTTAATGATTTTCATAGATGATCGCAACATTAAAAGAAGCAGTTGGAGTTTTGGAAAAGCTATTAAGCACATTAAAAATAAGATTTTATGGTTCGGTTTTAATTTGAGATTTCACGAGCTTCTCTAAAAGAAAATACGCGAAAGTTTCCCTTGCCCGCCAGGTGATGATCACAAGAAATGCCAGACCAACTCACTGTAGAGTGTGCAAGGGATCATCGCCTGGCGGGCCAGGCAAATGATCGCATATTTACTTTTAGAAAAACTCATGAAATCTCAAAATTAAAACGAACCAGATAATATTATTTTTAATGTGCATAATAGCATTTCTATGACCCCAACTGCTTCTTATACTGTTGCGATCATCTACGAAAATAATTAAAAACGCGATTGGTGCCATATTAAGAGAGATATAGTTTTATAACGATCTTTTTTTTTTCTAGAGAAACTCATAAAATCTCAAAACGAATACGACCCGTAGATTTTTATTTTTAATGTGCTTAATAGCTTCCCCAAGACACTAACTCTTTCTAATAATATTGAGTGTATCTATAAAAATAATTAAAAACGCGATTGGAATGATATTGAGAAAGGTATAGAGATATGAGAGTGATGTGATTGTATTTCATAAGGTTTCCTGTTGTTAACATATTACATATAACATAACATATTATTATAAAACTAAACCCCTCTATTCTTTTTTATAGTATATATATATATATCATCATAATAAAAATATCATTATTATGGTATATTATTATTATTATTATTATTATTATTATTATTATAATAATAATAAGTGAGTTTATAGTTTTATATATACTTGTTAAATCTTTATTTTCATCCAATTATAAGTACTTTTTAAAAAAGAGTGGTGGATACAAATATTTGTTGATGCATTTATTTTGCTAAAAGCTAATGGCAATGTCAATAGTTGAAAGACTAACATCATTTAATAGGATGTGATTATTTAGATCATTAAACTCGATAAAATGGTTGTCTCAATTATCCTCGTTTGTTTTTAAACTTTTACGGTACATGCTGGAGACAGGTCGCTTTATGCCCCTGTATTCACAAGTTGTTTTAGTGTGGGTGGGCTCTCACAAGAAATGCCAAGCCAACTCACTGTAGAATGCCCTGGGGATCATCGTCTGGCGGGCCAGGCAAACGATCGCCTATTTTCTTTTAAAAGAAACTCATGAAATTTCAAAATGAAAACGAACCCTAGAATAATTTTTTTAATGTGCTTAATATCATTTACATGACCTCAACAGCTTCTTATAATGTTGCGATCATATACGAAAATCATTAAAAACGCGATGGGAACCATATTAAAATTAGTTTTAAAACGATCATGTGTTTTTTCTAGAAAAACTCATAAAATCTCAAAATGAAAACGAACCATAAATGCTTACTTTTAATGTGCCTAATAGCTTCCCCAACACACCAACTGCATCTTATAATGCAGTTGGTGTCATCCATCATTAAAAAATCATTGACAATACGATTGGAATCATATTCAGAGAGGTTTCATAGATCTATTTTATAACGATCTTGGGTTTCTAATGAAAATGAACCATAAACGATTATTTTTAATGTGCCTAAAAGCTTTCCCAATACACTAACTGTATCTTATAATGTTGAGTGCATCTTTAAAATAATCATTGACAATAGGATTGGAATGATATTGAGAGAGGTTTCATATATCTAATATTTCAAAACGATCTTGTGTTTTTTCATGAAAACGAGCCATAAATGTTTACTTCTAATGTGCCTAATAGCTTCCCCAACACACCAACTGCATCTTATAATGTTGAATGCATCTTTAAAAAAATCATTGGCAATACGATTGGAATGATATAAAGAGAAGCATAATAGATGTAATATTTTATAACGATCTTGTGTTTTTTAATGAAAACGAACCATAAATAATTATTTTTAATGCGCCTAAATGCTTTTCCAAGACACCAACTCTTTCTTAAATTATTGAGCGCATCAATAAAAATCATTAACAATGCGATTGGAATGATATTAAGAGATGTATAGAGATATGGGAATGATGTGATTTTATTTCCTAATGTTTCCTATTGTTAACGTAATTATTAGGCATCCATCAGTCTAAGACTATGGAGTTGCGCCTTGACAGGGCGCAAAGCCTGGGTAGGTAGATATGGAGGAGAAGCTGTTACCCATGCAGCAGGTTCCCCCTCTCCACGTTGCTGAAATTATCCAATAGAAAGGCAAATGCCAATACACATGGTTCCAGCAACGTCGCAGGAGCTGCCAGAACGAGGTCGACATCAACAACGAACTGCCTTAGGGGCTCCAACTCCGGATTTTTCCTCGAGGTTGACTCCTGAAGTCTTTCCCCAAAAAGGGGTATGGCCGCAAGGCAGCGGAGGTTTAAAATCAGGGTTTTCCTTCCCCTAGATGGGCTGCCTTCCCGGGCTATCGAGTCCCATCTACCCGGAGCATGTTAACGTAATACATATCACATTACCTGTTATTTAAAATGTACTTTTTTAAAGAGTGATGGATACAAATATTTGTTGGATGTTTTTATTGGGATAAGCCAATGGCAATGGCAATAGTTGAAAATTATCGTCATCTATAATTTATTTATTTATTTATATATATGCAATAAGTTACATTTGGTTTATGAGAGTACATAGCATGATGTGTTCACATTCTTGTAAAGCCACTAGTAAGCACAGCGTTTAGGGCAGGTCTCTAATCTAACAGATAATAAAGAGGTAATTTTTAGCAAAATGGCGGGATTATTCAGATCATCCTTAAACTCGATAAAATAATTGTCTAAATTATCCTTACTCGTTTTAAACTTTTACTGTACATAATGGAGTCAAGTCGCTGTATTCACAACTCGTTTTTAGGTGGATATTTATTGCCATCTCTCAGGCCTGTTTTTTCCCCCTCATGTTGTGGTGGATGATGGTGGTTTGTGTTCAGTACTGGCAGTAAGTACTGCCTTTCCAGTCTTATTAACAATATTATGCGGTGAGCGGTGACTCACTATTAAGTGGAGGGGAAACTTTAAGTGTAAATTGATGATGAGAATCAGGAAGCAAAAATAATGAGTGCCATGAAATTTAATAATTTATTAAATTTATAAGTTGTTTAGCTGGAGGGGCTATTTTCTGGGCATAAGAAACAATTGATTTGTATTGATATTGATGATAGGTTAATATAAATGTAATTAATAAAAGAGCAATAATACAAAATAATAATGACACTAATGATTTATAAATATTTGTTCCTAGTAGATAAAACTTGACTATTAAACCAATCAAAAAAGACAGATACATAAAAAAACAGCCCAGTTTTTCATTTTCTTACCGACATTGACTTTTTTCTGGTGCTATTTCTGTATTCTTATTATTATCTTGCCCATGAGTAGTTGTTATTGGACCCCAGTAAGAATCTTGATGTATTCTGTTAGCTATTCTCAACTCTGCAACATGCGGCTGGGGTAATAACTGAAACAGTTGTTGAGGATTTACAGCATTCTTTGTTGATATGGTTGTTATTAACGAAAGTGGAGTATGTGTCATCGTGGTAAAAGTGATTTACTTTTATTTTTTTTATTTTACATTTAATTAATCTTTCACTATCAAAGGGTATTAGTGCTTTTAGTCGATGGCAATTCATGAATATTAGGGCTTCCCCAGTGGGATAAAAGATAATTTTTTCTTCATCCAAACGATGGCTGAAAGGTAAACAATGTATATACTTCTCAGTTGTTGGTCTTATTATTCACATCAGAAATCACAATAGCATGATGCATCAAATGAAAAAATCCAAAAGGGGCCATGATGAGGGTTCGAACTTACTCCCAGGATGATCCCTAACACACCTATGTCGACAATGCCACGACATGGCATAGTGTGTGTGTGTGTACTCACCTAGTTGTACTCTTCTTCTTCTTGATAGTAGGTGCAGTTTGCATGAAGGGTTTGTCCTCCCGATGACTGCACCAGTACAGATGTTGGTAGAGGCGTTTATGTTGAAGATGATAAGAGTTTCAAAAGTGCTTGTTGCGTTGTGCTGTAGACAGAGGAGCGGCGACTAAAACAGAGGTGGATGTTAGAGGGAGACTTGCCGCACCGTAGGGCGGTGTGTTGTGTTTATGGCGTCAGCTGATCCTTGGTGTTGCGACGAAACATTTGTTTTCTGTGTTTAGCTGTTGGTGGCGCCAGGTATAAATGTGGCGCGGGTCAGATGTGACCCAATTTGTTGGTCGATTGGAGATATTTAGCCAGTGCTTTGACTATTTGGTATTTTTCTTGTAACGAGTGGTCACCGCCTCCTAATATATGCTCGATGGTAAAGGGTATTTTAAGTGAGATAAGTTCTTGTTTGAAATTTACTCTGGCACTATAGTGTCGGAAGCAATGTAGGAGATAGTGTTCGATTGTTTCAGGCACCTGACAGTGGATGCAGAGTTCGTTGATGTCTGTTCTGTACTTAGAGCTTTGTGCTGCTAGTTTGGTGTGTCCCAGCCTTAATCTGGTCATCGCTATATCAATTTCTCTGCTTTTATATCTGACATGTTTCCAAGTTTCCCATTTCTTTTTAATGGACCCATAGTACAAAGGTGAGCATGACGTTTTCCATTTCGTTGCAAAATCTTGGGTGATGGTATTTTTGAAGGCTCCTTTACGTGCAACATGGGGAATTGGATGACGGGTAATGTGAGGTGTGTTGTGCATTGCTTTGGCTAGTTGATCTACTAGTTCATTATGGAGAATACCACAATGCGCTGGGACCCATTGGATAGAGGTATCATAACCGTTCAATCGATGTTCATGAAGAAGTTGAAGACATGGGTAAACAAACTCCTTGCACGTTTTTGAAGAGTACGTAATTGCTTGAATCGCACTCTTGGAGTCACTGCAGATTGTATATGTCCCGACTGGTAATGTTGTGATTATTTGGAGAGCTTGATATAAGGCATATAATTCAGCTGTGAAAACAGATAGTTGGTTTGGTAACCGCCATCCCTGCTTGAGATGGTATTCCGGTATCCATACAGCGCTAGTGACCGAGGGTACGTTGTTCTTGATGATGCGAGATCCATCTGTATAAATCGCTGTGGTATTTGGGTAGCAATTTTTCATTGTTGAGAGAAAGACTGAGGCTATGGCTGAGTTTGGTGCAGACTTTGGAATGTTGTCTTCGAGTTGTATTGCTGTATTAGGAGTTGTATAAAGCCAGGGTGGAATAGGGGGAACAGTAAGTTGGGTTTCCGAGTTTTGGAGTAGAGAGAGGTCTATATTGAGGTTATTTGTAGCCCGTGTGAGGAAAGGTTGTGAGTGATTGGTTGGGAAGCGGGGGTTATGTGGGTTAACTGTTGGGTTAATTTTTGATCTGTATGGGTGTGTCTGGTGAGCAGTGGTACAGAGTGACAGATAGTTGGCACACATTATGTCTCGTCTGGTGGCTAGGCTTGTGAGGCCCGTTTCCCCGTAAAGTCCGAGGATAGGAGTGGAACGCATTGCGCCACATATAAGTCGCATGGCATTGTTTTGGATGACCTCTAGGCTCTGTAGGTTGGTAGGCGCAGCCGATGCATATGCTTGGCAACAATAGTCTATTTGGCTGCGAATGTAGGTTGTATAGAAACGGAGCAGGATTTTATGGTGTGCTCCCCAGGTGGTGCCAGTGAGGGCTTTCAGTATGGCGAGTCGGGGTTGTGTCGTCTGTTTAAGGTGTTGAATGTGTGCTTTCCAGGTAAGTGAGGGCGAGTCTAAGTGCATGCCAAGGTATTTATGTTCTCGTACGTGTTGGATGGGAGTGTTGTGTATTGTGAGGGTGGGTAGATGAACGAGTCTTTTTTTAGTGAAAATTTGATAATAGGTTTTGGTAGTACTAACTTGAAGGCCCCATTGTTGTGTCCAATCTATGAGGTGATCAAGTGCTGTTTGCATTGTTGAGACTGTATTTGGTAAGGCGTTGTCTGAATAATACAGTGTTAAGTCGTCGGCGTACGCCGAGAGGTTAACAGGATGGGTGTTAGGCAAATCTGCTAAGAATGCAGCAAAAAGGGTTGGGCTTAATATGGAGCCTTGTGGGACACCCGTTTGTATTGGGATGTCATCGGAAAACTCGCCTTGTATATAGACTTTAGAGGTCCTGTTCGTAAGATAAGATTTTAACCATAAAAGTAATCTTCCCTGTACGCCTAAACGCGCAAGCTTTGCGAGGAGGCAAGTATGAGGAATGCTATCAAAAGCTCCTTTGAGGTCTAAGTAGACAACAAGACAATATTTACTGCTTCTGAGAGAGGTGCGGATTTCATGTTCAAGGCAGAGTATCTGATCGAGTGTGGAGCATTGCGGTCGAAATCCAGCTTGGAGTGACGGTATAATATTATTATATTCTAGATACCATTGGAGGCGAGTATGTACTAGTCTTTCCATGACTTTACTGAGGCATGATAGTAGGGAAATAGGTCTATATGACGCAGGTTGGGATGGGTCTTTTCCTGGTTTAAGGAACGGAAGAATAATACTGGTCTGCCATTGTGAGGGAATATTTCCGTGAGTCCAGCATAGGTTGTAATAGTTTAGGAGAGTACTATGTGCAGTTGATGGGAGATGTTTTATGAGTTCATATGGAATTCCATCCTCTCCAGGTGCCTTGCCAAGAGGTAGGCGGGTTAAGGCTAATTGTAGCTCGCTTAAGGTGTATATGTTGTCGACGCCAGGCATGGGTAGCAGTATGGCACGGTCAATTTCTTGTCTAAGGGGGAGTTCTTGGGCATGAAAGAAGGGTGTTGAGAGGGTAACTTTAAGACATTCAGCAAGAACATTTGCACGCTCCTGAGGTGTTTGACAGAGTGAACCGTTGATCGTCAGGGGGAACGAAGGGAATGTTGGGCGACCTTTAATGCTGTTAAATGTAGCCCAGACTTTTGAATGTGGCGTAGTGGGTGTGAGGCTATCACAAAATTTTGCCCATGATGCTCGCTTTGCTGACAGTATGGTTTTTTTGGCTTCTGCTGTAGCCCGCCGGAGATTAACCCAGTTCTGTAGGGAGGGTTGACGTCTTTGTTTTTGTATGGCTCGTCGGCGTAAAGCGACTGTTCGTGCACATTCCGCGTTCCACCACGGTTTAAGTGGTTTGTTGGACCTATGTCCTGAAGTTTTCTTGAGCATTTGGGTGGCTGCACAATTTATGGCCGAGGTGATTGTGGACAGTCGCGTGTTGGGGTCTACATCGTCTGTATCTGGGAGACAGACAGTATCAGCCCATTTTTTCTTATCTAGTTTCTTAATGTTCCACTTGGGGAGCGTTAGGGGGTGGGTTGGTGGCTGAAAGTTAGTAAATTTTATAATGAGGGGTTTGTGGTCACTTCCAATATCTGGTCCAGTATGAAACTGTAGTTCTTGTTGAAAGTGTGCAGAGCCAAAGCAGATGTCCAATGAGGCTTCATAATTGGTTCTGTAGTTAAAGTAGGTTGCAAGGTAGGGCGGCGAAAGAAGAATATATGGTGTAGTGTCTAAGTAGTTATATAAATCGGTGCCTGCAGTATTTTGGGTACCTCTACTCCATGTGGGGTGGTTTGCATTGAGATCACCTGTAACAATGATCGGTTGCCGTAGTTGGTTTAGATAGAATTCTAGTTCATTTAAATTTATTGTGCCACCAGGGTTGTATATACCCAGAAAGGATATGTGTGTACCATTGTAGGGTATTAGGCATGCTAAAATTTCTAGCTTACCATTTGTAAGTAGTAGTAAGGTGAGTAGTTGTACTCACCTAGGTGTGCTTGCGGGGGTTGAGCTCTGGCTCTTTGGTCCCGCCTCTCAACTGTCAATCAACAGGTGTACAGGTTCCTGAGCCTATTGGGCTCTATCATATCTACACTTGAAACTGTGTATGGAGTCAGCCTCCACCACATCACTTCCTAATGCATTCCATTTGTCAACCACTCTGACACTAAAAAAGTTCTTTCTAATATCTCCGTGGCTCATTTGGGCACTCAGTTTCCACCTGTGTCCCGTAGTGCGTGTGCCCCTTGTGTTAAACAGTCTGTCTTTATCAACCCTGTCAATTCCCTTGAGGATCTTGAATGTGGTGATCATGTCCCCCCCTAACTCTTCTGTCGAACCAATTTCATTTAATAGTTCTGCTTCAAACACTGTTTCGTACAGCTGTAAAGTAGACTCTTCTTATACATATTTTATACATTATACATACTGTACCGACGCTCAGTGCGCTCAACTCACACCAAAGTATCACCTGTGTACTTCTGTATATTCGACCAAATATATATATAGTATCTTAGTGTCTGTGTTTATTGTCACCATACTTTATGTAACAATAGAACCGTTACATTGGTGTGTGTGTGTGTGTGTGTGTACTCACCCACCTAATTGTACTCACCTAATTGTGCTTGCGGGAGTTGAGCTCTGGCTCTTTGGTCCCGCCTCTCAACCGTCAATCAACAGGTGTTCAGGTTCCTGAGCCTATTGGGCTCTATCATATCTACACTTGAAACTGTGTATGGAGTCAGCCTCCACCACATTACTTCCTAATGCATTCCATTTGTCAACCACTTTGACACTAAAAAAGTTCTTTCTAATATCTCTGTGGCTCATTTGGGCACTCAGTTTCCACCTGTGTCCCCTAGTGCGTGTGCCCCTTGTGTTAAATAGCCTGTCTTTATCAACCCTGTCGATTCCCTTGAGAATCTGAATGTGGTGATCATGTCCCCCCTAACTCTTTTGTCTTCCAACGAAGTGAGGTTCAATTCCCGTAGTCTCTCCTCGTAGCTCATACCTCTCTGCTTGGGTACTAGTCTGGTGGCAAACCTTTAAACTTTTTCCAGTTTAGTCTTACGCTTGACTAGATATGGACTCTATGCTGGAGCCGCATACTCCAGGATTGGTCTGACATATATGGTATATAATGCTCTGAAAGATTCCTTACACAAGTTTCTAAAGGCCGTTCTTATGTAGCCAACCTGGCATATGCTGCTGCTGTTATCCTCTTGATATGAGCTTCAGGGACAGGTCTGGCGTGATATCAACCCCCAGGTCTTTCTCTCTCTCTGACTCTTGAAGTATTTCATCTCCCAAGTGATACCTTATATCTGGTCTCCTGCTTCCTACCCCCATCTTTATTACATTACATTTCCTTGGGTTAAACTCTAACAGCCATTTGTTCGACCATTCCTGCAGCTTGTCTAGGTCTTCTTGAATCCTCAAACTGTCCTCCTCTGTCTTAATCCTTCTCATAATTTTGGCGTCGTCAGCAAACATTGAGAGGAATGAGTCTATACCCTCTGGGAAATCATTTACTTATATCAGAAACAGGATAGGTCCAAGCACAGAGCCCTGTGGGACTCCACTGGAGACTTCACGCCATTCTGAGGTCTCACCCCTCACTATAACTCTCTGCTTCCTATTGCTTAGGTACTCCCTTATCCACTGGAGCGCCCTACCAGTTACTCCTGCCTGTTTCTCCAGCTTATGCATCAACCTTTTATGGGGTACTGTGTCAAAGGCTTTCCGACAGTCCAAAAATGCAGTCCGCCCATCCTTCTCTTTCTTGCTTAATCTTTGTCACCTGATTGTAGAATTCTATCAAGCCTGTAAGGCAAGATTTACCCTCCCTGAACCCATGTTGATGGGTTGTCATGAAGTCTCTTCTCTTCAGATGTGTTACTAGGTTTTTTCTCACAATCTTCTCCATCACCTTGCATGGTATACAGGTTAAGGACACTGGCCTGTAGTTCAGTGCCTCTTGTCTGTCACCCTTTTTAATTATTGGTACTACATTAGCAGTCTTCCATATTTCTGGTAGGTCTCCCGTTTCCAGTGACCTACTATACACTATGGAGAGTGGCAAGCAAAGTGCTCCTGCATACTCTTTCAATACCCATGGTGAGATTCCATCCGGCCCAACAGCTTTTCTCACATCCAGCTCCAATAGGTGCTTCTTGACCTCATCTCTTGTAATTTCGAACCTTTCCAAGGCCACCTGGTTTGCTGCCACCTCTCCTAGCGCCGTGACTTCTCCCTGTTCTATTGTAAAGACCTCCTGGAACCTTTTGTTGAGTTTTTCACACACCTCTTTGTCATTCTCTGTGTACCTGTTCTCGCCCACCCTAAGTTTCATCACCTGTTCCTTCACTGTTGTCTTCCTCCTGATGTGACTGTGTAGTAGCTTTGGTTCGGTCCTGGCTTTATTAGCTATATCATTTTCATACCTTTTCTCAGCTGCTCTTCTCACACTAACATACTCGTTCCTGGTTCTCTGGTATCTCTCTCTACTTTCTGGTGTTCTGTTATTACGGAAGTTCCTCCAAGCCCTTTTGTTCAGCTCCTTTGCTTTCATACATACCCTATTGTGTGTGTGTGTGTGTGCATGGGAAAATTGTGTAAAACCCTGGTTTGTGTCTCTGAGAGGCTGCAGAATCCGTGTGAGGACAGTAGCACTCCCGGTTGCAATTCTTTTACCAACTACCAATATATACCAATTCCTTTCTTTTTATTTATGTGACGCATGGTAATGTAAATGGATACAATGAGGACGAAGAAGTACTTTCTCTACCTCAACATGATCGTCTGCTTTTGAATGTCAGACGTCTCACAGAACTATTTGAAAAAGAAACTAACAGGCCCACTCTTCAGAAAACCTATACATTTATTGTGGTGACTGACGATGGTAGAAGCCAAAAAGATTCTATAGAACCCTCTTCGTTTGTATCTTTTTATACAAAAGCTAACACCCATGTAATGTATGTTAGAACATCGTCAGGAATATCTTTTTTGAAATGGATACTTCTGATGAATGCTGACCTAAGATCTATTGTGTCGATAATGTATGGGAATTAGTTCCTCTGTAACGCTGGTATGAATATGAGAATTGATATCGGTGCGGGTCAAATTTTCGTTTGATCTGTATGTATCGACCCAGATCACTTTTACTCCCTGGTCTATGAGATTAGGCGGCATAGCTAACATCTGTAAAAAGATCTTTGAATCAGGGATAAGAATATCTCCCGGATGAACAGATATATTCATGGCATTTTGCATATTAGAATAGACTTTTTGATCAACATTAAAACTTTTTATGGCGTTAAACATAAGGCCTAGATTATAAGTATTTTGTGGTCCAGGTTTACTGGAACAAGACACACACACACACCGTATATATATATATCAGACCTATACTAGAAATATGCGGCTCCAGCATGAAGTTCACATCTAGTCAAACACAAAACGAAGTTAGAAAAGGTTCAGAGGGATGCCACCAAGCTAATCCCTGTGCTGAGGGGTATGAGCTATGAGGAAAGATTAATGGAACCGAGACATGATCATTACCTTATAAATTTCTCAGAGGGATTGATACCCATCCTACTGTCTAGTAAGTATTAAAAATGTTGTATGTTGTTTCAAATAAATTCCACCAGTCTAATAAGCCACTACACCTTTTCCAAATTTGTTTTAATATATAATATTATATAAAATTTACTTATTAAAAGGAAAGTGAATAAAACATATTTTGTATGATGTTAAACTCAGTTTTTATTTCGACCAATGTTAACAAGAAGACAGCCAAACAGACTAGAAGTGGTAGAAATTATATCGAGAAACGTTATTAATGTTCGGACTGTAATAAAAAATTTAGATGGCCAGACTCCTTGAAGACTCACTTGAAAATACATGAAAAGCTTTATCAATGTTCTGTGTGCATGAAATGTTTTAGTAAAAAACATACCTTGAAAATGCATTTGAAAATTCATACAGGTGAAGGTCTTCATAAATGTTGTAAGTGTGGGAGAAATTATAATTATAAAACCAGCTTAAAGACACATTTAAAAAGACATCAAGGCGAAATGCCTTATAAGTGTCATATATGTGCTAAAGGGTCTGTTAGTAGGGGCCACTTGGATGATCATCTTAATATACATACAAGCATAAAACCTTGTATATGTTTTATGTGTGGGAGAAAGTTTACTATTAACAACCACTTGCAGAGACATTTAGAGAAAGAGGCGATATGTATTGAAGAATATAGGTAACAAGTAATTCATTAAACTGAAATATTGTGAGGGAGAGACAGGAACAGCGTAAGAGTTTACATTATTTTTAGACGCATTTAGTTTTCTTCAAGTCTTACATCAATCATTTGGCCTTCAACCTTAGATTTGAAAAACAGATTCAATTTGATTTGACAGATTTGAAAAAATTAGTGAATGGTCAATTAGAAAACAGGTATAGACCTCGAATGTATGTTCGATGTAATCTAAGTCTTTGAATTCCGAATCTTCGACGTAGTAAAGATTGGGGCCTCGTAGCCTGGTGGATAGCGTGCAGGGCTCGTAGTTCTCTGGCGCGGGTTCGATTCCCGCACGAGGCAGAAACAAATGGGCAAAGTTTCTTTCACCCTGAATGCCCCTGTTACCTAGCAGTAAAATAGGTACCTGGGTGTTAGTCAGCTGTCACGGGCTGCTTCCTGGGGGTGGAGGCCTGGTCGAGGACCGGGCCGCGGGGACACTAAAACCCCGAAATCATCTCAAGATAACCTGAAGATAGTAATATAAAACATTATGATGACTTTCATTAAACTATTATTCTTTTAAATCTGACTCATCTGGTGTCAAAATAACACCAATAATTAAACGAGGAACAATAAAAGAATTGGGGTAGTAACGCTAATATGGAAGTTTTTTTTAAATTTATGGATCTTTTTGTAAATTTTAAACTTTTTTATTTACGTGGTATATATTTTTTTCTCTTTATAAAAAATCTATAGAATCTTTCAATCTTTTATAAAATAAAAATATAATATAGTTCTCTTTTTTCATATATAAGAAATGAGTAAAAAATTTATATATATATATATATATATATATATATATATATATATATATATATATATATATATATATATATATATATACTTCTTCTATATATATATACTACGTTAGATTATACTATATATATATACATATATATATATATATATATATATATATATATATATATATATATATATATATATATATATATATATATATATATATATATATATATATATATATATATATATATATATATATGTATTTATATATAGTATAATCTAACCATGACAAACCGACGGAGAGAAGTCTTACAAAATGAATGTGATGAAGATAAAGTGGGTGAAAGTGATAGAAATTGGCTACCATTACCACCTCATCCCAAGATAAATTATCTCGAGAAGCGTCATCAGTGTTCAGATTGTAATAAGAAATTCAGATGGCTAGACTCGTTGAAGAAACACTTAAAAATTCCCGAAAAGCCCTATCAATGTTCTAATTGCATGAAAATTTTTACACATAAACGTGCCTTGAAAACGCACTTGAAAAAAACATACAGGTAAAGATCTTTATAAATATTCTACGTGGAAGAAATTTTAATTATAAAATGTGCTTTAAGAGACATCTTAAAATACATTCAGGCAAAAAGCCTTATACGTGTCATATATGTGTTAAAGGTTTCTTCCTTAAGATTTACTTGAACGATCATATTAATAATAAACATTTAGGCATAAAGCAATATAAATGAGGGAGAGAAGGGAAGTGTATAGGTTATTATTATTATAATTAGATGCATTCAGTTTTCGACAGGTCTTACTATGAAATAAAATAATGTGTTTAGTTAAAGACTAGCTCCAAGCATCTGACCTCCAACCATGGACAGACAGATTGACTCAACCTTAAAACAAAGAAATCACAATGATGTGATATATCAAAGAGAATATTGAAGGAGTTAAGGCATGAAATTAAGCCATTGTAAACAATATGTTATAACCACTAACTCTGACACCCGGGGTGACAGTTATTGGACTTGGAGGTTTTAATTTCATACATCTATCTGTTCACGATTTCAAACATTGTTCAATAGACGTTTCAAGTACAATATCTTTTAATTAATTCTTGTCTTTCAAAGTAAATATAACTTCAAACACGCACATATTTGAAAATAGTTCTTTATATTAATTATATTAATAAATATATATTATACATAATGTAAATATAATATATATAATAATAATATATCAATATATATATGCTTACCTAATGAAAGGGGTTAGAGTTTTCTAATATTTTCATATTTCAAAACTGATTCGATGGAATTTTTTATAATTCCCAAGGAAAAAATAACTATTTAAATGTATCTAACACAGAATATAGTGCCGATAGAACAAAATCTAGCACCGAGAACACAGATTTTTGTACCAAGTACACTGAAATTAGTACCGAGTTTGACAGTCAAAGAAACCAAAAAATAATGACATTTTAGAAAAGTAACTTTTTTGTAAGAATTTTTTTTAGATTTATAATATTTTATACACCAAAAAGACATGAAAAAACTAGAAAAAATACTTTACTGCCACTTTTTATTGACTTTTATTACAATTTATTAACACAATTTTATGCAATAAGGAGTTATTATTGTTTAGGAGTAACTTGTTTTCATGATTTTTATATATTATTTTGAAATATTATTGTGAAGATAAAATTATGAAAGGTTTCTCCAGGTATATATAATATAAAATTATTTCCAGTTGATTAATTTTATGAAACAAATTGTATGTATTGTGAATGTTTTAAGAATTTATATATTTCTTATTTTATTTAAATTTTTGTATAGATTTTTACATAACAATACTTGAAGTCTATACTGGGGTCTTTAACTCGCAAAATATATTATTTGTGGGTAATAAAACCTCGAAAATATTTTTTGGGGATATTGTAAAATGCCCAAATTTATTTTTTGTAAAGATATTTCATATATTAAATTAAATAATTTGTTTTAAATAAAATGTAAAGTTTGTCACCTAAAAAACAAAGTATTTACTTTTGGTTTTTACTTAGCAAAAATATTTTTTGTGAAATAAGATCCCAAATTTATTTTTTGTAAATAATTTTGAATGTATTTTATAGAATCAATTATATAATTTTAAAAAGTTACCCTTGAATGTGCGATACAAAAGATAAAAAAACTATTAATGGGATTTGGTAATTATGTTTATGGAACATGTCGTAACAGCAGTTGGGGTTTAAATGATTTTTCGCACTTATCCAAACATGGTATGATAAAGGATATTGAAATGTATATGTATTTGATTATTATTATTATTAAATTTTTTTACAGATTTGTACATTATGTCGGCATTTGGGGGTACACCTTTGACCGTATCTCTGGCAAATACATCTGTGATTCATACACAGCAAGAGTTTACAATGACACACTAGAATCTTCCTATAGCGATTATCACTGAGAAAATAATTAGACTGTCTTCAAACGACTTCTCGAAGTCCTACTGTCTCACTGTTATTAGTTTGATTTGGTATAATTCTGTCTACACATTTATCGAAGTCAGTCCTAGAAAGATACTGATCGATGGTTCCAAATTTGGTGGCCACACGATATAAATCTCTCCGGTGATCAATTTCGATAACTATACCACTGATGGTACGCATCCCCATCTTCAATTCTCTGGCTGCTTTAGGGATTATGACATTAACTGCGTCGTATAAACTTATAGGTGTAACAACTGATGAAGACTGTGACAACATTTTAAAAGCGTTACTCCTCTGGCACTCCTTCACTCTACTTCTTATTTCTTTTACTGTTTGACATGCAAGTGATGGGGAGGATGGTTGTCGATGTCTGCATTAATATTGTTGCTAATTACGTCGGACTCCGAATCAGTATGAGATGGTGTGTCCCCTGAATTGTTCAATTGTCTAATTATTATCTTAGGTGATAACACTACAAGAGGAGACAACGGTGATGATGGTCGAAGATGAGGCTCTTGTGGTAGTGGAGATGATCACTTTCGCGCCCTGGGGTCGTAAATTTACGACCTATCCATTTCTATCGCTTCCACCCAAGAGTCGTAAATTTATGTTCCATTAAATAATAATTGTATAAAATCCACTTTAAATTCGATTTACTTTTGGTTTGTTTCAAAATGACCGTACCATGAAATTCCCGTTCTCTCGATTAGGCCGTGTGGCACGTCGGTCTACTGGGTCATGTGATCGGCCCATTGTTTTGTTGTCACGTGTAGTGGCCGGAGCTGTCTCCCCTCGCGCGCCAAACTTACTCGATTTTAAGCAGTTTTACCCCTTTCCGTGTGTATTTGACCAAATACATTCACTTACAATGGATCCTGCACAAGGCCCAAGCAGTGTTTCGCCAAAGGGAGCATCCAGTTCATTAACCGATGACAAAATAAGTGAGATCTACAGAAGGTACACTCAAGTGAAGCTAACTCCCACAAAGATTCCTGGCCTCTTGGATGCCTTATCGGAAGTTGATTATGAAGATGATATTGAGGGTATTGAACCTGATGCTGAAAATTTGGACGAAGATTGTGACCTTCGGGGACCTGGAGCGCATGGGGCAACAACGACTGAGGAAGATACTGAGGGCCTTACAGAGGAGGAGGAGGGGGCACCCACACCGCCGCCTCTCACTACAAGGCGCTCACGTGGTGTTTGTAGGCCCAAACAACAGCTAAGTACACGACATGTTTCTCGTATTCGGAAAATAACACCCATTATGGAAAGTAGCACTGATTCTAGCATTGCTTTATCAAGTGAGGAGGAGAGTGAGGAAGATGGACCAGCCGAGCCTCCTTGAAAGCATACACGTCCAGTACATACTCGCCAGCCTAGAGCTAGTGATGGCTGGACTCGTAGCAACAATCCCCCATTGTTTGATGATTTTACTGGAACCCCGGGGCTAAGGATTACCAAACCAACGAGTGGACTAGGATATATTCAGCTGTTTTTTATTCGTGCATTGATTGAGTTCTTGAAACAGGAAACAAATTTGTACGCCTCACAGATATTTCAGATGGCCAATGCAAATGTCGAAGATATTTGGAAACCAGTGAGGGTCAAAGAAATAGCCAGATATTTGGGACTGTGTATATTGATGGGAATAAACAGGCTCCCAACTATGAGGATGTACTGGCAAACAAGTAAACCATGGCATGCTCGGTTCTTCAACATGTTTATGACGACGAAACGCTTTCAGCGTATAGCCCAGTTTTTCCATACGTTCAATAACAATGCGGTTCCCTTGAACAATACTGACAAGTTGATAAAAATGAGACCAGTGATGGATTACTTGAAACAAAGGTTTGCAGAAGTTTACTGGCCAATGAAAGAGTTGTGTTTAGATAAAGGAACAATGGCATGGCGTGGCCGACTCTCGTTCAAGGTGTACAATCCAAACAAACCAGACAAATATGGCGTGAAATTATAAATGCTAGCTGAATCAACAACTGGCTACATTTGTGGTTTTGACGTGTATTCTGGTATTGGTAAAACGATACACGAAACAGTTACTGGATTGATTCGGCCACTAGTGAACAAAGGTCACCACCTGTATATGTATAACTACTACAACTCAGTTAGCCTGACAGAGAAGTTGCGAGAACTTGGGGTCTACACATGTGGCACAATTAGACTAATACGTGGCGCCCCAAAGGAACTGCAAAATATAGCCAAGGGTAAACTTCCAGTGGATACCACAGTATACCTCCGCAAAGTTAACACCTTCGTTCTACTGTGGAAAGACAAGCGAGTGGTCTCAATAATTACCAACCTCCACAATGCAGACACACAGCAAGTTCAACGAAGGAAACGAGTTCGTAGACGCGACGGAACAACAGCACTAGAACAGGTAACAGTGAACAAACCCATTGCAATTTGCGACTACAATAAGTTCATGAAAGGTGTGGACCACTTCGATCATATGGTGAAGCATTACCATTTCGCCAGGAAAAGTCACAAGTGGACTAAGAAAATAACGTTTTATTTTCTGCAAATGACTTTGCAGAATGCCTTTTCTTTGTACAAAAGCAGCACCAGTGACCGCAAGAAACTAACATTGCTTCAGTTTCACGAGGTGGCTATTTGGTCCTTATTGAAGTGGGACAAGGAAGAGTGGCCTGCAACAACTACAACATATACACACTTGGTGCAAGCTCCAGACCTAAATGATGACACAGGTCCTGCCTATGCTGCCGACAAGTCAACACCTGGACCGTCGGGTGTGAGGCGCCCTCTGTTTACGTCGACACCTCAAGCTGAAGCCTCCACTGAATCTGAACACGAGATTTCTGGTACAATGTCACTTGATGAGTTGAGACAGATGACTCAGAATCAAGTATCCAACCTACACTGAAAAAACAGGGACGTATTGTTGATTCAGAGCATCGTCTAAACTACAAGCTGAAACATGAAATTGTCAAACTGCCCAAACGTCGCAGGTGTCACGTGTGCGCAAAGTCAGATATAAGGAAGGAGACTGGAAAAGGATGCAAGACCTGCGATATTGGACTGTGTGTCATTCCGTGTTACACCAATTACCACCGAAAAAGGGTGTATTGGGTGGAGAAGAAGTAACCACCCGCAACAGCTTCACCCCACCTACGAACATCTGTTGAGCAACTTCAGAAATTTGTACCTAAAGGAGGTGGAGTGGAGAGAAAATGCTCAACTTATTTTTCTACAATCTTCTTACCCTTGGTAAGTACACATAATTGGCCTAAGTCGTTATAGTATTATAGTCTAATTTATTGCGACTAATTTCATACCTGAATGAACACTGTAGCACAAAAACTGCCGTAAGTAGACACGAAACTTCAGAAAGTTTTTTTTGGGTGTGGTGGGTGTCAGTATGAGTGTTCCAAGCGGGTTACATGTGGGTGACTATGGGCGTTGGTACAGGTATGGCTTCCCAAAATTTTTATTTTATATGCATATGTCTGTGTAGGGGATTATATTCCGAACACTATACAATACAAAAAAACAGTGTGCAACAAATATAGACTTGAAAAACATGTTTACAGTAAAAACTTTTTTTTGTTGATGTTTGAAGCTCACGGATACGGACAAGCGTAGTATTTTATTGGCTGCAAATCTAACTTACGCTCTGTTGACAATTTTTACCTATGTTCTTATAGAACATTCTATGATTATGACGCCCTCTCCAGAGTCTACGAGGTAGAGACAGCTACTCCTACCTCTACACCAGCTACTTAAGTAACCTGACCCGTAAGAGCAGGCTTCGGGAGAGAGCTGTTACGATAATCTCCTTCAAGAGAGATTTGGCCTGCTCTTTCCTATCGCCATGTTACTTCAGTACATCTACAACATCTAGATACTACAAGCAAGTGTAGTACATATTTAGTCAAATACGTTTTGCCAGGTGCAAAAGTATCATCACACTTGCTCTCCACCTCTCCCCTCCCTCGTCACCGATCACCAAACTACCATTTCCAGCCAGCCCGCTTCTGATTGGTGACTCAACGTCTGCACCACTGCACCTTTACCACTCGGATGGTAAACTTGGTAAAACTCGGATAGTAAAAGTGATTCAAATAGCTTCGGCTATCACTTCCTTATGTCCGGTCGTGGTGGTCAAGCAGATTAAGGCGTCCTGTAGGTACCAGTTGCGTTGCTCCTGGGAGTATGGGTTCGAGTCACTTCTGGGGTGTGAGTTTTCAGTCGCATATAGTCCTGGGGACTATTCAGGCTTGTTCGCATTTGTGTTCCTCACGTGTGCCCCAAAGAATGAGGTGATTTGGTAAAATGCTATGCCCAAGATTACCATCCG
The DNA here is from genome assembly GCF_040958095.1 of Procambarus clarkii. Lineage (NCBI taxonomy): Eukaryota > Metazoa > Arthropoda > Malacostraca > Decapoda > Cambaridae > Procambarus > Procambarus clarkii. Next base: position 6,548,612 of record NC_091168.1, read on the forward strand.
AGTTGCCGGCGGGGAAGTGGTTCAAATAGCTTCGGCTACCACTTCCTTTTGTCCGGCCGTGATGGTCAAGCGGATTAAGGCGCCCTGTAGTTACCAGTTGCGTTGCTCCTGGGAGTATGGGTTCGAGTCACTTCTGGGGTGTGAGTTTTCAGTCATATATATATATATATATTGGTGTATACTGGCAGCAGGTTTTCTTTTAAACATGTCTCACTGAATATGACCGCATATTCTGTATTTACTATCTTCTGATTTAGGGCTTCTATCCCTCTAACTATTTTCTTAGCATCAGGGCTTAGCTGAAAGAGGAGTTCTCCAAAACTTATTTTCGTAATTTCAAGGTGAAGAAAAGAAGTGAATTACTATAGAATGTATTACACTTATTTATACAATTTGCACCACGTTTCGAACCTCCATGGTTCATTCTCAAGTAAAAAGAATTTACAGAATTGGTAGATTTTATACCCGCACTGGGTCAGGTGATAAGACAATAAAGGTGAAAACATTGGGGATACATAAGGGATAAATGGGGGTGGAACATAAGAACATAAGTATAGAGGTAACTGCAGAAGGCCTATTGGCCCATACGAGGCAGCTCCTATCTACATACAAAGATTAATCAGGTTTAATTGGCCTGTTATGTTGAACAGTGTCTTCTGTGTTGGCATCGATATATTCTGGTTTTGTCCTTACTCTCATGGTGCGTAGAGTAAATAATTCCGTGATTATATATATATATATATATATATATATATATATATATATATATATATATATATATATATATATATATATATATATATATATATATATATATATATATATATATATATATATATATGTCGTACCTAGTAGCCAGAACTCACTTCTCAGCCTACAATGCAAAGCCCGATTTGCCTAATAAGCCAAGTTTTCCTGAATTAATATATTTTCTCTAATTTTTTTCTTATGAAATGATAAAGCTACCCATTTCATTATGTATGAGGTCAATTTTTTTTATTGGAGTTAAAATTAACGTAGTTATATGACTGAACCTAACCAACCCTTCCTAACCTAACCTATCTTTATAGGTTAGGTTTGGTTAGGTAGCCGAAAAAGTTAGGTTAGGTTAGGTTAGGTAGGTTAGGTAGTCGAAAAACAAATAATTCATGAAAACTTGGCTTATTAGGCAAATTGGGCCTTGCATAGTAGGCTGAGAAGTGCGTTCTGGCTACTAGGTACCACATATATATATATATATATATATATATATATATATATATATATATATATATATATATATATATATATATATGTGTGTGTATATCACGAAAATAAACACGTGATTAAGAATGTGACAATGTCAGACCACGAAGGAAAAATGAAACAGGAAATTTCCTTAAGTACTTTCGTATATTAAATACATCTTCAGAAGGTCATTTTACAGATCGAGTGATGGGTATAAATAGGCAGGAGAGAGTGGTGAAGTAAGGTGAGGTACAATACTTGGACAACGCAGAAGGCCCATTGGCCCATCAGATGCACCCAATTGGCCCATCCGATGTAGCCCAATGGCCCATCTGATACAGCAGACATACAAGCATAATACATAGGTAATTATAACATAAAGAGGTAAATATATACAATAAATTAGTGAGACAAATGTTTTTCAATTATTCTACTTAAATCGCCCTTTAGCTGATCTATTAGAAATGGATCTAAGTTATATAGACCACTGCTAATATTCAAATTACTTTCTTTGGTGATCTGTATCAAAGCGGATTCAATTATGTTTCTGTTATAGGTGCTTTTACAATTTGTTATTGAAGACGCACTCTCCCAATCAATTTGGTGAGCTTTTTCTGACAAATGCACAAACAAAGCATTAGATAATTGGCCATGTCTTACAGAGTATTTATGTTGCGATATTCTACATTTTAAATCTTTAGATGTTTGCCCGACATAGAACTTATTACATTCCTTACAAGGTATTTTATAAATGACGCAATTATCACTACGAGGGCTGTTCCTTACTAATAGCTTACCAACAGTATTTTCGTAGCTAAACATTACATCTATATTAAAAATTTCAAGGCCTTGACAATATTCTCAAACCCAGAGAAATATGGTAAACATAACACATTCTTTGGGCGAGTCCTTTCACTGCATACATTATTATAATATGTACGACGAGCTTTGTTACGACAAACTTCCAAAAAATTCAGTGGGTAACAAAGCTTAAGACCAATCGAATCAATATTCTTAAATTCTTCATCTAAGAATGCAGTGAAAGGACTCGCCCAAAGAATGTGTTATGTTTACCATATTTCTCTGGGTTTGAGAATATTGTCAAGGCCTTGAAACTTTTTAATATAGATGTAATGTTTAGCTACGAAAACACTGTTGGTAAGCTATTAGTAAGGAACAGCCCTCGTAGTGATAATTGCGTCATTTATAAAATACCTTGTAAGGAATGTAATAAGTTCTATGTCGGGCAAACATCTAAAGATTTAAAATGTAGAATATCGCAACATAAATACTCTGTAAGACATGGCCAATTATCTAATGCTTTGTTTGTGCATTTGTCAGAAAAAGCTCACCAAATTGATTGGGAGAGTGCGTCTTCAATAACAAATTGTAAAAGCACCTATAACAGAAACATAATTGAATCCGCTTTGATACAGATCACCAAAGAAAGTAATTTGAATATTAGCAGTGGTCTATATAACTTAGATCCATTTCTAATAGATCAGCTAAAGGGCGATTTAAGTAGAATAATTGAAAAACATTTGTCTCACTAATTTATTGTATATATTTACCTCTTTATGTTATAATTACCTATGTATTATGCTTGTATGTCTGCTGTATCAGATGGGCCATTGGGCTACATCGGATGGGCCAATTGGGTGCATCTGATGGGCCAATGGGCCTTCTGCGTTGTCCAAGTATTGTACCTCACCTTACTTCACCACTCTCTCCTGCCTATTTATACCCATCACTCGATCTGTAAAATGACCTTCTGAAGATGTATTTAATATACGAAAGTACTTAAGGAAATTTCCTGTTTCATTTTTCCTTCGTGGTCTGACATTGTCACATTCTTAATCACGTGTTTATTTTCGTGATATACACACATATATATATATATATATATATATATATATATATATATATATATATATATATATATATATATATATATATATATATATATATATATATATATATATATATATATATGTGGTACCTAGTAGCCAGAACGCACTTCTCAGCCTACTATGCAAGGCCCAATTTGCCTAATAAGCCAAGTTTTCATGAATTATTTGTTTTTCGACTACCTAACCTACCTAACCTAACCTAACCTAACTTTTTCGGCTACCTAACCAAACCTAACCTATAAAGATAGGTTAGGTTAGGAAGGGTTGGTTAGGTTCAGTCATATAACTACGTTAATTTTAACTCCAATAAAAAAAATTGACCTCATACATAATGAAATGGGTAGCTTTATCATTTCATAAGAAAAAAATTAGAGAAAATATATTAATTCAGGAAAACTTGGCTTATTAGGCAAATCGGGCTTTGCATTGTAGGCTGAGAAGTGAGTTCTGGCTACTAGGTACGACATATATATATATATATATATATATATATATATATATATATATATATATATATATATATATATATATATATATATATATATATATATATATATATATATATATATATATATATATATATATATATATATATATATATATATATATATATATATAATCACGGAATTATTTACTCTACGCACCATGAGAGTAAGGACAAAACCAGAATATATCGATGCCAACACAGAAGACACTGTTCAACATAACAGGCCAATTAAACCTGATTAATCTTTGTATGTAGATAGGAGCTGCCTCGTATGGGCCAATAGGCCTTCTGCAGTTACCTCTATACTTATGTTCTTATGTTCCACCCCCATTTATCCCTTATGTATCCCCAATGTTTTCACCTTTATTGTCTTATCACCTGACCCAGTGCGGGTATAAAATCTACCAATTCTGTAAATTCTTTTTACTTGAGAATGAACCATGGAGGTTCGAAACGTGGTGCAAATTGTATAAATAAGTGTAATACATTCTATAGTAATTCACTTCTTTTCTTCACCTTGAAATTACGAAAATAAGTTTTGGAGAACTCCTCTTTCAGCTAAGCCCTGATGCTAAGAAAATAGTTAGAGGGATAGAAGCCCTAAATCAGAAGATAGTAAATACAGAATATGCGGTCATATTCAGTGAGACATGTTTAAAAGAAAACCTGCTGCCAGTATACACCAATATATATATATATATATGACTGAAAACTCACACCCCAGAAGTGACTCGAACCCATACTCCCAGGAGCAACGCAACTGGTAACTACAGGGCGCCTTAATCCGCTTGACCATCACGGCCGGACAAAAGGAAGTGGTAGCCGAAGCTATTTGAACCACTTCCCCGCCGGCAACTCGGATGGTAATCTTGGGCATAGCATTTTACCAAATCACCTCATTCTTTGGGGCACACGTGAGGAACACAAATGCGAACAAGCCTGAATAGTCCCCAGGACTATATGCGACTGAAAACTCACACCCCAGAAGTGACTCGAACCCATACTCCCAGGAGCAACGCAACTGGTACCTACAGGACGCCTTAATCTGCTTGACCACCACGACCGGACATAAGGAAGTGATAGCCGAAGCTATTTGAATCACTTTTACTATCCGAGTTTTACCAAGTTTACCATCCGAGTGGTAAAGGTGCAGTGGTGCAGACGTTGAGTCACCAATCAGAAGCGGGCTGGCTGGAAATGGTAGTTTGGTGATCGGTGACGAGGGAGGGGAGAGGTGGAGAGCAAGTGTGATGATACTTTTGCACCTGGCAAAACGTATTTGACTAAATATGTACTACACTTGCTTGTAGTATCTAGATGTTGTAGATGTACTGAAGTAACATGGCGATAGGAAAGAGCAGGCCAAATCTCTCTTGAAGGAGATTATCGTAACAGCTCTCTCCCGAAGCCTGCTCTTACGGGTCAGGTTACTTAAGTAGCTGGTGTAGAGGTAGGAGTAGCTGTCTCTACCTCGTAGACTCTGGAGAGGGCGTCATAATCATAGAATGTTCTATAAGAACATAGGTAAAAATTGTCAACAGAGCGTAAGTTAGATTTGCAGCCAATAAAATACTACGCTTGTCCGTATCCGTGAGCTTCAAACATCAACAAAAAAAAGTTTTTACTGTAAACATGTTTTTCAAGTCTATATTTGTTGCACACTGTTTTTTTGTATTGTATAGTGTTCGGAATATAATCCCCTACACAGACATATGCATATAAAATAAAAATTTTGGGAAGCCATACCTGTACCAACGCCCATAGTCACCCACATGTAACCCGCTTGGAACACTCATACTGACACCCACCACACCCAAAAAAAACTTTCTGAAGTTTCGTGTCTACTTACGGCAGTTTTTGTGCTACAGTGTTCATTCAGGTATGAAATTAGTCGCAATAAATTAGACTATAATACTATAACGACTTAGGCCAATTATGTGTACTTACCAAGGGTAAGAAGATTGTAGAAAAATAAGTTGAGCATTTTCTCTCCACTCCACCTCCTTTAGGTACAAATTTCTGAAGTTGCTCAACAGATGTTCGTAGGTGGGGTGAAGCTGTTGCGGGTGGTTACTTCTTCTCCACCCAATACACCCTTTTTCGGTGGTAATTGGTGTAACACGGAATGACACACAGTCCAATATCGCAGGTCTTGCATCCTTTTCCAGTCTCCTTCCTTATATCTGACTTTGCGCACACGTGACACCTGCGACGTTTGGGCAGTTTGACAATTTCATGTTTCAGCTTGTAGTTTAGACGATGCTCTGAATCAACAATACGTCCCTGTTTTTTCAGTGTAGGTTGGATACTTGATTCTGAGTCATCTGTCTCAACTCATCAAGTGACATTGTACCAGAAATCTCGTGTTCAGATTCAGTGGAGGCTTCAGCTTGAGGTGTCGACGTAAACAGAGGGCGCCTCACACCCGACGGTCCAGGTGTTGACTTGTCGGCAGCATAGGCAGGACCTGTGTCATCATTTAGGTCTGGAGCTTGCACCAAGTGTGTATATGTTGTAGTTGTTGCAGGCCACTCTTCCTTGTCCCACTTCAATAAGGACCAAATAGCCACCTCGTGAAACTGAAGCAATGTTAGTTTCTTGCGGTCACTGGTGCTGCTTTTGTACAAAGAAAAGGCATTCTGCAAAGTCATTTGCAGAAAATAAAACGTTATTTTCTTAATCCACTTGTGACTTTTCCTGGCGAAATGGTAATGCTTCACCATATGATCGAAGTGGTCCACACCTTTCATGAACTTATTGTAGTCGCAAATTGCAATGGGTTTGTTCACTGTTACCTGTTCTAGTGCTGTTGTTCCGTCGCGTCTACGAACTCGTTTCCTTCGTTGAACTTGCTGTGTGTCTGCATTGTGGAGGTTGGTAATTATTGAGACCACTCGCTTGTCTTTCCACAGTAGAACGAAGGTGTTAACTTTGCGGAGGTATACTGTGGTATCCACTGGAAGTTTACCCTTGGCTATATTTTGCAGTTCCTTTGGGGCGCCACGTATTAGTCTAATTGTGCCACATGTGTAAACCCCAAGTTCTCGCAACTTCTCTGTCAGGCTAACTGAGTTGTAGTAGTTATACATATACAGGTGGTGACCTTTGTTCACTAGTGGCCGAATCAATCCAGTAACTGTTTCGTGTATCGTTTTACCAATACCAGAATACACGTCAAAACCACAAATGTAGCCAGTTGTTGATTCAGCTAGCATTTATAATTTCACGCCATATTTGTCTGGTTTGTTTGGATTGTACACCTTGAACGAGAGTCGGCCACGCCATGCCATTGTTCCTTTATCTAAACACAACTCTTTCATTGGCCAGTAAACTTCTGCAAACCTTTGTTTCAAGTAATCCATCACTGGTCTCATTTTTATCAACTTGTCAGTATTGTTCAAGGGAACCGCATTGTTATTGAACGTATGGAAAAACTGGGCTATACGCTGAAAGCGTTTCGTCGTCATAAACATGTTGAAGAACCGAGCATGCCATGGTTTACTTGTTTGCCAGTACATCCTCATAGTTGGGAGCCTGTTTATTCCCATCAATATACACAGTCCCAAATATCTGGCTATTTCTTTGACCCTCACTGGTTTCCAAATATCTTCGACATTTGCATTGGCCATCTGAAATATCTGTGAGGCGTACAAATTTGTTTCCTGTTTCAAGAACTCAATCAATGCACGAATAAAAAACAGCTGAATATATCCTAGTCCACTCGTTGGTTTGGTAATCCTTAGCCCCGGGGTTCCAGTAAAATCATCAAACAATGGGGGATTGTTGCTACGAGTCCAGCCATCACTAGCTCTAGGCTGGCGAGTATGTACTGGACGTGTATGCTTTCAAGGAGGCTCGGCTGGTCCATCTTCCTCACTCTCCTCCTCACTTGATAAAGCAATGCTAGAATCAGTGCTACTTTCCATAATGGGTGTTATTTTCCGAATACGAGAAACATGTCGTGTACTTAGCTGTTGTTTGGGCCTACAAACACCACGTGAGCGCCTTGTAGTGAGAGGCGGCGGTGTGGGTGCCCCCTCCTCCTCCACTGTAAGGCCCTCAGTATCTTCCTCAGTCGTTGTTGCCCCATGCGCTCCAGGTCCCCGAAGGTCACAATCTTCGTCCAAATTTTCAGCATCAGGTTCAATACCCTCAATATCATCTTCATAATCAACTTCCGATAAGGCATCCAAGAGGCCAGGAATCTTTGTGGGAGTTAGCTTCACTTGAGTGTACCTTCTGTAGATCTCACTTATTTTGTCATCGGTTAATGAACTGGATGCTCCCTTTGGCGAAACACTGCTTGGGCCTTGTGCAGGATCCATTGTAAGTGAATGTATTTGGTCAAATACACACGGAAAGGGGTAAAACTGCTTAAAATCGAGTAAGTTTGGCGCGCGAGGGGAGACAGCTCCGGCCACTACACGTGACAACAAAACAATGGGCCGATCACATGACCCAGTAGACCGACGTGCCACACGGCCTAATCGAGAGAACGGGAATTTCATGGTACGGTCATTTTGAAACAAACCAAAAGTAAATCGAATTTAAAGTGGATTTTATACAATTATTATTTAATGGAACATAAATTTACGACTCTTGGGTGGAAGCGATAGAAATGGATAGGTCGTAAATTTACGACCCCAGGGCGCGAAAGTGATCATCTCCACTACCACAAGAGCCTCATCTTCGACCATCATCACCGTTGTCTCCTCTTGTAGTGTTATCACCTAAGATAATAATTAGACAATTGAACAATTCAGGGGACACACCATCTCATACTGATTCGGAGTCCGACGTAATTAGCAACAATATTAATGCAGACATCGACAACCATCCTCCCCATCACTTGCATGTCAAACAGTAAAAGAAATAAGAAGTAGAGTGAAGGAGTGCCAGAGGAGTAACGCTTTTAAAATGTTGTCACAGTCTTCATCAGTTGTTACACCTATAAGTTTATACGACGCAGTTAATGTCATAATCCCTAAAGCAGCCAGAGAATTGAAGATGGGGATGCGTACCATCAGTGGTATAGTTATCGAAATTGATCACCGGAGAGATTTATATCGTGTGGCCACCAAATTTGGAACCATCGATCAGTATCTTTCTAGGACTGACTTCGATAAATGTGTAGACAGAATTATACCAAATCAAACTAATAACAGTGAGACAGTAGGACTTCGAGAAGTCGTTTGAAGACAGTCTAATTATTTTCTCAGTGATAATCGCTATAGGAAGATTCTAGTGTGTCATTGTAAACTCTTGCTGTGTATGAATCACAGATGTATTTGCCAGAGATACGGTCAAAGGTGTACCCCCAAATGCCGACATAATGTACAAATCTGTAAAAAAATTTAATAATAATAATAATCAAATACATATACATTTCAATATCCTTTATCATACCATGTTTGGATAAGTGCGAAAAATCATTTAAACCCCAACTGCTGTTACGACATGTTCCATAAACATAATTACCAAATCCCATTAATAGTTTTTTTATCTTTTGTATCGCACATTCAAGGGTAACTTTTTAAAATTATATAATTGATTCTATAAAATACATTCAAAATTATTTACAAAAAATAAATTTGGGATCTTATTTCACAAAAAATATTTTTGCTAAGTAAAAACCAAAAGTAAATACTTTGTTTTTTAGGTGACAAACTTTACATTTTATTTAAAACAAATTATTTAATTTAATATATGAAATATCTTTACAAAAAATAAATTTGGGCATTTTACAATATCCCCAAAAAATATTTTCGAGGTTTTATTACCCACAAATAATATATTTTGCGAGTTAAAGACCCCAGTATAGACTTCAAGTATTGTTATGTAAAAATCTATACAAAAATTTAAATAAAATAAGAAATATATAAATTCTTAAAACATTCACAATACATACAATTTGTTTCATAAAATTAATCAACTGGAAATAATTTTATATTATATATACCTGGAGAAACCTTTCATAATTTTATCTTCACAATAATATTTCAAAATAATATATAAAAATCATGAAAACAAGTTACTCCTAAACAATAATAACTCCTTATTGCATAAAATTGTGTTAATAAATTGTAATAAAAGTCAATAAAAAGTGGCAGTAAAGTATTTTTTCTAGTTTTTTCATGTCTTTTTGGTGTATAAAATATTATAAATCTAAAAAAAATTCTTACAAAAAAGTTACTTTTCTAAAATGTCATTATTTTTTGGTTTCTTTGACTGTCAAACTCGGTACTAATTTCAGTGTACTTGGTACAAAAATCTGTGTTCTCGGTGCTAGATTTTGTTCTATCGGCACTATATTCTGTGTTAGATACATTTAAATAGTTATTTTTTCCTTGGGAATTATAAAAAATTCCATCGAATCAGTTTTGAAATATGAAAATATTAGAAAACTCTAACCCCTTTCATTAGGTAAGCATATATATATTGATATATTATTATTATATATATTATATTTACATTATGTATAATATATATTTATTAATATAATTAATATAAAGAACTATTTTGAAATATGTGCGTGTTTGAAGTTATATTTACTTTGAAAGACAAGAATTAATTAAAAGATATTGTACTTGAAACGTCTATTGAACAATGTTTGAAATCGTGAACAGATAGATGTATGAAATTAAAACCTCCAAGTCCAATAACTGTCACCCCGGGTGTCAGAGTTAGTGGTTATAACATATTGTTTACAATGGCTTAATTTCATGCCTTAACTCCTTCAATATTCTCTTTGATATATCACATCATTGTGATTTCTTTGTTTTAAGGTTGAGTCAATCTGTCTGTCCATGGTTGGAGGTCAGATGCTTGGAGCTAGTCTTTAACTAAACACATTATTTTATTTCATAGTAAGACCTGTCGAAAACTGAATGCATCTAATTATAATAATAATAACCTATACACTTCCCTTCTCTCCCTCATTTATATTGCTTTATGCCTAAATGTTTATTATTAATATGATCGTTCAAGTAAATCTTAAGGAAGAAACCTTTAACACATATATGACACGTATAAGGCTTTTTGCCTGAATGTATTTTAAGATGTCTCTTAAAGCACATTTTATAATTAAAATTTCTTCCACGTAGAATATTTATAAAGATCTTTACCTGTATGTTTTTTTCAAGTGCGTTTTCAAGGCACGTTTATGTGTAAAAATTTTCATGCAATTAGAACATTGATAGGGCTTTTCGGGAATTTTTAAGTGTTTCTTCAACGAGTCTAGCCATCTGAATTTCTTATTACAATCTGAACACTGATGACGCTTCTCGAGATAATTTATCTTGGGATGAGGTGGTAATGGTAGCCAATTTATATCACTTTCACCCACTTTATCTTCATCACATTCATTTTGTAAGACTTCTCTCCGTCGGTTTGTCATGGTTAGATTATACTATATATATATACATATATATATATATATATATATATATATATATATATATATATATATATATATATATATATATATATATATATATATATATATATATATAAATATTTACTCATTTCTTATATATGAAAAAAGAGAACTATATTATATTTTTATTTTATAAAAGATTGAAAGATTCTATAGATTTTTTATAAAGAGAAAAAAAATATATACCACGTAAATAAAAAAGTTTAAAATTTACAAAAAGATCCATAAATTTAAAAAAAACTTCAATATTAGCGTTACTACCCCAATTCTTTTATTGTTCCTCGTTTAATTATTGGTGTTATTTTGACACCAGATGAGTCAGATTTAAAAGAATAATAGTTTAATGAAAGTCATCATAATGTTTTATATTACTATCTTCAGGTTATCTTGAGATGATTTCGGGGTTTTAGTGTCCCCGCGGCCCGGTCCTCGACCAGGCCTCCACCCCCAGGAAGCAGCCCGTGACAGCTGACTAACACCCAGGTACCTATTTTACTGCTAGGTAACAGGGGCATTCAGGGTGAAAGAAACTTTGCCCATTTGTTTCTGCCTCGTGCGGGAATCGAACCCGCGCCAGAGAACTACGAGCCCTGCACGCTATCCACCAGGCTACGAGGCCCCAATCTTTACTACGTCGAAGATTCGGAATTCAAAGACTTAGATTACATCGAACATACATTCGAGGTCTATACCTGTTTTCTAATTGACCATTCACTAATTTTTTCAAATCTGTCAAATCAAATTGAATCTGTTTTTCAAATCTAAGGTTGAAGGCCAAATGATTGATGTAAGACTTGAAGAAAACTAAATGCGTCTAAAAATAATGTAAACTCTTACGCTGTTCCTGTCTCTCCCTCACAATATTTCAGTTTAATGAATTACTTGTTACCTATATTCTTCAATACATATCGCCTCTTTCTCTAAATGTCTCTGCAAGTGGTTGTTAATAGTAAACTTTCTCCCACACATAAAACATATACAAGGTTTTATGCTTGTATGTATATTAAGATGATCATCCAAGTGGCCCCTACTAACAGACCCTTTAGCACATATATGACACTTATAAGGCATTTCGCCTTGATGTCTTTTTAAATGTGTCTTTAAGCTGGTTTTATAATTATAATTTCTCCCACACTTACAACATTTATGAAGACCTTCACCTGTATGAATTTTCAAATGCATTTTCAAGGTATGTTTTTTACTAAAACATTTCATGCACACAGAACATTGATAAAGCTTTTCATGTATTTTCAAGTGAGTCTTCAAGGAGTCTGGCCATCTAAATTTTTTATTACAGTCCGAACATTAATAACGTTTCTCGATATAATTTCTACCACTTCTAGTCTGTTTGGCTGTCTTCTTGTTAACATTGGTCGAAATAAAAACTGAGTTTAACATCATACAAAATATGTTTTATTCACTTTCCTTTTTAATAAGTAAATTTTATATAATATTATATATTAAAACAAATTTGGAAAAGGTGTAGTGGCTTATTAGACTGGTGGAATTTATTTGAAACAACATACAACATTTTTAATACTTACTAGACAGTAGGATGGGTATCAATCCCTCTGAGAAATTTATAAGGTAATGATCATGTCTCGGTTCCATTAATCTTTCCTCATAGCTCATACCCCTCAGCACAGGGATTAGCTTGGTGGCATCCCTCTGAACCTTTTCTAACTTCGTTTTGTGTTTGACTAGATGTGAACTTCATGCTGGAGCCGCATATTTCTAGTATAGGTCTGATATATATATATACGGTGTGTGTGTGTGTCTTGTTCCAGTAAACCTGGACCACAAAATACTTATAATCTAGGCCTTATGTTTAACGCCATAAAAAGTTTTAATGTTGATCAAAAAGTCTATTCTAATATGCAAAATGCCATGAATATATCTGTTCATCCGGGAGATATTCTTATCCCTGATTCAAAGATCTTTTTACAGATGTTAGCTATGCCGCCTAATCTCATAGACCAGGGAGTAAAAGTGATCTGGGTCGATACATACAGATCAAACGAAAATTTGACCCGCACCGATATCAATTCTCATATTCATACCAGCGTTACAGAGGAACTAATTCCCATACATTATCGACACAATAGATCTTAGGTCAGCATTCATCAGAAGTATCCATTTCAAAAAAGATATTCCTGACGATGTTCTAACATACATTACATGGGTGTTAGCTTTTGTATAAAAAGATACAAACGAAGAGGGTTCTATAGAATCTTTTTGGCTTCTACCATCGTCAGTCACCACAATAAATGTATAGGTTTTCTGAAGAGTGGGCCTGTTAGTTTCTTTTTCAAATAGTTCTGTGAGACGTCTGACATTCAAAAGCAGACGATCATGTTGAGGTAGAGAAAGTACTTCTTCGTCCTCATTGTATCCATTTACATTACCATGCGTCACATAAATGAAAAGAAAGGAATTGGTATATATTGGTAGTTGGTAAAAGAATTGCAACCGGGAGTGCTACTGTCCTCACACGGATTCTGCAGCCTCTCAGAGACACAAACCAGGGTTTTACACAATTTTCCCATGCACACACACACACACACAATAGGGTATGTATGAAAGCAAAGGAGCTGAACAAAAGGGCTTGGAGGAACTTCCGTAATAACAGAACACCAGAAAGTAGAGAGAGATACCAGAGAACCAGGAACGAGTATGTTAGTGTGAGAAGAGCAGCTGAGAAAAGGTATGAAAATGATATAGCTAATAAAGCCAGGACCGAACCAAAGCTACTACACAGTCACATCAGGAGGAAGACAACAGTGAAGGAACAGGTGATGAAACTTAGGGTGAGCGAGAACAGGTACACAGAGAATGACAAAGAGGTGTGTGAAAAACTCAACAAAAGGTTCCAGGAGGTCTTTACAATAGAACAGGGAGAAGTCACGGCGCTAGGAGAGGTGGCAGCAAACCAGGTGGCCTTGGAAAGGTTCGAAATTACAAGAGATGAGGTCAAGAAGCACCTATTGGAGCTGGATGTGAGAAAAGCTGTTGGGCCGGATGGAATCTCACCATGGGTATTGAAAGAGTATGCAGGAGCACTTTGCTTGCCACTCTCCATAGTGTATAGTAGGTCACTGGAAACGGGAGACCTACCAGAAATATGGAAGACTGCTAATGTAGTACCAATAATTAAAAAGGGTGACAGACAAGAGGCACTGAACTACAGGCCAGTGTCCTTAACCTGTATACCATGCAAGGTGATGGAGAAGATTGTGAGAAAAAACCTAGTAACACATCTGAAGAGAAGAGACTTCGTGACAACCCATCAACATGGGTTCAGGGAGGGTAAATCTTGCCTTACAGGCTTGATAGAATTCTACAATCAGGTGACAAAGATTAAGCAAGAAAGAGAAGGATGGGCGGACTGCATTTTTTGGACTGTCGGAAAGCCTTTGACACAGTACCCCATAAAAGGTTGATGCATAAGCTGGAGAAACAGGCAGGAGTAACTGGTAGGGCGCTCCAGTGGATAAGGGAGTACCTAAGCAATAGGAAGCAGAGAGTTATAGTGAGGGGTGAGACCTCAGAATGGCGTGAAGTCTCCAGTGGAGTCCCACAGGGCTCTGTGCTTGGACCTATCCTGTTTCTGATATAAGTAAATGATTTCCCAGAGGGTATAGACTCATTCCTCTCAATGTTTGCTGACGACGCCAAAATTATGAGAAGGATTAAGACAGAGGAGGACAGTTTGAGGATTCAAGAAGACCTAGACAAGCTGCAGGAATGGTCGAACAAATGGCTGTTAGAGTTTAACCCAAGGAAATGTAATGTAATAAAGATGGGGGTAGGAAGCAGGAGACCAGATATAAGGTATCACTTGGGAGATGAAATACTTCAAGAGTCAGAGAGAGAGAAAGACCTGGGGGTTGATATCACGCCAGACCTGTCCCCTGAAGCTCATATCAAGAGGATAACAGCAGCAGCATATGCCAGGTTGGCTAACATAAGAACGGCCTTTAGAAACTTGTGTAAGGAATCTTTCAGAGCATTATATACCATATATGTCAGACCAATCCTGGAGTATGCGGCTCCAGCATAGAGTCCATATCTAGTCAAGCGTAAGACTAAACTGGAAAAAGTTTAAAGGTTTGCCACCAGACTAGTACCCAAGCAGAGAGGTATGAGCTACGAGGAGAGACTACGGGAATTGAACCTCACTTCGTTGGAAGACAAAAGAGTTAGGGGGGACATGATCACCACATTCAAGATTCTCAAGGGAATCGACAGGGTTGATAAAGACAGGCTATTTAACACAAGGGGCACACGCACTAGGGGACACAGGTGGAAACTGAGTGCCCAAATGAGCCACAGAGATATTAGAAAGAACTTTTTTAGTGTCAAAGTGGTTGACAAATGGAATGCATTAGGAAGTAATGTGGTGGAGGCTGACTCCATACACAGTTTCAAGTGTAGATATGATAGAGCCCAATAGGCTCAGGAACCTGAACACCTGTTGATTGACGGTTGAGAGGCGGGACCAAAGAGCCAGAGCTCAACTCCCGCAAGCACAATTAGGTGAGTACAATTAGGTGGGTGAGTACACACACACACACACACACACCAATGTAACGGTTCTATTGTTACATAAAGTATGGTGACAAATAAACACAGACACTAAGATACTATATATATATTTGGTCGAATATACAGAAGTACACAGGTGATACTTTGGTGTGAGTTGAGCGCACTGAGCGTCGGTACAGTATGTATAATGTATAAAATATGTATAAGAAGAAGTCTACTTTACAGCTGTACGAAACAGTGTTTGAAGCAGAACTATTAAATGAAATTGGTTCGACAGAAGAGTTAGGGGGGACATGATCACCACATTCAAGATCCTCAAGGGAATTGACAGGGTTGATAAAGACAGACTGTTTAACACAAGGGGCACACGCACTACGGGACACAGGTGGAAACTGAGTGCCCAAATGAGCCACGGAGATATTAGAAAGAACTTTTTTAGTGTCAGAGTGGTTGACAAATGGAATGCATTAGGAAGTGATGTGGTGGAGGCTGACTCCATACACAGTTTCAAGTGTAGATATGATAGAGCCCAATAGGCTCAGGAACCTGTACACCTGTTGATTGACAGTTGAGAGGCGGGACCAAAGAGCCAGAGCTCAACCCCCGCAAGCACACCTAGGTGAGTACAACTACTCACCTTACTACTACTTACAAATGGTAAGCTAGAAATTTTAGCATGCCTAATACCCTACAATGGTACACACATATCCTTTCTGGGTATATACAACCCTGGTGGCACAATAAATTTAAATGAACTAGAATTCTATCTAAACCAACTACGGCAACCGATCATTGTTACAGGTGATCTCAATGCAAACCACCCCACATGGAGTAGAGGTACCCAAAATACTGCAGGCACCGATTTATATAACTACTTAGACACTACACCATATATTCTTCTTTCGCCGCCCTACCTTGCAACCTACTTTAACTACAGAACCAATTATGAAGCCTCATTGGACATCTGCTTTGGCTCTGCACACTTTCAACAAGAACTACAGTTTCATACTGGACCAGATATTGGAAGTGACCACAAACCCCTCATTATAAAATTTACTAACTTTCAGCCACCAACCCACCCCCTAACGCTCCCCAAGTGGAACATTAAGAAACTAGATAAGAAAAAATGGGCTGATACTGTCTGTCTCCCAGATACAGACGATGTAGACCCCAACACGCGACTGTCCACAATCACCTCGGCCATAAATTGTGCAGCCACCCAAATGCTCAAGAAAACTTCAGGACATAGGTCCAACAAACCACTTAAACCGTGGTGGAACGCGGAATGTGCACGAACAGTCGCTTTACGCCGACGAGCCATACAAAAACAAAGACGTCAACCCTCCCTACAGAACTGGGTTAATCTCCGGCGGGCTACAGCAGAAGCCAAAAAAACCATACTGTCAGCAAAGCGAGCATCATGGGCAAAATTTTGTGATAGCCTCACACCCACTACGCCACATTCAAAAGTCTGGGCTACATTTAACAGCATTAAAGGTCGCCCAACATTCCCTTCGTTCCCCCTGACGATCAACGGTTCACTCTGTCAAACACCTCAGGAGCGTGCAAATGTTCTTGCTGAATGTCTTAAAGTTACCCTCTCAACACCCTTCTTTCATGCCCAAGAACTCCCCCTTAGACAAGAAATTGACCGTGCCATACTGCTACCCATGCCTGGCGTCGACAACATATACACCTTAAGCGAGCTACAATTAGCCTTAACCCGCCTACCTCTTGGCAAGGCACCTGGAGAGGATGGAATTCCATATGAACTCATAAAACATCTCCCATCAACTGCACATAGTACTCTCCTAAACTATTACAACCTATGCTGGACTCACGGAAATATTCCCTCACAATGGCAGACCAGTATTATTCTTCCGTTCCTTAAACCAGGAAAAGACCCATCCCAACCTGCGTCATATAGACCTATTTCCCTACTATCATGCCTCAGTAAAGTCATGGAAAGACTAGTACATACTCGCCTCCAATGGTATCTAGAATATAATAATATTATACCGTCACTCCAAGCTGGATTTCGACCGCAATGCTCCACACTCGATCAGATACTCTGCCTTGAACATGAAATCCGCACCTCTCTCAGAAGCAGTAAATATTGTCTTGTTGTCTACTTAGACCTCAAAGGAGCTTTTGATAGCATTCCTCATACTTGCCTCCTCGCAAAGCTTGCGCGTTTAGGCGTACAGGGAAGATTACTTTTATGGTTAAAATCTTATCTTACGAACAGGACCTCTAAAGTCTATATACAAGGCGAGTTTTCCGATGACATCCCAATACAAACGGGTGTCCCACAAGGCTCCATATTAAGCCCAACCCTTTTTGCTGCATTCTTAGCAGATTTGCCTAACACCCATCCTGTTAACCTCTCGGCGTACGCCGACGACTTAACACTGTATTATTCAGACAACGCCTTACCAAATACAGTCTCAACAATGCAAACAGCACTTGATCACCTCATAGATTGGACACAACAATGGGGCCTTCAAGTTAGTACTACCAAAACCTATTATCAAATTTTCACTAAAAAAAGACTCGTTCATCTACCCACCCTCACAATACACAACACTCCCATCCAACACGTACGAGAACATAAATACCTTGGCATGCACTTAGACTCGCCCTCACTTACCTGGAAAGCACACATTCAACACCTTAAACAGACGACACAACCCCGACTCGCCATACTGAAAGCCCTCACTGGCACCACCTGGGGAGCACACCATAAAATCCTGCTCCGTTTCTATACAACCTACATTCGCAGCCAAATAGACTATTGTTGCCAAGCATATGCATCGGCTGCGCCTACCAACCTACAGAGCCTAGAGGTCATCCAAAACAATGCCATGCGACTTATATGTGGCGCAATGCGTTCCACTCCTATCCTCGGACTTTACGGGGAAACGGGCCTCACAAGCCTAGCCACCAGACGAGACATAATGTGTGCCAACTATCTGTCACTCTGTACCACTGCTCACCAGACACACCCATACAGATCAAAAATTAACCCAACAGTTAACCCACATAACCCCCGCTTCCCAACCAATCACTCACAACCTTTCCTCACACGGGCTACAAATAACCTCAATATAGACCTCTCTCTACTCCAAAACTCGGAAACCCAACTTACTGTTCCCCCTATTCCACCCTGGCTTTATACAACTCCTAATACAGCAATACAACTCGAAGACAACATTCCAAAGTCTGCACCAAACTCAGCCATAGCCTCAGTCTTTCTCTCAACAATGAAAAATTGCTACCCAAATACCACAGCGATTTATACAGATGGATCTCGCATCATCAAGAACAACGTACCCTCGGTCACTAGCGCTGTATGGATACCGGAATACCATCTCAAGCAGGGATGGCGGTTACCAAACCAACTATCTGTTTTCACAGCTGAATTATATGCCTTATATCAAGCTCTCCAAATAATCACAACATTACCAGTCGGGACATATACAATCTGCAGTGACTCCAAGAGTGCGATTCAAGCAATTACGTACTCTTCAAAAACGTGCAAGGAGTTTGTTTACCCATGTCTTCAACTTCTTCATGAACATCGATTGAACGGTTATGATACCTCTATCCAATGGGTCCCAGCGCATTGTGGTATTCTCCATAATGAACTAGTAGATCAACTAGCCAAAGCAATGCACAACACACCTCACATTACCCGTCATCCAATTCCCCATGTTGCACGTAAAGGAGCCTTCAAAAATACCATCACCCAAGATTTTGCAACGAAATGGAAAACGTCATGCTCACCTTTGTACTATGGGTCCATTAAAAAGAAATGGGAAACTTGGAAACATGTCAGATATAAAAGCAGAGAAATTGATATAGCGATGACCAGATTAAGGCTGGGACACACCAAACTAGCAGCACAAAGTTCTAAGTACAGAACAGACATCAACGAACTCTGCATCCACTGTCAGGTGCCTGAAACAATCGAACACTATCTCCTACATTGCTTCCGACACTATAGTGCCAGAGTAAATTTCAAACAAGAACTTATCTCACTTAAAATACCCTTTACCATCGAGCATATATTAGGAGGCGGTGACCACTCGTTACAAGAAAAATACCAAATAGTCAAAGCACTGGCTAAATATCTCCAATCGACCAACAAATTGGGTCACATCTGACCCGCGCCACATTTATACCTGGCGCCACCAACAGCTAAACACAGAAAACAAATGTTTCGTCGCAACACCAAGGATCAGCTGACGCCATAAACACAACACACTGCCCTACGGTGCGGCAAGTCTCCCTCTAACATCCACCTCTGTTTTAGTCGCCGCTCCTCTGTCTACAGCACAACGCAACAAGCACTTTTGAAACTCTTATCATCTTCAACATAAACGCCTCTACCAACATCTGTACTGGTGCAGTCATCGGGAGGACAAACCCTTCATGCAAACTGCACCTACTATCAAGAAGAAGAAGAGTACAACTAGGTGAGTACACACACACACACTATGCCATGTCGTGGCATTGTCGACATAGGTGTGTTAGGGATCATCCTGGGAGTAAGTTCGAACCCTCATCATGGCCCCTTTTGGATTTTTTCATTTGATGCATCATGCTATTGTGATTTCTGATGTGAATAATAAGACCAACAACTGAGAAGTATATACATTGTTTACCTTTCAGCCATCGTTTGGATGAAGAAAAAATTATCTTTTATCCCACTGGGGAAGCCCTAATATTCATGAATTGCCATCGACTAAAAGCACTAATACCCTTTGATAGTGAAAGATTAATTAAATGTAAAATAAAAAAAATAAAAGTAAATCACTTTTACCACGATGACACATACTCCACTTTCGTTAATAACAACCATATCAACAAAGAATGCTGTAAATCCTCAACAACTGTTTCAGTTATTACCCCAGCCGCATGTTGCAGAGTTGAGAATAGCTAACAGAATACATCAAGATTCTTACTGGGGTCCAATAACAACTACTCATGGGCAAGATAATAATAAGAATACAGAAATAGCACCAGAAAAAAGTCAATGTCGGTAAGAAAATGAAAAACTGGGCTGTTTTTTTATGTATCTGTCTTTTTTGATTGGTTTAATAGTCAAGTTTTATCTACTAGGAACAAATATTTATAAATCATTAGTGTCATTATTATTTTGTATTATTGCTCTTTTATTAATTACATTTATATTAACCTATCATCAATATCAATACAAATCAATTGTTTCTTATGCCCAGAAAATAGCCCCTCCAGCTAAACAACTTATAAATTTAATAAATTATTAAATTTCATGGCACTCATTATTTTTGCTTCCTGATTCTCATCATCAATTTACACTTAAAGTTTCCCCTCCACTTAATAGTGAGTCACCGCTCACCGCATAATATTGTTAATAAGACTGGAAAGGCAGTACTTACTGCCAGTACTGAACACAAACCACCATCATCCACCACAACATGAGGGGGAAAAAACAGGCCTGAGAGATGGCAATAAATATCCACCTAAAAACGAGTTGTGAATACAGCGACTTGACTCCATTATGTACAGTAAAAGTTTAAAACGAGTAAGGATAATTTAGACAATTATTTTATCGAGTTTAAGGATGATCTGAATAATCCCGCCATTTTGCTAAAAATTACCTCTTTATTATCTGTTAGATTAGAGACCTGCCCTAAACGCTGTGCTTACTAGTGGCTTTACAAGAATGTGAACACATCATGCTATGTACTCTCATAAACCAAATGTAACTTATTGCATATATATAAATAAATAAATAAATTATAGATGACGATAATTTTCAACTATTGCCATTGCCATTGGCTTATCCCAATAAAAACATCCAACAAATATTTGTATCCATCACTCTTTAAAAAAGTACATTTTAAATAACAGGTAATGTGATATGTATTACGTTAACATGCTCCGGGTAGATGGGACTCGATAGCCCGGGAAGGCAGCCCATCTAGGGGAAGGAAAACCCTGATTTTAAACCTCCGCTGCCTTGCGGCCATACCCCTTTTTGGGGAAAGACTTCAGGAGTCAACCTCGAGGAAAAATCCGGAGTTGGAGCCCCTAAGGCAGTTCGTTGTTGATGTCGACCTCGTTCTGGCAGCTCCTGCGACGTTGCTGGAACCATGTGTATTGGCATTTGCCTTTCTATTGGATAATTTCAGCAACGTGGAGAGGGGGAACCTGCTGCATGGGTAACAGCTTCTCCTCCATATCTACCTACCCAGGCTTTGCGCCCTGTCAAGGCGCAACTCCATAGTCTTAGACTGATGGATGCCTAATAATTACGTTAACAATAGGAAACATTAGGAAATAAAATCACATCATTCCCATATCTCTATACATCTCTTAATATCATTCCAATCGCATTGTTAATGATTTTTATTGATGCGCTCAATAATTTAAGAAAGAGTTGGTGTCTTGGAAAAGCATTTAGGCGCATTAAAAATAATTATTTATGGTTCGTTTTCATTAAAAAACACAAGATCGTTATAAAATATTACATCTATTATGCTTCTCTTTATATCATTCCAATCGTATTGCCAATGATTTTTTTAAAGATGCATTCAACATTATAAGATGCAGTTGGTGTGTTGGGGAAGCTATTAGGCACATTAGAAGTAAACATTTATGGCTCGTTTTCATGAAAAAACACAAGATCGTTTTGAAATATTAGATATATGAAACCTCTCTCAATATCATTCCAATCCTATTGTCAATGATTATTTTAAAGATGCACTCAACATTATAAGATACAGTTAGTGTATTGGGAAAGCTTTTAGGCACATTAAAAATAATCGTTTATGGTTCATTTTCATTAGAAACCCAAGATCGTTATAAAATAATAGATCTATGAAACCTCTCTGAATATGATTCCAATCGTATTGTCAATGATTTTTTAATGATGGATGACACCAACTGCATTATAAGATGCAGTTGGTGTGTTGGGGAAGCTATTAGGCACATTAAAAGTAAGCATTTATGGTTCGTTTTCATTTTGAGATTTTATGAGTTTTTCTAGAAAAAACACATGATCGTTTTAAAACTAATTTTAATATGGTTCCCATCGCGTTTTTAATGATTTTCGTAGATGATCGCAACATTATAAGAAGCTGTTGAGGTCATGTAAATGATATTAAGCACATTAAAAAAATTATTCTAGGGTTCGTTTTCATTTTGAAATTTCATGAGTTTCTTTTAAAAGAAAATAGGCGATCGTTTGCCTGGCCCGCCAGACGATGATCCCCAGGGCATTCTACAGTGAGTTGGCTTGGCATTTCTTGTGAGAGCCCACCCACACTAAAACAACTTGTGAATACAGGGGCATAAAGCGACCTGTCTCCAGCATGTACCGTAAAAGTTTAAAAACAAACGAGGATAATTGAGACAACCATTTTATCGAGTTTAATGATCTAAATAATCACATCCTATTAAATGATGTTAGTCTTTCAACTATTGACATTGCCATTAGCTTTTAGCAAAATAAATGCATCAACAAATATTTGTATCCACCACTCTTTTTTAAAAAGTACTTATAATTGGATGAAAATAAAGATTTAACAAGTATATATAAAACTATAAACTCACTTATTATTATTATAATAATAATAATAATAATAATAATAATAATAATAATATACCATAATAATGATATTTTTATTATGATGATATATATATATATACTATAAAAAAGAATAGAGGGGTTTAGTTTTATAATAATATGTTATGTTATATGTAATATGTTAACAACAGGAAACCTTATGAAATACAATCACATCACTCTCATATCTCTATACCTTTCTCAATATCATTCCAATCGCGTTTTTAATTATTTTTATAGATACACTCAATATTATTAGAAAGAGTTAGTGTCTTGGGGAAGCTATTAAGCACATTAAAAATAAAAATCTACGGGTCGTATTCGTTTTGAGATTTTATGAGTTTCTCTAGAAAAAATAAAAGATCGTTATAAAACTATATCTCTCTTAATATGGCACCAATCGCGTTTTTAATTATTTTCGTAGATGATCGCAACAGTATAAGAAGCAGTTGGGGTCATAGAAATGCTATTATGCACATTAAAAATAATATTATCTGGTTCGTTTTAATTTTGAGATTTCATGAGTTTTTCTAAAAGTAAATATGCGATCATTTGCCTGGCCCGCCAGGCGATGATCCCTTGCACACTCTACAGTGAGTTGGTCTGGCATTTCTTGTGATCATCACCTGGCGGGCAAGGGAAACTTTCGCGTATTTTCTTTTAGAGAAGCTCGTGAAATCTCAAATTAAAACCGAACCATAAAATCTTATTTTTAATGTGCTTAATAGCTTTTCCAAAACTCCAACTGCTTCTTTTAATGTTGCGATCATCTATGAAAATCATTAAAAATGCGATTGGAATGATATTAAAAGAGGTATAGAGATGTAGGAGAGATGTGATCGTAAGGTTCCCTGTTGTTAACATATTACGTATCACATTACCTATTATTTATAAGGTACGTTTTTAAAGAGTGGTGGATACAAATATTTGTTGATATTTATTAAATTTATTTACCTGAAAATTACTTACTTCACTTTACCATATACATCCTTTTTTTGGAGTGGCGTATAAAGTTGCACATATTGTCCAAATGACATGGTATCACATAAATCCTGCTCAACATGGGCTACATTAGATGAAACGGGGGGAATCGAAGTATGTATATTTACTTTTTTATCAACAACTTGAAAATACTCACTTGGATTCTTAATTTCAACAGAATAATTAGGCGAGATAAAAACTGAACTTTTTTGATATTGATGATAGGTTAATATAAATGTAATTAATAAAAGAGCAATAATACAAAATAATAATGACACTAATGATTTATAAATATTTGTTCCTAGTAGATAAAACTTGACTATTAAACCAATCAAAAAAGACAGATACATAAAAAAACAGCCCAGTTTTTCATTTTCTTACCGACATTGACTTTTTTCTGGTGCTATTTCTGTATTCTTATTATTATCTTGCCCATGAGTAGTTGTTATTGGACCCCAGTAAGAATCTTGATGTATTCTGTTAGCTATTCTCAACTCTGCAACATGCGGCTGGGGTAATAACTGAAACAGTTGTTGAGGATTTACAGCATTCTTTGTTGATATGGTTGTTATTAACGAAAGTGGAGTATGTGTCATCGTGGTAAAAGTGATTTACTTTTATTTTTTTTATTTTACATTTAATTAATCTTTCACTATCAAAGGGTATTAGTGCTTTTAGTCGATGGCAATTCATGAATATTAGGGCTTCCCCAGTGGGATAAAAGATAATTTTTTCTTCATCCAAACGATGGCTGAAAGGTAAACAATGTATATACTTCTCAGTTGTTGGTCTTATTATTCACATCAGAAATCACAATAGCATGATGCATCAAATGAAAAAATCCAAAAGGGGCCATGATGAGGGTTCGAACTTACTCCCAGGATGATCCCTAACACACCTATGTCGACAATGCCACGACATGGCATAGTGTGTGTGTGTGTACTCACCTAGTTGTACTCTTCTTCTTCTTGATAGTAGGTGCAGTTTGCATGAAGGGTTTGTCCTCCCGATGACTGCACCAGTACAGATGTTGGTAGAGGCGTTTATGTTGAAGATGATAAGAGTTTCAAAAGTGCTTGTTGCGTTGTGCTGTAGACAGAGGAGCGGCGACTAAAACAGAGGTGGATGTTAGAGGGAGACTTGCCGCACCGTAGGGCGGTGTGTTGTGTTTATGGCGTCAGCTGATCCTTGGTGTTGCGACGAAACATTTGTTTTCTGTGTTTAGCTGTTGGTGGCGCCAGGTATAAATGTGGCGCGGGTCAGATGTGACCCAATTTGTTGGTCGATTGGAGATATTTAGCCAGTGCTTTGACTATTTGGTATTTTTCTTGTAACGAGTGGTCACCGCCTCCTAATATATGCTCGATGGTAAAGGGTATTTTAAGTGAGATAAGTTCTTGTTTGAAATTTACTCTGGCACTATAGTGTCGGAAGCAATGTAGGAGATAGTGTTCGATTGTTTCAGGCACCTGACAGTGGATGCAGAGTTCGTTGATGTCTGTTCTGTACTTAGAGCTTTGTGCTGCTAGTTTGGTGTGTCCCAGCCTTAATCTGGTCATCGCTATATCAATTTCTCTGCTTTTATATCTGACATGTTTCCAAGTTTCCCATTTCTTTTTAATGGACCCATAGTACAAAGGTGAGCATGACGTTTTCCATTTCGTTGCAAAATCTTGGGTGATGGTATTTTTGAAGGCTCCTTTACGTGCAACATGGGGAATTGGATGACGGGTAATGTGAGGTGTGTTGTGCATTGCTTTGGCTAGTTGATCTACTAGTTCATTATGGAGAATACCACAATGCGCTGGGACCCATTGGATAGAGGTATCATAACCGTTCAATCGATGTTCATGAAGAAGTTGAAGACATGGGTAAACAAACTCCTTGCACGTTTTTGAAGAGTACGTAATTGCTTGAATCGCACTCTTGGAGTCACTGCAGATTGTATATGTCCCGACTGGTAATGTTGTGATTATTTGGAGAGCTTGATATAAGGCATATAATTCAGCTGTGAAAACAGATAGTTGGTTTGGTAACCGCCATCCCTGCTTGAGATGGTATTCCGGTATCCATACAGCGCTAGTGACCGAGGGTACGTTGTTCTTGATGATGCGAGATCCATCTGTATAAATCGCTGTGGTATTTGGGTAGCAATTTTTCATTGTTGAGAGAAAGACTGAGGCTATGGCTGAGTTTGGTGCAGACTTTGGAATGTTGTCTTCGAGTTGTATTGCTGTATTAGGAGTTGTATAAAGCCAGGGTGGAATAGGGGGAACAGTAAGTTGGGTTTCCGAGTTTTGGAGTAGAGAGAGGTCTATATTGAGGTTATTTGTAGCCCGTGTGAGGAAAGGTTGTGAGTGATTGGTTGGGAAGCGGGGGTTATGTGGGTTAACTGTTGGGTTAATTTTTGATCTGTATGGGTGTGTCTGGTGAGCAGTGGTACAGAGTGACAGATAGTTGGCACACATTATGTCTCGTCTGGTGGCTAGGCTTGTGAGGCCCGTTTCCCCGTAAAGTCCGAGGATAGGAGTGGAACGCATTGCGCCACATATAAGTCGCATGGCATTGTTTTGGATGACCTCTAGGCTCTGTAGGTTGGTAGGCGCAGCCGATGCATATGCTTGGCAACAATAGTCTATTTGGCTGCGAATGTAGGTTGTATAGAAACGGAGCAGGATTTTATGGTGTGCTCCCCAGGTGGTGCCAGTGAGGGCTTTCAGTATGGCGAGTCGGGGTTGTGTCGTCTGTTTAAGGTGTTGAATGTGTGCTTTCCAGGTAAGTGAGGGCGAGTCTAAGTGCATGCCAAGGTATTTATGTTCTCGTACGTGTTGGATGGGAGTGTTGTGTATTGTGAGGGTGGGTAGATGAACGAGTCTTTTTTTAGTGAAAATTTGATAATAGGTTTTGGTAGTACTAACTTGAAGGCCCCATTGTTGTGTCCAATCTATGAGGTGATCAAGTGCTGTTTGCATTGTTGAGACTGTATTTGGTAAGGCGTTGTCTGAATAATACAGTGTTAAGTCGTCGGCGTACGCCGAGAGGTTAACAGGATGGGTGTTAGGCAAATCTGCTAAGAATGCAGCAAAAAGGGTTGGGCTTAATATGGAGCCTTGTGGGACACCCGTTTGTATTGGGATGTCATCGGAAAACTCGCCTTGTATATAGACTTTAGAGGTCCTGTTCGTAAGATAAGATTTTAACCATAAAAGTAATCTTCCCTGTACGCCTAAACGCGCAAGCTTTGCGAGGAGGCAAGTATGAGGAATGCTATCAAAAGCTCCTTTGAGGTCTAAGTAGACAACAAGACAATATTTACTGCTTCTGAGAGAGGTGCGGATTTCATGTTCAAGGCAGAGTATCTGATCGAGTGTGGAGCATTGCGGTCGAAATCCAGCTTGGAGTGACGGTATAATATTATTATATTCTAGATACCATTGGAGGCGAGTATGTACTAGTCTTTCCATGACTTTACTGAGGCATGATAGTAGGGAAATAGGTCTATATGACGCAGGTTGGGATGGGTCTTTTCCTGGTTTAAGGAACGGAAGAATAATACTGGTCTGCCATTGTGAGGGAATATTTCCGTGAGTCCAGCATAGGTTGTAATAGTTTAGGAGAGTACTATGTGCAGTTGATGGGAGATGTTTTATGAGTTCATATGGAATTCCATCCTCTCCAGGTGCCTTGCCAAGAGGTAGGCGGGTTAAGGCTAATTGTAGCTCGCTTAAGGTGTATATGTTGTCGACGCCAGGCATGGGTAGCAGTATGGCACGGTCAATTTCTTGTCTAAGGGGGAGTTCTTGGGCATGAAAGAAGGGTGTTGAGAGGGTAACTTTAAGACATTCAGCAAGAACATTTGCACGCTCCTGAGGTGTTTGACAGAGTGAACCGTTGATCGTCAGGGGGAACGAAGGGAATGTTGGGCGACCTTTAATGCTGTTAAATGTAGCCCAGACTTTTGAATGTGGCGTAGTGGGTGTGAGGCTATCACAAAATTTTGCCCATGATGCTCGCTTTGCTGACAGTATGGTTTTTTTGGCTTCTGCTGTAGCCCGCCGGAGATTAACCCAGTTCTGTAGGGAGGGTTGACGTCTTTGTTTTTGTATGGCTCGTCGGCGTAAAGCGACTGTTCGTGCACATTCCGCGTTCCACCACGGTTTAAGTGGTTTGTTGGACCTATGTCCTGAAGTTTTCTTGAGCATTTGGGTGGCTGCACAATTTATGGCCGAGGTGATTGTGGACAGTCGCGTGTTGGGGTCTACATCGTCTGTATCTGGGAGACAGACAGTATCAGCCCATTTTTTCTTATCTAGTTTCTTAATGTTCCACTTGGGGAGCGTTAGGGGGTGGGTTGGTGGCTGAAAGTTAGTAAATTTTATAATGAGGGGTTTGTGGTCACTTCCAATATCTGGTCCAGTATGAAACTGTAGTTCTTGTTGAAAGTGTGCAGAGCCAAAGCAGATGTCCAATGAGGCTTCATAATTGGTTCTGTAGTTAAAGTAGGTTGCAAGGTAGGGCGGCGAAAGAAGAATATATGGTGTAGTGTCTAAGTAGTTATATAAATCGGTGCCTGCAGTATTTTGGGTACCTCTACTCCATGTGGGGTGGTTTGCATTGAGATCACCTGTAACAATGATCGGTTGCCGTAGTTGGTTTAGATAGAATTCTAGTTCATTTAAATTTATTGTGCCACCAGGGTTGTATATACCCAGAAAGGATATGTGTGTACCATTGTAGGGTATTAGGCATGCTAAAATTTCTAGCTTACCATTTGTAAGTAGTAGTAAGGTGAGTAGTTGTACTCACCTAGGTGTGCTTGCGGGGGTTGAGCTCTGGCTCTTTGGTCCCGCCTCTCAACTGTCAATCAACAGGTGTACAGGTTCCTGAGCCTATTGGGCTCTATCATATCTACACTTGAAACTGTGTATGGAGTCAGCCTCCACCACATCACTTCCTAATGCATTCCATTTGTCAACCACTCTGACACTAAAAAAGTTCTTTCTAATATCTCCGTGGCTCATTTGGGCACTCAGTTTCCACCTGTGTCCCGTAGTGCGTGTGCCCCTTGTGTTAAACAGTCTGTCTTTATCAACCCTGTCAATTCCCTTGAGGATCTTGAATGTGGTGATCATGTCCCCCCTAACTCTTCTGTCGAACCAATTTCATTTAATAGTTCTGCTTCAAACACTGTTTCGTACAGCTGTAAAGTAGACTTCTTCTTATACATATTTTATACATTATACATACTGTACCGACGCTCAGTGCGCTCAACTCACACCAAAGTATCACCTGTGTACTTCTGTATATTCGACCAAATATATATATAGTATCTTAGTGTCTGTGTTTATTTGTCACCATACTTTATGTAACAATAGAACCGTTACATTGGTGTGTGTGTGTGTGTGTGTGTACTCACCCACCTAATTGTACTCACCTAATTGTGCTTGCGGGAGTTGAGCTCTGGCTCTTTGGTCCCGCCTCTCAACCGTCAATCAACAGGTGTTCAGGTTCCTGAGCCTATTGGGCTCTATCATATCTACACTTGAAACTGTGTATGGAGTCAGCCTCCACCACATTACTTCCTAATGCATTCCATTTGTCAACCACTTTGACACTAAAAAAGTTCTTTCTAATATCTCTGTGGCTCATTTGGGCACTCAGTTTCCACCTGTGTCCCCTAGTGCGTGTGCCCCTTGTGTTAAATAGCCTGTCTTTATCAACCCTGTCGATTCCCTTGAGAATCTTGAATGTGGTGATCATGTCCCCCCTAACTCTTTTGTCTTCCAACGAAGTGAGGTTCAATTCCCGTAGTCTCTCCTCGTAGCTCATACCTCTCTGCTTGGGTACTAGTCTGGTGGCAAACCTTTAAACTTTTTCCAGTTTAGTCTTACGCTTGACTAGATATGGACTCTATGCTGGAGCCGCATACTCCAGGATTGGTCTGACATATATGGTATATAATGCTCTGAAAGATTCCTTACACAAGTTTCTAAAGGCCGTTCTTATGTTAGCCAACCTGGCATATGCTGCTGCTGTTATCCTCTTGATATGAGCTTCAGGGGACAGGTCTGGCGTGATATCAACCCCCAGGTCTTTCTCTCTCTCTGACTCTTGAAGTATTTCATCTCCCAAGTGATACCTTATATCTGGTCTCCTGCTTCCTACCCCCATCTTTATTACATTACATTTCCTTGGGTTAAACTCTAACAGCCATTTGTTCGACCATTCCTGCAGCTTGTCTAGGTCTTCTTGAATCCTCAAACTGTCCTCCTCTGTCTTAATCCTTCTCATAATTTTGGCGTCGTCAGCAAACATTGAGAGGAATGAGTCTATACCCTCTGGGAAATCATTTACTTATATCAGAAACAGGATAGGTCCAAGCACAGAGCCCTGTGGGACTCCACTGGAGACTTCACGCCATTCTGAGGTCTCACCCCTCACTATAACTCTCTGCTTCCTATTGCTTAGGTACTCCCTTATCCACTGGAGCGCCCTACCAGTTACTCCTGCCTGTTTCTCCAGCTTATGCATCAACCTTTTATGGGGTACTGTGTCAAAGGCTTTCCGACAGTCCAAAAAATGCAGTCCGCCCATCCTTCTCTTTCTTGCTTAATCTTTGTCACCTGATTGTAGAATTCTATCAAGCCTGTAAGGCAAGATTTACCCTCCCTGAACCCATGTTGATGGGTTGTCACGAAGTCTCTTCTCTTCAGATGTGTTACTAGGTTTTTTCTCACAATCTTCTCCATCACCTTGCATGGTATACAGGTTAAGGACACTGGCCTGTAGTTCAGTGCCTCTTGTCTGTCACCCTTTTTAATTATTGGTACTACATTAGCAGTCTTCCATATTTCTGGTAGGTCTCCCGTTTCCAGTGACCTACTATACACTATGGAGAGTGGCAAGCAAAGTGCTCCTGCATACTCTTTCAATACCCATGGTGAGATTCCATCCGGCCCAACAGCTTTTCTCACATCCAGCTCCAATAGGTGCTTCTTGACCTCATCTCTTGTAATTTCGAACCTTTCCAAGGCCACCTGGTTTGCTGCCACCTCTCCTAGCGCCGTGACTTCTCCCTGTTCTATTGTAAAGACCTCCTGGAACCTTTTGTTGAGTTTTTCACACACCTCTTTGTCATTCTCTGTGTACCTGTTCTCGCCCACCCTAAGTTTCATCACCTGTTCCTTCACTGTTGTCTTCCTCCTGATGTGACTGTGTAGTAGCTTTGGTTCGGTCCTGGCTTTATTAGCTATATCATTTTCATACCTTTTCTCAGCTGCTCTTCTCACACTAACATACTCGTTCCTGGTTCTCTGGTATCTCTCTCTACTTTCTGGTGTTCTGTTATTACGGAAGTTCCTCCAAGCCCTTTTGTTCAGCTCCTTTGCTTTCATACATACCCTATTGTGTGTGTGTGTGTGTGTGCATGGGAAAATTGTGTAAAACCCTGGTTTGTGTCTCTGAGAGGCTGCAGAATCCGTGTGAGGACAGTAGCACTCCCGGTTGCAATTCTTTTACCAACTACCAATATATACCAATTCCTTTCTTTTTATTTATGTGACGCATGGTAATGTAAATGGATACAATGAGGACGAAGAAGTACTTTCTCTACCTCAACATGATCGTCTGCTTTTGAATGTCAGACGTCTCACAGAACTATTTGAAAAAGAAACTAACAGGCCCACTCTTCAGAAAACCTATACATTTATTGTGGTGACTGACGATGGTAGAAGCCAAAAAGATTCTATAGAACCCTCTTCGTTTGTATCTTTTTATACAAAAGCTAACACCCATGTAATGTATGTTAGAACATCGTCAGGAATATCTTTTTTGAAATGGATACTTCTGATGAATGCTGACCTAAGATCTATTGTGTCGATAATGTATGGGAATTAGTTCCTCTGTAACGCTGGTATGAATATGAGAATTGATATCGGTGCGGGTCAAATTTTCGTTTGATCTGTATGTATCGACCCAGATCACTTTTACTCCCTGGTCTATGAGATTAGGCGGCATAGCTAACATCTGTAAAAAGATCTTTGAATCAGGGATAAGAATATCTCCCGGATGAACAGATATATTCATGGCATTTTGCATATTAGAATAGACTTTTTGATCAACATTAAAACTTTTTATGGCGTTAAACATAAGGCCTAGATTATAAGTATTTTGTGGTCCAGGTTTACTGGAACAAGACACACACACACACCGTATATATATATATCAGACCTATACTAGAAATATGCGGCTCCAGCATGAAGTTCACATCTAGTCAAACACAAAACGAAGTTAGAAAAGGTTCAGAGGGATGCCACCAAGCTAATCCCTGTGCTGAGGGGTATGAGCTATGAGGAAAGATTAATGGAACCGAGACATGATCATTACCTTATAAATTTCTCAGAGGGATTGATACCCATCCTACTGTCTAGTAAGTATTAAAAATGTTGTATGTTGTTTCAAATAAATTCCACCAGTCTAATAAGCCACTACACCTTTTCCAAATTTGTTTTAATATATAATATTATATAAAATTTACTTATTAAAAAGGAAAGTGAATAAAACATATTTTGTATGATGTTAAACTCAGTTTTTATTTCGACCAATGTTAACAAGAAGACAGCCAAACAGACTAGAAGTGGTAGAAATTATATCGAGAAACGTTATTAATGTTCGGACTGTAATAAAAAATTTAGATGGCCAGACTCCTTGAAGACTCACTTGAAAATACATGAAAAGCTTTATCAATGTTCTGTGTGCATGAAATGTTTTAGTAAAAAACATACCTTGAAAATGCATTTGAAAATTCATACAGGTGAAGGTCTTCATAAATGTTGTAAGTGTGGGAGAAATTATAATTATAAAACCAGCTTAAAGACACATTTAAAAAGACATCAAGGCGAAATGCCTTATAAGTGTCATATATGTGCTAAAGGGTCTGTTAGTAGGGGCCACTTGGATGATCATCTTAATATACATACAAGCATAAAACCTTGTATATGTTTTATGTGTGGGAGAAAGTTTACTATTAACAACCACTTGCAGAGACATTTAGAGAAAGAGGCGATATGTATTGAAGAATATAGGTAACAAGTAATTCATTAAACTGAAATATTGTGAGGGAGAGACAGGAACAGCGTAAGAGTTTACATTATTTTTAGACGCATTTAGTTTTCTTCAAGTCTTACATCAATCATTTGGCCTTCAACCTTAGATTTGAAAAACAGATTCAATTTGATTTGACAGATTTGAAAAAATTAGTGAATGGTCAATTAGAAAACAGGTATAGACCTCGAATGTATGTTCGATGTAATCTAAGTCTTTGAATTCCGAATCTTCGACGTAGTAAAGATTGGGGCCTCGTAGCCTGGTGGATAGCGTGCAGGGCTCGTAGTTCTCTGGCGCGGGTTCGATTCCCGCACGAGGCAGAAACAAATGGGCAAAGTTTCTTTCACCCTGAATGCCCCTGTTACCTAGCAGTAAAATAGGTACCTGGGTGTTAGTCAGCTGTCACGGGCTGCTTCCTGGGGGTGGAGGCCTGGTCGAGGACCGGGCCGCGGGGACACTAAAACCCCGAAATCATCTCAAGATAACCTGAAGATAGTAATATAAAACATTATGATGACTTTCATTAAACTATTATTCTTTTAAATCTGACTCATCTGG
The DNA here is from genome assembly GCF_040958095.1 of Procambarus clarkii. Classification (NCBI taxonomy): domain Eukaryota; kingdom Metazoa; phylum Arthropoda; class Malacostraca; order Decapoda; family Cambaridae; genus Procambarus; species Procambarus clarkii. The sequence goes on from NC_091168.1 coordinate 6,582,475, forward strand.
TGTCAAAATAACACCAATAATTAAACGAGGAACAATAAAAGAATTGGGGTAGTAACGCTAATATGAAAGTTTTTTTTAAATTTATGGATCTTTTTGTAAATTTTAAACTTTTTTATTTACGTGGTATATATTTTTTTTCTCTTTATAAAAAATCTATAGAATCTTTCAATCTTTTATAAAATAAAAATATAATATAGTTCTCTTTTTTCATATATAAGAAATGAGTAAATATTTATATATATATATATATATATATATATATATATATATATATATATATATATACTTCTTCTATATATATATACTACGTTAGATTATACTATATATATATACATATATATATATATATATATATATATATATATATATATATATATATATATATATATATATATATATATATATATATATATATATATATATATATGTATTTATATATAGTATAATCTAACCATGACAAACCGACGGAGAGAAGTCTTACAAAATGAATGTGATGAAGATAAAGTGGGTGAAAGTGATAGAAATTGGCTACCATTACCACCTCATCCCAAGATAAATTATCTCGAGAAGCGTCATCAGTGTTCAGATTGTAATAAGAAATTCAGATGGCTAGACTCGTTGAAGAAACACTTAAAAATTCCCGAAAAGCCCTATCAATGTTCTAATTGCATGAAAATTTTTACACATAAACGTGCCTTGAAAACGCACTTGAAAAAAACATACAGGTAAAGATCTTTATAAATATTCTACGTGGAAGAAATTTTAATTATAAAATGTGCTTTAAGAGACATCTTAAAATACATTCAGGCAAAAAGCCTTATACGTGTCATATATGTGTTAAAGGTTTCTTCCTTAAGATTTACTTGAACGATCATATTAATAATAAACATTTAGGCATAAAGCAATATAAATGAGGGAGAGAAGGGAAGTGTATAGGTTATTATTATTATAATTAGATGCATTCAGTTTTCGACAGGTCTTACTATGAAATAAAATAATGTGTTTAGTTAAAGACTAGCTCCAAGCATCTGACCTCCAACCATGGACAGACAGATTGACTCAACCTTAAAACAAAGAAATCACAATGATGTGATATATCAAAGAGAATATTGAAGGAGTTAAGGCATGAAATTAAGCCATTGTAAACAATATGTTATAACCACTAACTCTGACACCCGGGGTGACAGTTATTGGACTTGGAGGTTTTAATTTCATACATCTATCTGTTCACGATTTCAAACATTGTTCAATAGACGTTTCAAGTACAATATCTTTTAATTAATTCTTGTCTTTCAAAGTAAATATAACTTCAAACACGCACATATTTCAAAATAGTTCTTTATATTAATTATATTAATAAATATATATTATACATAATGTAAATATAATATATATAATAATAATATATCAATATATATATGCTTACCTAATGAAAGGGGTTAGAGTTTTCTAATATTTTCATATTTCAAAACTGATTCGATGGAATTTTTTATAATTCCCAAGGAAAAAATAACTATTTAAATGTATCTAACACAGAATATAGTGCCGATAGAACAAAATCTAGCACCGAGAACACAGATTTTTGTACCAAGTACACTGAAATTAGTACCGAGTTTGACAGTCAAAGAAACCAAAAAATAATGACATTTTAGAAAAGTAACTTTTTTGTAAGAATTTTTTTTAGATTTATAATATTTTATACACCAAAAAGACATGAAAAAACTAGAAAAAATACTTTACTGCCACTTTTTATTGACTTTTATTACAATTTATTAACACAATTTTATGCAATAAGGAGTTATTATTGTTTAGGAGTAACTTGTTTTCATGATTTTTATATATTATTTTGAAATATTATTGTGAAGATAAAATTATGAAAGGTTTCTCCAGGTATATATAATATAAAATTATTTCCAGTTGATTAATTTTATGAAACAAATTGTATGTATTGTGAATGTTTTAAGAATTTATATATTTCTTATTTTATTTAAATTTTTGTATAGATTTTTACATAACAATACTTGAAGTCTATACTGGGGTCTTTAACTCGCAAAATATATTATTTGTGGGTAATAAAACCTCGAAAATATTTTTTGGGGATATTGTAAAATGCCCAAATTTATTTTTTGTAAAGATATTTCATATATTAAATTAAATAATTTGTTTTAAATAAAATGTAAAGTTTGTCACCTAAAAAACAAAGTATTTACTTTTGGTTTTTACTTAGCAAAAATATTTTTTGTGAAATAAGATCCCAAATTTATTTTTTGTAAATAATTTTGAATGTATTTTATAGAATCAATTATATAATTTTAAAAAGTTACCCTTGAATGTGCGATACAAAAGATAAAAAAACTATTAATGGGATTTGGTAATTATGTTTATGGAACATGTCGTAACAGCAGTTGGGGTTTAAATGATTTTTCGCACTTATCCAAACATGGTATGATAAAGGATATTGAAATGTATATGTATTTGATTATTATTATTATTAATTTTTTTTACAGATTTGTACATTATGTCGGCATTTGGGGGTACACCTTTGACCGTATCTCTGGCAAATACATCTGTGATTCATACACAGCAAGAGTTTACAATGACACACTAGAATCTTCCTATAGCGATTATCACTGAGAAAATAATTAGACTGTCTTCAAACGACTTCTCGAAGTCCTACTGTCTCACTGTTATTAGTTTGATTTGGTATAATTCTGTCTACACATTTATCGAAGTCAGTCCTAGAAAGATACTGATCGATGGTTCCAAATTTGGTGGCCACACGATATAAATCTCTCCGGTGATCAATTTCGATAACTATACCACTGATGGTACGCATCCCCATCTTCAATTCTCTGGCTGCTTTAGGGATTATGACATTAACTGCGTCGTATAAACTTATAGGTGTAACAACTGATGAAGACTGTGACAACATTTTAAAAGCGTTACTCCTCTGGCACTCCTTCACTCTACTTCTTATTTCTTTTACTGTTTGACATGCAAGTGATGGGGAGGATGGTTGTCGATGTCTGCATTAATATTGTTGCTAATTACGTCGGACTCCGAATCAGTATGAGATGGTGTGTCCCCTGAATTGTTCAATTGTCTAATTATTATCTTAGGTGATAACACTACAAGAGGAGACAACGGTGATGATGGTCGAAGATGAGGCTCTTGTGGTAGTGGAGATGATCACTTTCGCGCCCTGGGGTCGTAAATTTACGACCTATCCATTTCTATCGCTTCCACCCAAGAGTCGTAAATTTATGTTCCATTAAATAATAATTGTATAAAATCCACTTTAAATTCGATTTACTTTTGGTTTGTTTCAAAATGACCGTACCATGAAATTCCCGTTCTCTCGATTAGGCCGTGTGGCACGTCGGTCTACTGGGTCATGTGATCGGCCCATTGTTTTGTTGTCACGTGTAGTGGCCGGAGCTGTCTCCCCTCGCGCGCCAAACTTACTCGATTTTAAGCAGTTTTACCCCTTTCCGTGTGTATTTGACCAAATACATTCACTTACAATGGATCCTGCACAAGGCCCAAGCAGTGTTTCGCCAAAGGGAGCATCCAGTTCATTAACCGATGACAAAATAAGTGAGATCTACAGAAGGTACACTCAAGTGAAGCTAACTCCCACAAAGATTCCTGGCCTCTTGGATGCCTTATCGGAAGTTGATTATGAAGATGATATTGAGGGTATTGAACCTGATGCTGAAAATTTGGACGAAGATTGTGACCTTCGGGGACCTGGAGCGCATGGGGCAACAACGACTGAGGAAGATACTGAGGGCCTTACAGTGGAGGAGGAGGGGGCACCCACACCGCCGCCTCTCACTACAAGGCGCTCACGTGGTGTTTGTAGGCCCAAACAACAGCTAAGTACACGACATGTTTCTCGTATTCGGAAAATAACACCCATTATGGAAAGTAGCACTGATTCTAGCATTGCTTTATCAAGTGAGGAGGAGAGTGAGGAAGATGGACCAGCCGAGCCTCCTTGAAAGCATACACGTCCAGTACATACTCGCCAGCCTAGAGCTAGTGATGGCTGGACTCGTAGCAACAATCCCCCATTGTTTGATGATTTTACTGGAACCCCGGGGCTAAGGATTACCAAACCAACGAGTGGACTAGGATATATTCAGCTGTTTTTTATTCGTGCATTGATTGAGTTCTTGAAACAGGAAACAAATTTGTACGCCTCACAGATATTTCAGATGGCCAATGCAAATGTCGAAGATATTTGGAAACCAGTGAGGGTCAAAGAAATAGCCAGATATTTGGGACTGTGTATATTGATGGGAATAAACAGGCTCCCAACTATGAGGATGTACTGGCAAACAAGTAAACCATGGCATGCTCGGTTCTTCAACATGTTTATGACGACGAAACGCTTTCAGCGTATAGCCCAGTTTTTCCATACGTTCAATAACAATGCGGTTCCCTTGAACAATACTGACAAGTTGATAAAAATGAGACCAGTGATGGATTACTTGAAACAAAGGTTTGCAGAAGTTTACTGGCCAATGAAAGAGTTGTGTTTAGATAAAGGAACAATGGCATGGCGTGGCCGACTCTCGTTCAAGGTGTACAATCCAAACAAACCAGACAAATATGGCGTGAAATTATAAATGCTAGCTGAATCAACAACTGGCTACATTTGTGGTTTTGACGTGTATTCTGGTATTGGTAAAACGATACACGAAACAGTTACTGGATTGATTCGGCCACTAGTGAACAAAGGTCACCACCTGTATATGTATAACTACTACAACTCAGTTAGCCTGACAGAGAAGTTGCGAGAACTTGGGGTCTACACATGTGGCACAATTAGACTAATACGTGGCGCCCCAAAGGAACTGCAAAATATAGCCAAGGGTAAACTTCCAGTGGATACCACAGTATACCTCCGCAAAGTTAACACCTTCGTTCTACTGTGGAAAGACAAGCGAGTGGTCTCAATAATTACCAACCTCCACAATGCAGACACACAGCAAGTTCAACGAAGGAAACGAGTTCGTAGACGCGACGGAACAACAGCACTAGAACAGGTAACAGTGAACAAACCCATTGCAATTTGCGACTACAATAAGTTCATGAAAGGTGTGGACCACTTCGATCATATGGTGAAGCATTACCATTTCGCCAGGAAAAGTCACAAGTGGACTAAGAAAATAACGTTTTATTTTCTGCAAATGACTTTGCAGAATGCCTTTTCTTTGTACAAAAGCAGCACCAGTGACCGCAAGAAACTAACATTGCTTCAGTTTCACGAGGTGGCTATTTGGTCCTTATTGAAGTGGGACAAGGAAGAGTGGCCTGCAACAACTACAACATATACACACTTGGTGCAAGCTCCAGACCTAAATGATGACACAGGTCCTGCCTATGCTGCCGACAAGTCAACACCTGGACCGTCGGGTGTGAGGCGCCCTCTGTTTACGTCGACACCTCAAGCTGAAGCCTCCACTGAATCTGAACACGAGATTTCTGGTACAATGTCACTTGATGAGTTGAGACAGATGACTCAGAATCAAGTATCCAACCTACACTGAAAAAACAGGGACGTATTGTTGATTCAGAGCATCGTCTAAACTACAAGCTGAAACATGAAATTGTCAAACTGCCCAAACGTCGCAGGTGTCACGTGTGCGCAAAGTCAGATATAAGGAAGGAGACTGGAAAAGGATGCAAGACCTGCGATATTGGACTGTGTGTCATTCCGTGTTACACCAATTACCACCGAAAAAGGGTGTATTGGGTGGAGAAGAAGTAACCACCCGCAACAGCTTCACCCCACCTACGAACATCTGTTGAGCAACTTCAGAAATTTGTACCTAAAGGAGGTGGAGTGGAGAGAAAATGCTCAACTTATTTTTCTACAATCTTCTTACCCTTGGTAAGTACACATAATTGGCCTAAGTCGTTATAGTATTATAGTCTAATTTATTGCGACTAATTTCATACCTGAATGAACACTGTAGCACAAAAACTGCCGTAAGTAGACACGAAACTTCAGAAAGTTTTTTTTGGGTGTGGTGGGTGTCAGTATGAGTGTTCCAAGCGGGTTACATGTGGGTGACTATGGGCGTTGGTACAGGTATGGCTTCCCAAAATTTTTATTTTATATGCATATGTCTGTGTAGGGGATTATATTCCGAACACTATACAATACAAAAAAACAGTGTGCAACAAATATAGACTTGAAAAACATGTTTACAGTAAAAACTTTTTTTTGTTGATGTTTGAAGCTCACGGATACGGACAAGCGTAGTATTTTATTGGCTGCAAATCTAACTTACGCTCTGTTGACAATTTTTACCTATGTTCTTATAGAACATTCTATGATTATGACGCCCTCTCCAGAGTCTACGAGGTAGAGACAGCTACTCCTACCTCTACACCAGCTACTTAAGTAACCTGACCCGTAAGAGCAGGCTTCGGGAGAGAGCTGTTACGATAATCTCCTTCAAGAGAGATTTGGCCTGCTCTTTCCTATCGCCATGTTACTTCAGTACATCTACAACATCTAGATACTACAAGCAAGTGTAGTACATATTTAGTCAAATACGTTTTGCCAGGTGCAAAAGTATCATCACACTTGCTCTCCACCTCTCCCCTCCCTCGTCACCGATCACCAAACTACCATTTCCAGCCAGCCCGCTTCTGATTGGTGACTCAACGTCTGCACCACTGCACCTTTACCACTCGGATGGTAAACTTGGTAAAACTCGGATAGTAAAAGTGATTCAAATAGCTTCGGCTATCACTTCCTTATGTCCGGTCGTGGTGGTCAAGCAGATTAAGGCGTCCTGTAGGTACCAGTTGCGTTGCTCCTGGGAGTATGGGTTCGAGTCACTTCTGGGGTGTGAGTTTTCAGTCGCATATAGTCCTGGGGACTATTCAGGCTTGTTCGCATTTGTGTTCCTCACGTGTGCCCCAAAGAATGAGGTGATTTGGTAAAATGCTATGCCCAAGATTACCATCCGAGTTGCCGGCGGGGAAGTGGTTCAAATAGCTTCGGCTACCACTTCCTTTTGTCCGGCCGTGATGGTCAAGCGGATTAAGGCGCCCTGTAGTTACCAGTTGCGTTGCTCCTGGGAGTATGGGTTCGAGTCACTTCTGGGGTGTGAGTTTTCAGTCATATATATATATATATATATATTGGTGTATACTGGCAGCAGGTTTTCTTTTAAACATGTCTCACTGAATATGACCGCATATTCTGTATTTACTATCTTCTGATTTAGGGCTTCTATCCCTCTAACTATTTTCTTAGCATCAGGGCTTAGCTGAAAGAGGAGTTCTCCAAAACTTATTTTCGTAATTTCAAGGTGAAGAAAAGAAGTGAATTACTATAGAATGTATTACACTTATTTATACAATTTGCACCACGTTTCGAACCTCCATGGTTCATTCTCAAGTAAAAAGAATTTACAGAATTGGTAGATTTTATACCCGCACTGGGTCAGGTGATAAGACAATAAAGGTGAAAACATTGGGGATACATAAGGGATAAATGGGGGTGGAACATAAGAACATAAGTATAGAGGTAACTGCAGAAGGCCTATTGGCCCATACGAGGCAGCTCCTATCTACATACAAAGATTAATCAGGTTTAATTGGCCTGTTATGTTGAACAGTGTCTTCTGTGTTGGCATCGATATATTCTGGTTTTGTCCTTACTCTCATGGTGCGTAAAGTAAATAATTCCGTGATTATATATATATATATATATATATATATATATATATATATATATATATATATATATATATATATATATATATATATATATATATATATATATATATATATGTCGTACCTAGTAGCCAGAACTCACTTCTCAGCCTACAATGCAAAGCCCGATTTGCCTAATAAGCCAAGTTTTCCTGAATTAATATATTTTCTCTAATTTTTTTCTTATGAAATGATAAAGCTACCCATTTCATTATGTATGAGGTCAATTTTTTTTATTGGAGTTAAAATTAACGTAGTTATATGACTGAACCTAACCAACCCTTCCTAACCTAACCTATCTTTATAGGTTAGGTTTGGTTAGGTAGCCGAAAAAGTTAGGTTAGGTTAGGTTAGGTAGGTTAGGTAGTCGAAAAACAAATAATTCATGAAAACTTGGCTTATTAGGCAAATTGGGCCTTGCATAGTAGGCTGAGAAGTGCGTTCTGGCTACTAGGTACCACATATATATATATATATATATATATATATATATATATATATATATATATATATATATATATATATATATATATATATATATATATATATATATATATATATATATATATATATATATGTGTGTATATCACGAAAATAAACACGTGATTAAGAATGTGACAATGTCAGACCACGAAGGAAAAATGAAACAGGAAATTTCCTTAAGTACTTTCGTATATTAAATACATCTTCAGAAGGTCATTTTACAGATCGAGTGATGGGTATAAATAGGCAGGAGAGAGTGGTGAAGTAAGGTGAGGTACAATACTTGGACAACGCAGAAGGCCCATTGGCCCATCAGATGCACCCAATTGGCCCATCCGATGTAGCCCAATGGCCCATCTGATACAGCAGACATACAAGCATAATACATAGGTAATTATAACATAAAGAGGTAAATATATACAATAAATTAGTGAGACAAATGTTTTTCAATTATTCTACTTAAATCGCCCTTTAGCTGATCTATTAGAAATGGATCTAAGTTATATAGACCACTGCTAATATTCAAATTACTTTCTTTGGTGATCTGTATCAAAGCGGATTCAATTATGTTTCTGTTATAGGTGCTTTTACAATTTGTTATTGAAGACGCACTCTCCCAATCAATTTGGTGAGCTTTTTCTGACAAATGCACAAACAAAGCATTAGATAATTGGCCATGTCTTACAGAGTATTTATGTTGCGATATTCTACATTTTAAATCTTTAGATGTTTGCCCGACATAGAACTTATTACATTCCTTACAAGGTATTTTATAAATGACGCAATTATCACTACGAGGGCTGTTCCTTACTAATAGCTTACCAACAGTATTTTCGTAGCTAAACATTACATCTATATTAAAAATTTCAAGGCCTTGACAATATTCTCAAACCCAGAGAAATATGGTAAACATAACACATTCTTTGGGCGAGTCCTTTCACTGCATACATTATTATAATATGTACGACGAGCTTTGTTACGACAAACTTCCAAAAAATTCAGTGGGTAACAAAGCTTAAGACCAATCGAATCAATATTCTTAAATTCTTCATCTAAGAATGCAGTGAAAGGACTCGCCCAAAGAATGTGTTATGTTTACCATATTTCTCTGGGTTTGAGAATATTGTCAAGGCCTTGAAACTTTTTAATATAGATGTAATGTTTAGCTACGAAAACACTGTTGGTAAGCTATTAGTAAGGAACAGCCCTCGTAGTGATAATTGCGTCATTTATAAAATACCTTGTAAGGAATGTAATAAGTTCTATGTCGGGCAAACATCTAAAGATTTAAAATGTAGAATATCGCAACATAAATACTCTGTAAGACATGGCCAATTATCTAATGCTTTGTTTGTGCATTTGTCAGAAAAAGCTCACCAAATTGATTGGGAGAGTGCGTCTTCAATAACAAATTGTAAAAGCACCTATAACAGAAACATAATTGAATCCGCTTTGATACAGATCACCAAAGAAAGTAATTTGAATATTAGCAGTGGTCTATATAACTTAGATCCATTTCTAATAGATCAGCTAAAGGGCGATTTAAGTAGAATAATTGAAAAACATTTGTCTCACTAATTTATTGTATATATTTACCTCTTTATGTTATAATTACCTATGTATTATGCTTGTATGTCTGCTGTATCAGATGGGCCATTGGGCTACATCGGATGGGCCAATTGGGTGCATCTGATGGGCCAATGGGCCTTCTGCGTTGTCCAAGTATTGTACCTCACCTTACTTCACCACTCTCTCCTGCCTATTTATACCCATCACTCGATCTGTAAAATGACCTTCTGAAGATGTATTTAATATACGAAAGTACTTAAGGAAATTTCCTGTTTCATTTTTCCTTCGTGGTCTGACATTGTCACATTCTTAATCACGTGTTTATTTTCGTGATATACACACACACACACATATATATATATATATATATATATATATATATATATATATATATATATATATATATATATATATATATATATATATATATATATATATATATATATATACATATATATATATATATATATATGTATATATATATATATATATATATATATATATATATATATATATGTGGTACCTAGTAGCCAGAACGCACTTCTCAGCCTACTATGCAAGGCCCAATTTGCCTAATAAGCCAAGTTTTCATGAATTATTTGTTTTTCGACTACCTAACCTACCTAACCTAACCTAACCTAACTTTTTCGGCTACCTAACCAAACCTAACCTATAAAGATAGGTTAGGTTAGGAAGGGTTGGTTAGGTTCAGTCATATAACTACGTTAATTTTAACTCCAATAAAAAAAATTGACCTCATACATAATGAAATGGGTAGCTTTATCATTTCATAAGAAAAAATTAGAGAAAATATATTAATTCAGGAAAACTTGGCTTATTAGGCAAATCGGGCTTTGCATTGTAGGCTGAGAAGTGAGTTCTGGCTACTAGGTACGACATATATATATATATATATATATATATATATATATATATATATATATATATATATATATATATATATATATATATATATATATATATATATATATATATATATATATATATATATATATATATATATATATATATATATATATATAATCACGGAATTATTTACTCTACGCACCATGAGAGTAAGGACAAAACCAGAATATATCGATGCCAACACAGAAGACACTGTTTAACATAACAGGCCAATTAAACCTGATTAATCTTTGTATGTAGATAGGAGCTGCCTCGTATGGGCCAATAGGCCTTCTGCAGTTACCTCTATACTTATGTTCTTATGTTCCACCCCCATTTATCCCTTATGTATCCCCAATGTTTTCACCTTTATTGTCTTATCACCTGACCCAGTGCGGGTATAAAATCTACCAATTCTGTAAATTCTTTTTACTTGAGAATGAACCATGGAGGTTCGAAACGTGGTGCAAATTGTATAAATAAGTGTAATACATTCTATAGTAATTCACTTCTTTTCTTCACCTTGAAATTACGAAAATAAGTTTTGGAGAACTCCTCTTTCAGCTAAGCCCTGATGCTAAGAAAATAGTTAGAGGGATAGAAGCCCTAAATCAGAAGATAGTAAATACAGAATATGCGGTCATATTCAGTGAGACATGTTTAAAAGAAAACCTGCTGCCAGTATACACCAATATATATATATATATATGACTGAAAACTCACACCCCAGAAGTGACTCGAACCCATACTCCCAGGAGCAACGCAACTGGTAACTACAGGGCGCCTTAATCCGCTTGACCATCACGGCCGGACAAAAGGAATTGGTAGCCGAAGCTATTTGAACCACTTCCCCGCCGGCAACTCGGATGGTAATCTTGGGCATAGCATTTTACCAAATCACCTCATTCTTTGGGGCACACGTGAGGAACACAAATGCGAACAAGCCTGAATAGTCCCCAGGACTATATGCGACTGAAAACTCACACCCCAGAAGTGACTCGAACCCATACTCCCAGGAGCAACGCAACTGGTACCTACAGGACGCCTTAATCTGCTTGACCACCACGACCGGACATAAGGAAGTGATAGCCGAAGCTATTTGAATCACTTTTACTATCCGAGTTTTACCAAGTTTACCATCCGAGTGGTAAAGGTGCAGTGGTGCAGACGTTGAGTCACCAATCAGAAGCGGGCTGGCTGGAAATGGTAGTTTGGTGATCGGTGACGAGGGAGGGGAGAGGTGGAGAGCAAGTGTGATGATACTTTTGCACCTGGCAAAACGTATTTGACTAAATATGTACTACACTTGCTTGTAGTATCTAGATGTTGTAGATGTACTGAAGTAACATGGCGATAGGAAAGAGCAGGCCAAATCTCTCTTGAAGGAGATTATCGTAACAGCTCTCTCCCGAAGCCTGCTCTTACGAGTCAGGTTACTTAAGTAGCTGGTGTAGAGGTAGGAGTAGCTGTCTCTACCTCGTAGACCCTGGAGAGGGCGTCATAATCATTGAATGTTCTATAAGAACATAGGTAAAAATTGTCAACAGAGCGTAAGTTAGATTTGCAGCCAATAAAATACTACGCTTGTCCGTATCCGTGAGCTTCAAACATCAACAAAAAAAAGTTTTTACTGTAAACATGTTTTTCAAGTCTATATTTGTTGCACACTGTTTTTTTTGTATTGTATAGTGTTCGGAATATAATCCCCTACACAGACATATGCATATAAAATAAAAATTTTGGGAAGCCATACCTGTACCAACGCCCATAGTCACCCACATGTAACCCGCTTGGAACACTCATACTGACACCCACCACACCCAAAAAAAACTTTCTGAAGTTTCGTGTCTACTTACGGCAGTTTTTGTGCTACAGTGTTCATTCAGGTATGAAATTAGTCGCAATAAATTAGACTATAATACTATAACGACTTAGGCCAATTATGTGTACTTACCAAGGGTAAGAAGATTGTAGAAAAATAAGTTGAGCATTTTCTCTCCACTCCACCTCCTTTAGGTACAAATTTCTGAAGTTGCTCAACAGATGTTCGTAGGTGGGGTGAAGCTGTTGCGGGTGGTTACTTCTTCTCCACCCAATACACCCTTTTTCGGTGGTAATTGGTGTAACACGGAATGACACACAGTCCAATATCGCAGGTCTTGCATCCTTTTCCAGTCTCCTTCCTTATATCTGACTTTGCGCACACGTGACACCTGCGACGTTTGAGCAGTTTGACAATTTCATGTTTCAGCTTGTAGTTTAGACGATGCTCTGAATCAACAATACGTCCCTGTTTTTTCAGTGTAGGTTGGATACTTGATTCTGAGTCATCTGTCTCAACTCATCAAGTGACATTGTACCAGAAATCTCGTGTTCAGATTCAGTGGAGGCTTCAGCTTGAGGTGTCGACGTAAACAGAGGGCGCCTCACACCCGACGGTCCAGGTGTTGACTTGTCGGCAGCATAGGCAGGACCTGTGTCATCATTTAGGTCTGGAGCTTGCACCAAGTGTGTATATGTTGTAGTTGTTGCAGGCCACTCTTCCTTGTCCCACTTCAATAAGGACCAAATAGCCACCTCGTGAAACTGAAGCAATGTTAGTTTCTTGCGGTCACTGGTGCTGCTTTTGTACAAAGAAAAGGCATTCTGCAAAGTCATTTGCAGAAAATAAAACGTTATTTTCTTAGTCCACTTGTGACTTTTCCTGGCGAAATGGTAATGCTTCACCATATGATCGAAGTGGTCCACACCTTTCATGAACTTATTGTAGTCGCAAATTGCAATGGGTTTGTTCACTGTTACCTGTTCTAGTGCTGTTGTTCCGTCGCGTCTACGAACTCGTTTCCTTCGTTGAACTTGCTGTGTGTCTGCATTGTGGAGGTTGGTAATTATTGAGACCACTCGCTTGTCTTTCCACAGTAGAACGAAGGTGTTAACTTTGCGGAGGTATACTGTGGTATCCACTGGAAGTTTACCCTTGGCTATATTTTGCAGTTCCTTTGGGGCGCCACGTATTAGTCTAATTGTGCCACATGTGTAGACCCCAAGTTCTCGCAACTTCTCTGTCAGGCTAACTGAGTTGTAGTAGTTATACATATACAGGTGGTGACCTTTGTTCACTAGTGGCCGAATCAATCCAGTAACTGTTTCGTGTATCGTTTTACCAATACCAGAATACACGTCAAAACCACAAATGTAGCCAGTTGTTGATTCAGCTAGCATTTATAATTTCACGCCATATTTGTCTGGTTTGTTTGGATTGTACACCTTGAACGAGAGTCGGCCACGCCATGCCATTGTTCCTTTATCTAAACACAACTCTTTCATTGGCCAGTAAACTTCTGCAAACCTTTGTTTCAAGTAATCCATCACTGGTCTCATTTTTATCAACTTGTCAGTATTGTTCAAGGGAACCGCATTGTTATTGAACGTATGGAAAAACTGGGCTATACGCTGAAAGCGTTTCGTCGTCATAAACATGTTGAAGAACCGAGCATGCCATGGTTTACTTGTTTGCCAGTACATCCTCATAGTTGGGAGCCTGTTTATTCCCATCAATATACACAGTCCCAAATATCTGGCTATTTCTTTGACCCTCACTGGTTTCCAAATATCTTCGACATTTGCATTGGCCATCTGAAATATCTGTGAGGCGTACAAATTTGTTTCCTGTTTCAAGAACTCAATCAATGCACGAATAAAAAACAGCTGAATATATCCTAGTCCACTCGTTGGTTTGGTAATCCTTAGCCCCGGGGTTCCAGTAAAATCATGAAACAATGGGGGATTGTTGCTACGAGTCCAGCCATCACTAGCTCTAGGCTGGCGAGTATGTACTGGACGTGTATGCTTTCAAGGAGGCTCGGCTGGTCCATCTTCCTCACTCTCCTCCTCACTTGATAAAGCAATGCTAGAATCAGTGCTACTTTCCATAATGGGTGTTATTTTCCGAATACGAGAAACATGTCGTGTACTTAGCTGTTGTTTGGGCCTACAAACACCACGTGAGCGCCTTGTAGTGAGAGGCGGCGGTGTGGGTGCCCCCTCCTCCTCCTCTGTAAGGCCCTCAGTATCTTCCTCAGTCGTTGTTGCCCCATGCGCTCCAGGTCCCCGAAGGTCACAATCTTCGTCCAAATTTTCAGCATCAGGTTCAATACCCTCAATATCATCTTCATAATCAACTTCCGATAAGGCATCCAAGAGGCCAGGAATCTTTGTGGGAGTTAGCTTCACTTGAGTGTACCTTCTGTAGATCTCACTTATTTTGTCATCGGTTAATGAACTGGATGCTCCCTTTGGCGAAACACTGCTTGGGCCTTGTGCAGGATCCATTGTAAGTGAATGTATTTGGTCAAATACACACGGAAAGGGGTAAAACTGCTTAAAATCGAGTAAGTTTGGCGCGCGAGGGGAGACAGCTCCGGCCACTACACGTGACAACAAAACAATGGGCCGATCACATGACCCAGTAGACCGACGTGCCACACGGCCTAATCGAGAGAACGGGAATTTCATGGTACGGTCATTTTGAAACAAACCAAAAGTAAATCGAATTTAAAGTGGATTTTATACAATTATTATTTAATGGAACATAAATTTACGACTCTTGGGTGGAAGCGATAGAAATGGATAGGTCGTAAATTTACGACCCCAGGGCGCGAAAGTGATCATCTCCACTACCACAAGAGCCTCATCTTCGACCATCATCACCGTTGTCTCCTCTTGTAGTGTTATCACCTAAGATAATAATTAGACAATTGAACAATTCAGGGGACACACCATCTCATACTGATTCGGAGTCCGACGTAATTAGCAACAATATTAATGCAGACATCGACAACCATCCTCCCCATCACTTGCATGTCAAACAGTAAAAGAAATAAGAAGTAGAGTGAAGGAGTGCCAGAGGAGTAACGCTTTTAAAATGTTGTCACAGTCTTCATCAGTTGTTACACCTATAAGTTTATACGACGCAGTTAATGTCATAATCCCTAAAGCAGCCAGAGAATTGAAGATGGGGATGCGTACCATCAGTGGTATAGTTATCGAAATTGATCACCGGAGAGATTTATATCGTGTGGCCACCAAATTTGGAACCATCGATCAGTATCTTTCTAGGACTGACTTCGATAAATGTGTAGACAGAATTATACCAAATCAAACTAATAACAGTGAGACAGTAGGACTTCGAGAAGTCGTTTGAAGACAGTCTAATTATTTTCTCAGTGATAATCGCTATAGGAAGATTCTAGTGTGTCATTGTAAACTCTTGCTGTGTATGAATCACAGATGTATTTGCCAGAGATACGGTCAAAGGTGTACCCCCAAATGCCGACATAATGTACAAATCTGTAAAAAAATTTAATAATAATAATAATCAAATACATATACATTTCAATATCCTTTATCATACCATGTTTGGATAAGTGCGAAAAATCATTTAAACCCCAACTGCTGTTACGACATGTTCCATAAACATAATTACCAAATCCCATTAATAGTTTTTTTATCTTTTGTATCGCACATTCAAGGGTAACTTTTTAAAATTATATAATTGATTCTATAAAATACATTCAAAATTATTTACAAAAAATAAATTTGGGATCTTATTTCACAAAAAATATTTTTGCTAAGTAAAAACCAAAAGTAAATACTTTGTTTTTTAGGTGACAAACTTTACATTTTATTTAAAACAAATTATTTTATTTAATATATGAAATATCTTTACAAAAAATAAATTTGGGCATTTTACAATATCCCCAAAAAATATTTTCGAGGTTTTATTACCCACAAATAATATATTTTGCGAGTTAAAGACCCCAGTATAGACTTCAAGTATTGTTATGTAAAAATCTATACAAAAATTTAAATAAAATAAGAAATATATAAATTCTTAAAACATTCACAATACATACAATTTGTTTCATAAAATTAATCAACTGGAAATAATTTTATATTATATATACCTGGAGAAACCTTTCATAATTTTATCTTCACAATAATATTTCAAAATAATATATAAAAATCATGAAAACAAGTTACTCCTAAACAATAATAACTCCTTATTGCATAAAATTGTGTTAATAAATTGTAATAAAAGTCAATAAAAAGTGGCAGTAAAGTATTTTTTCTAGTTTTTTCATGTCTTTTTGGTGTATAAAATATTATAAATCTAAAAAAAATTCTTACAAAAAAGTTACTTTTCTAAAATGTCATTATTTTTTGGTTTCTTTGACTGTCAAACTCGGTACTAATTTCAGTGTACTTGGTACAAAAATCTGTGTTCTCGGTGCTAGATTTTGTTCTATCGGCACTATATTCTGTGTTAGATACATTTAAATAGTTATTTTTTCCTTGGGAATTATAAAAAATTCCATCGAATCAGTTTTGAAATATGAAAATATTAGAAAACTCTAACCCCTTTCATTAGGTAAGCATATATATATTGATATATTATTATTATATATATTATATTTACATTATGTATAATATATATTTATTAATATAATTAATATAAAGAACTATTTTGAAATATGTGCGTGTTTGAAGTTATATTTACTTTGAAAGACAAGAATTAATTAAAAGATATTGTACTTGAAACGTCTATTGAACAATGTTTGAAATCGTGAACAGATAGATGTATGAAATTAAAACCTCCAAGTCCAATAACTGTCACCCCGGGTGTCAGAGTTAGTGGTTATAACATATTGTTTACAATGGCTTAATTTCATGCCTTAACTCCTTCAATATTCTCTTTGATATATCACATCATTGTGATTTCTTTGTTTTAAGGTTGAGTCAATCTGTCTGTCCATGGTTGGAGGTCAGATGCTTGGAGCTAGTCTTTAACTAAACACATTATTTTATTTCATAGTAAGACCTGTCGAAAACTGAATGCATCTAATTATAATAATAATAACCTATACACTTCCCTTCTCTCCCTCATTTATATTGCTTTATGCCTAAATGTTTATTATTAATATGATCGTTCAAGTAAATCTTAAGGAAGAAACCTTTAACACATATATGACACGTATAAGGCTTTTTGCCTGAATGTATTTTAAGATGTCTCTTAAAGCACATTTTATAATTCAAATTTCTTCCACGTAGAATATTTATAAAGATCTTTACCTGTATGTTTTTTTCAAGTGCGTTTTCAAGGCACGTTTATGTGTAAAAATTTTCATGCAATTAGAACATTGATAGGGCTTTTCGGGAATTTTTAAGTGTTTCTTCAACGAGTCTAGCCATCTGAATTTCTTATTACAATCTGAACACTGATGACGCTTCTCGAGATAATTTATCTTTGGATGAGGTGGTAATGGTAGCCAATTTCTATCACTTTCACCCACTTTATCTTCATCACATTCATTTTGTAAGACTTCTCTCCGTCGGTTTGTCATGGTTAGATTATACTATATATATATACATATATATATATATATATATATATATATATATATATATATATATATATATATATATATATATATATATATATATATATATATATATGTATATATATATAGTATAATCTAACGTAGTATATATATATAGAAGAAGTATATATATATATATATATATATATATATATATATATATATATATATATATATATATATATATATATATATATAAATATTTACTCATTTCTTATATATGAAAAAAGAGAACTATATTATATTTTTATTTTATGAAAGATTGAAAGATTCTATAGATTTTTTATAAAGAGAAAAAAAATATATACCACGTAAATAAAAAAGTTTAAAATTTACAAAAAGATCCATAAATTTAAAAAAAACTTCCATATTAGCGTTACTACCCCAATTCTTTTATTGTTCCTCGTTTAATTATTGGTGTTATTTTGACACCAGATGAGTCAGATTTAAAAGAATAATAGTTTAATGAAAGTCATCATAATGTTTTATATTACTATCTTCAGGTTATCTTGAGATGATTTCGGGGTTTTAGTGTCCCCGCGGCCCGGTCCTCGACCAGGCCTCCACCCCCAGGAAGCAGCCCGTGACAGCTGACTAACACCCAGGTACCTATTTTACTGCTAGGTAACAGGGGCATTCAGGGTGAAAGAAACTTTGCCCATTTGTTTCTGCCTCGTGCGGGAATCGAACCCGCGCCAGAGAACTACGAGCCCTGCACGCTATCCACCAGGCTACGAGGCCCCAATCTTTACTACGTCGAAGATTCGGAATTCAAAGACTTAGATTACATCGAACATACATTCGAGGTCTATACCTGTTTTCTAATTGACCATTCACTAATTTTTTCAAATCTGTCAAATCAAATTGAATCTGTTTTTCAAATCTAAGGTTGAAGGCCAAATGATTGATGTAAGACTTGAAGAAAACTAAATGCGTCTAAAAATAATGTAAACTCTTACGCTGTTCCTGTCTCTCCCTCACAATATTTCAGTTTAATGAATTACTTGTTACCTATATTCTTCAATACATATCGCCTCTTTCTCTAAATGTCTCTGCAAGTGGTTGTTAATAGTAAACTTTCTCCCACACATAAAACATATACAAGGTTTTATGCTTGTATGTATATTAAGATGATCATCCAAGTGGCCCCTACTAACAGACCCTTTAGCACATATATGACACTTATAAGGCATTTCGCCTTGATGTCTTTTTAAATGTGTCTTTAAGCTGGTTTTATAATTATAATTTCTCCCACACTTACAACATTTATGAAGACCTTCACCTGTATGAATTTTCAAATGCATTTTCAAGGTATGTTTTTTACTAAAACATTTCATGCACACAGAACATTGATAAAGCTTTTCATGTATTTTCAAGTGAGTCTTCAAGGAGTCTGGCCATCTAAATTTTTTATTACAGTCCGAACATTAATAACGTTTCTCGATATAATTTCTACCACTTCTAGTCTGTTTGGCTGTCTTCTTGTTAACATTGGTCGAAATAAAAACTGAGTTTAACATCATACAAAATATGTTTTATTCACTTTCCTTTTTAATAAGTAAATTTTATATAATATTATATATTAAAACAAATTTGGAAAAGGTGTAGTGGCTTATTAGACTGGTGGAATTTATTTGAAACAACATACAACATTTTTAATACTTACTAGACAGTAGGATGGGTATCAATCCCTCTGAGAAATTTATAAGGTAATGATCATGTCTCGGTTCCATTAATCTTTCCTCATAGCTCATACCCCTCAGCACAGGGATTAGCTTGGTGGCATCCCTCTGAACCTTTTCTAACTTCGTTTTGTGTTTGACTAGATGTGAACTTCATGCTGGAGCCGCATATTTCTAGTATAGGTCTGATATATATATATACGGTGTGTGTGTGTGTCTTGTTCCAGTAAACCTGGACCACAAAATACTTATAATCTAGGCCTTATGTTTAACGCCATAAAAAGTTTTAATGTTGATCAAAAAGTCTATTCTAATATGCAAAATGCCATGAATATATCTGTTCATCCGGGAGATATTCTTATCCCTGATTCAAAGATCTTTTTACATATGTTAGCTATGCCGCCTAATCTCATAGACCAGGGAGTAAAAGTGATCTGGGTCGATACATACAGATCAAACGAAAATTTGACCCGCACCGATATCAATTCTCATATTCATACCAGCGTTACAGAGGAACTAATTCCCATACATTATCGACACAATAGATCTTAGGTCAGCATTCATCAGAAGTATCCATTTCAAAAAAGATATTCCTGACGATGTTCTAACATACATTACATGGGTGTTAGCTTTTGTATAAAAAGATACAAACGAAGAGGGTTCTATAGAATCTTTTTGGCTTCTACCATCGTCAGTCACCACAATAAATGTATAGGTTTTCTGAAGAGTGGGCCTGTTAGTTTCTTTTTCAAATAGTTCTGTGAGACGTCTGACATTCAAAAGCAGACGATCATGTTGAGGTAGAGAAAGTACTTCTTCGTCCTCATTGTATCCATTTACATTACCATGCGTCACATAAATAAAAAGAAAGGAATTGGTATATATTGGTAGTTGGTAAAAGAATTGCAACCGGGAGTGCTACTGTCCTCACACGGATTCTGCAGCCTCTCAGAGACACAAACCAGGGTTTTACACAATTTTCCCATGCACACACACACACACACAATAGGGTATGTATGAAAGCAAAGGAGCTGAACAAAAGGGCTTGGAGGAACTTCCGTAATAACAGAACACCAGAAAGTAGAGAGAGATACCAGAGAACCAGGAACGAGTATGTTAGTGTGAGAAGAGCAGCTGAGAAAAGGTATGAAAATGATATAGCTAATAAAGCCAGGACCGAACCAAAGCTACTACACAGTCACATCAGGAGGAAGACAACAGTGAAGGAACAGGTGATGAAACTTAGGGTGGGCGAGAACAGGTACACAGAGAATGACAAAGAGGTGTGTGAAAAACTCAACAAAAGGTTCCAGGAGGTCTTTACAATAGAACAGGGAGAAGTCACGGCGCTAGGAGAGGTGGCAGCAAACCAGGTGGCCTTGGAAAGGTTCGAAATTACAAGAGATGAGGTCAAGAAGCACCTATTGGAGCTGGATGTGAGAAAAGCTGTTGGGCCGGATGGAATCTCACCATGGGTATTGAAAGAGTATGCAGGAGCACTTTGCTTGCCACTCTCCATAGTGTATAGTAGGTCACTGGAAACGGGAGACCTACCAGAAATATGGAAGACTGCTAATGTAGTACCAATAATTAAAAAGGGTGACAGACAAGAGGCACTGAACTACAGGCCAGTGTCCTTAACCTGTATACCATGCAAGGTGATGGAGAAGATTGTGAGAAAAAACCTAGTAACACATCTGAAGAGAAGAGACTTCGTGACAACCCATCAACATGGGTTCAGGGAGGGTAAATCTTGCCTTACAGGCTTGATAGAATTCTACAATCAGGTGACAAAGATTAAGCAAGAAAGAGAAGGATGGGCGGACTGCATTTTTTGGACTGTCGGAAAGCCTTTGACACAGTACCCCATAAAAGGTTGATGCATAAGCTGGAGAAACAGGCAGGAGTAACTGGTAGGGCGCTCCAGTGGATAAGGGAGTACCTAAGCAATAGGAAGCAGAGAGTTATAGTGAGGGGTGAGACCTCAGAATGGCGTGAAGTCTCCAGTGGAGTCCCACAGGGCTCTGTGCTTGGACCTATCCTGTTTCTGATATAAGTAAATGATTTCCCAGAGGGTATAGACTCATTCCTCTCAATGTTTGCTGACGACGCCAAAATTATGAGAAGGATTAAGACAGAGGAGGACAGTTTGAGGATTCAAGAAGACCTAGACAAGCTGCAGGAATGGTCGAACAAATGGCTGTTAGAGTTTAACCCAAGGAAATGTAATGTAATAAAGATGGGGGTAGGAAGCAGGAGACCAGATATAAGGTATCACTTGGGAGATGAAATACTTCAAGAGTCAGAGAGAGAGAAAGACCTGGGGGTTGATATCACGCCAGACCTGTCCCCTGAAGCTCATATCAAGAGGATAACAGCAGCAGCATATGCCAGGTTGGCTAACATAAGAACGGCCTTTAGAAACTTGTGTAAGGAATCTTTCAGAGCATTATATACCATATATGTCAGACCAATCCTGGAGTATGCGGCTCCAGCATAGAGTCCATATCTAGTCAAGCGTAAGACTAAACTGGAAAAAGTTTAAAGGTTTGCCACCAGACTAGTACCCAAGCAGAGAGGTATGAGCTACGAGGAGAGACTACGGGAATTGAACCTCACTTCGTTGGAAGACAAAAGAGTTAGGGGGGACATGATCACCACATTCAAGATTCTCAAGGGAATCGACAGGGTTGATAAAGACAGGCTATTTAACACAAGGGGCACACGCACTAGGGGACACAGGTGGAAACTGAGTGCCCAAATGAGCCACAGAGATATTAGAAAGAACTTTTTTAGTGTCAAAGTGGTTGACAAATGGAATGCATTAGGAAGTAATGTGGTGGAGGCTGACTCCATACACAGTTTCAAGTGTAGATATGATAGAGCCCAATAGGCTCAGGAACCTGAACACCTGTTGATTGACGGTTGAGAGGCGGGACCAAAGAGCCAGAGCTCAACTCCCGCAAGCACAATTAGGTGAGTACAATTAGGTGGGTGAGTACACACACACACACACACACACCAATGTAACGGTTCTATTGTTACATAAAGTATGGTGACAAATAAACACAGACACTAAGATACTATATATATATTTGGTCGAATATACAGAAGTACACAGGTGATACTTTGGTGTGAGTTGAGCGCACTGAGCGTCGGTACAGTATGTATAATGTATAAAATATGTATAAGAAGAAGTCTACTTTACAGCTGTACGAAACAGTGTTTGAAGCAGAACTATTAAATGAAATTGGTTCGACAGAAGAGTTAGGGGGGACATGATCACCACATTCAAGATCCTCAAGGGAATTGACAGGGTTGATAAAGACAGACTGTTTAACACAAGGGGCACACGCACTACGGGACACAGGTGGAAACTGAGTGCCCAAATGAGCCACGGAGATATTAGAAAGAACTTTTTTAGTGTCAGAGTGGTTGACAAATGGAATGCATTAGGAAGTGATGTGGTGGAGGCTGACTCCATACACAGTTTCAAGTGTAGATATGATAGAGCCCAATAGGCTCAGGAACCTGTACACCTGTTGATTGACAGTTGAGAGGCGGGACCAAAGAGCCAGAGCTCAACCCCCGCAAGCACACCTAGGTGAGTACAACTACTCACCTTACTACTACTTACAAATGGTAAGCTAGAAATTTTAGCATGCCTAATACCCTACAATGGTACACACATATCCTTTCTGGGTATATACAACCCTGGTGGCACAATAAATTTAAATGAACTAGAATTCTATCTAAACCAACTACGGCAACCGATCATTGTTACAGGTGATCTCAATGCAAACCACCCCACATGGAGTAGAGGTACCCAAAATACTGCAGGCACCGATTTATATAACTACTTAGACACTACACCATATATTCTTCTTTCGCCGCCCTACCTTGCAACCTACTTTAACTACAGAACCAATTATGAAGCCTCATTGGACATCTGCTTTGGCTCTGCACACTTTCAACAAGAACTACAGTTTCATACTGGACCAGATATTGGAAGTGACCACAAACCCCTCATTATAAAATTTACTAACTTTCAGCCACCAACCCACCCCCTAACGCTCCCCAAGTGGAACATTAAGAAACTAGATAAGAAAAAATGGGCTGATACTGTCTGTCTCCCAGATACAGACGATGTAGACCCCAACACGCGACTGTCCACAATCACCTCGGCCATAAATTGTGCAGCCACCCAAATGCTCAAGAAAACTTCAGGACATAGGTCCAACAAACCACTTAAACCGTGGTGGAACGCGGAATGTGCACGAACAGTCGCTTTACGCCGACGAGCCATACAAAAACAAAGACGTCAACCCTCCCTACAGAACTGGGTTAATCTCCGGCGGGCTACAGCAGAAGCCAAAAAAACCATACTGTCAGCAAAGCGAGCATCATGGGCAAAATTTTGTGATAGCCTCACACCCACTACGCCACATTCAAAAGTCTGGGCTACATTTAACAGCATTAAAGGTCGCCCAACATTCCCTTCGTTCCCCCTGACGATCAACGGTTCACTCTGTCAAACACCTCAGGAGCGTGCAAATGTTCTTGCTGAATGTCTTAAAGTTACCCTCTCAACACCCTTCTTTCATGCCCAAGAACTCCCCCTTAGACAAGAAATTGACCGTGCCATACTGCTACCCATGCCTGGCGTCGACAACATATACACCTTAAGCGAGCTACAATTAGCCTTAACCCGCCTACCTCTTGGCAAGGCACCTGGAGAGGATGGAATTCCATATGAACTCATAAAACATCTCCCATCAACTGCACATAGTACTCTCCTAAACTATTACAACCTATGCTGGACTCACGGAAATATTCCCTCACAATGGCAGACCAGTATTATTCTTCCGTTCCTTAAACCAGGAAAAGACCCATCCCAACCTGCGTCATATAGACCTATTTCCCTACTATCATGCCTCAGTAAAGTCATGGAAAGACTAGTACATACTCGCCTCCAATGGTATCTAGAATATAATAATATTATACCGTCACTCCAAGCTGGATTTCGACCGCAATGCTCCACACTCGATCAGATACTCTGCCTTGAACATGAAATCCGCACCTCTCTCAGAAGCAGTAAATATTGTCTTGTTGTCTACTTAGACCTCAAAGGAGCTTTTGATAGCATTCCTCATACTTGCCTCCTCGCAAAGCTTGCGCGTTTAGGCGTACAGGGAAGATTACTTTTATGGTTAAAATCTTATCTTACGAACAGGACCTCTAAAGTCTATATACAAGGCGAGTTTTCCGATGACATCCCAATACAAACGGGTGTCCCACAAGGCTCCATATTAAGCCCAACCCTTTTTGCTGCATTCTTAGCAGATTTGCCTAACACCCATCCTGTTAACCTCTCGGCGTACGCCGACGACTTAACACTGTATTATTCAGACAACGCCTTACCAAATACAGTCTCAACAATGCAAACAGCACTTGATCACCTCATAGATTGGACACAACAATGGGGCCTTCAAGTTAGTACTACCAAAACCTATTATCAAATTTTCACTAAAAAAAGACTCGTTCATCTACCCACCCTCACAATACACAACACTCCCATCCAACACGTACGAGAACATAAATACCTTGGCATGCACTTAGACTCGCCCTCACTTACCTGGAAAGCACACATTCAACACCTTAAACAGACGACACAACCCCGACTCGCCATACTGAAAGCCCTCACTGGCACCACCTGGGGAGCACACCATAAAATCCTGCTCCGTTTCTATACAACCTACATTCGCAGCCAAATAGACTATTGTTGCCAAGCATATGCATCGGCTGCGCCTACCAACCTACAGAGCCTAGAGGTCATCCAAAACAATGCCATGCGACTTATATGTGGCGCAATGCGTTCCACTCCTATCCTCGGACTTTACGGGGAAACGGGCCTCACAAGCCTAGCCACCAGACGAGACATAATGTGTGCCAACTATCTGTCACTCTGTACCACTGCTCACCAGACACACCCATACAGATCAAAAATTAACCCAACAGTTAACCCACATAACCCCCGCTTCCCAACCAATCACTCACAACCTTTCCTCACACGGGCTACAAATAACCTCAATATAGACCTCTCTCTACTCCAAAACTCGGAAACCCAACTTACTGTTCCCCCTATTCCACCCTGGCTTTATACAACTCCTAATACAGCAATACAACTCGAAGACAACATTCCAAAGTCTGCACCAAACTCAGCCATAGCCTCAGTCTTTCTCTCAACAATGAAAAATTGCTACCCAAATACCACAGCGATTTATACAGATGGATCTCGCATCATCAAGAACAACGTACCCTCGGTCACTAGCGCTGTATGGATACCGGAATACCATCTCAAGCAGGGATGGCGGTTACCAAACCAACTATCTGTTTTCACAGCTGAATTATATGCCTTATATCAAGCTCTCCAAATAATCACAACATTACCAGTCGGGACATATACAATCTGCAGTGACTCCAAGAGTGCGATTCAAGCAATTACGTACTCTTCAAAAACGTGCAAGGAGTTTGTTTACCCATGTCTTCAACTTCTTCATGAACATCGATTGAACGGTTATGATACCTCTATCCAATGGGTCCCAGCGCATTGTGGTATTCTCCATAATGAACTAGTAGATCAACTAGCCAAAGCAATGCACAACACACCTCACATTACCCGTCATCCAATTCCCCATGTTGCACGTAAAGGAGCCTTCAAAAATACCATCACCCAAGATTTTGCAACGAAATGGAAAACGTCATGCTCACCTTTGTACTATGGGTCCATTAAAAAGAAATGGGAAACTTGGAAACATGTCAGATATAAAAGCAGAGAAATTGATATAGCGATGACCAGATTAAGGCTGGGACACACCAAACTAGCAGCACAAAGCTCTAAGTACAGAACAGACATCAACGAACTCTGCATCCACTGTCAGGTGCCTGAAACAATCGAACACTATCTCCTACATTGCTTCCGACACTATAGTGCCAGAGTAAATTTCAAACAAGAACTTATCTCACTTAAAATACCCTTTACCATCGAGCATATATTAGGAGGCGGTGACCACTCGTTACAAGAAAAATACCAAATAGTCAAAGCACTGGCTAAATATCTCCAATCGACCAACAAATTGGGTCACATCTGACCCGCGCCACATTTATACCTGGCGCCACCAACAGCTAAACACAGAAAACAAATGTTTCGTCGCAACACCAAGGATCAGCTGACGCCATAAACACAACACACCGCCCTACGGTGCGGCAAGTCTCCCTCTAACATCCACCTCTGTTTTAGTCGCCGCTCCTCTGTCTACAGCACAACGCAACAAGCACTTTTGAAACTCTTATCATCTTCAACATAAACGCCTCTACCAACATCTGTACTGGTGCAGTCATCGGGAGGACAAACCCTTCATGCAAACTGCACCTACTATCAAGAAGAAGAAGAGTACAACTAGGTGAGTACACACACACACACTATGCCATGTCGTGGCATTGTCGACATAGGTGTGTTAGGGATCATCCTGGGAGTAAGTTCGAACCCTCATCATGGCCCCTTTTGGATTTTTTCATTTGATGCATCATGCTATTGTGATTTCTGATGTGAATAATAAGACCAACAACTGAGAAGTATATACATTGTTTACCTTTCAGCCATCGTTTGGATGAAGAAAAAATTATCTTTTATCCCACTGGGGAAGCCCTAATATTCATGAATTGCCATCGACTAAAAGCACTAATACCCTTTGATAGTGAAAGATTAATTAAATGTAAAATAAAAAAAATAAAAGTAAATCACTTTTACCACGATGACACATACTCCACTTTCGTTAATAACAACCATATCAACAAAGAATGCTGTAAATCCTCAACAACTGTTTCAGTTATTACCCCAGCCGCATGTTGCAGAGTTGAGAATAGCTAACAGAATACATCAAGATTCTTACTGGGGTCCAATAACAACTACTCATGGGCAAGATAATAATAAGAATACAGAAATAGCACCAGAAAAAAGTCAATGTCGGTAAGAAAATGAAAAACTGGGCTGTTTTTTTATGTATCTGTCTTTTTTGATTGGTTTAATAGTCAAGTTTTATCTACTAGGAACAAATATTTATAAATCATTAGTGTCATTATTATTTTGTATTATTGCTCTTTTATTAATTACATTTATATTAACCTATCATCAATATCAATACAAATCAATTGTTTCTTATGCCCAGAAAATAGCCCCTCCAGCTAAACAACTTATAAATTTAATAAATTATTAAATTTCATGGCACTCATTATTTTTGCTTCCTGATTCTCATCATCAATTTACACTTAAAGTTTCCCCTCCACTTAATAGTGAGTCACCGCTCACCGCATAATATTGTTAATAAGACTGGAAAGGCAGTACTTACTGCCAGTACTGAACACAAACCACCATCATCCACCACAACATGAGGGGGAAAAAACAGGCCTGAGAGATGGCAATAAATATCCACCTAAAAACGAGTTGTGAATACAGCGACTTGACTCCATTATGTACAGTAAAAGTTTAAAACGAGTAAGGATAATTTAGACAATTATTTTATCGAGTTTAAGGATGATCTGAATAATCCCGCCATTTTGCTAAAAATTACCTCTTTATTATCTGTTAGATTAGAGACCTGCCCTAAACGCTGTGCTTACTAGTGGCTTTACAAGAATGTGAACACATCATGCTATGTACTCTCATAAACCAAATGTAACTTATTGCATATATATAAATAAATAAATAAATTATAGATGACGATAATTTTCAACTATTGCCATTGCCATTGGCTTATCCCAATAAAAACATCCAACAAATATTTGTATCCATCACTCTTTAAAAAAGTACATTTTAAATAACAGGTAATGTGATATGTATTACGTTAACATGCTCCGGGTAGATGGGACTCGATAGCCCGGGAAGGCAGCCCATCTAGGGGAAGGAAAACCCTGATTTTAAACCTCCGCTGCCTTGCGGCCATACCCCTTTTTGGGGAAAGACTTCAGGAGTCAACCTCGAGGAAAAATCCGGAGTTGGAGCCCCTAAGGCAGTTCGTTGTTGATGTCGACCTCGTTCTGGCAGCTCCTGCGACGTTGCTGGAACCATGTGTATTGGCATTTGCCTTTCTATTGGATAATTTCAGCAACGTGGAGAGGGGGAACCTGCTGCATGGGTAACAGCTTCTCCTCCATATCTACCTACCCAGGCTTTGCGCCCTGTCAAGGCGCAACTCCATAGTCTTAGACTGATGGATGCCTAATAATTACGTTAACAATAGGAAACATTAGGAAATAAAATCACATCATTCCCATATCTCTATACATCTCTTAATATCATTCCAATCGCATTGTTAATGATTTTTATTGATGCGCTCAATAATTTAAGAAAGAGTTGGTGTCTTGGAAAAGCATTTAGGCGCATTAAAAATAATTATTTATGGTTCGTTTTCATTAAAAAACACAAGATCGTTATAAAATATTACATCTATTATGCTTCTCTTTATATCATTCCAATCGTATTGCCAATGATTTTTTTAAAGATGCATTCAACATTATAAGATGCAGTTGGTGTGTTGGGGAAGCTATTAGGCACATTAGAAGTAAACATTTATGGCTCGTTTTCATGAAAAAACACAAGATCGTTTTGAAATATTAGATATATGAAACCTCTCTCAATATCATTCCAATCCTATTGTCAATGATTATTTTAAAGATGCACTCAACATTATAAGATACAGTTAGTGTATTGGGAAAGCTTTTAGGCACATTAAAAATAATCGTTTATGGTTCATTTTCATTAGAAACCCAAGATCGTTATAAAATAATAGATCTATGAAACCTCTCTGAATATGATTCCAATCGTATTGTCAATGATTTTTTAATGATGGATGACACCAACTGCATTATAAGATGCAGTTGGTGTGTTGGGGAAGCTATTAGGCACATTAAAAGTAAGCATTTATGGTTCGTTTTCATTTTGAGATTTTATGAGTTTTTCTAGAAAAAACACATGATCGTTTTAAAACTAATTTTAATATGGTTCCCATCGCGTTTTTAATGATTTTCGTATATGATCGCAACATTATAAGAAGCTGTTGAGGTCATGTAAATGATATTAAGCACATTAAAAAAATTATTCTAGGGTTCGTTTTCATTTTGAAATTTCATGAGTTTCTTTTAAAAGAAAATAGGCGATCGTTTGCCTGGCCCGCCAGACGATGATCCCCAGGGCATTCTACAGTGAGTTGGCTTGGCATTTCTTGTGAGAGCCCACCCACACTAAAACAACTTGTGAATACAGGGGCATAAAGCGACCTGTCTCCAGCATGTACCGTAAAAGTTTAAAAACAAACGAGGATAATTGAGACAACCATTTTATCGAGTTTAATGATCTAAATAATCACATCCTATTAAATGATGTTAGTCTTTCAACTATTGACATTGCCATTAGCTTTTAGCAAAATAAATGCATCAACAAATATTTGTATCCACCACTCTTTTTTAAAAAGTACTTATAATTGGATGAAAATAAAGATTTAACAAGTATATATAAAACTATAAACTCACTTATTATTATTATAATAATAATAATAATAATAATAATAATAATAATAATATACCATAATAATGATATTTTTATTATGATGATATATATATATATACTATAAAAAAGAATAGAGGGGTTTAGTTTTATAATAATATGTTATGTTATATGTAATATGTTAACAACAGGAAACCTTATGAAATACAATCACATCACTCTCATATCTCTATACCTTTCTCAATATCATTCCAATCGCGTTTTTAATTATTTTTATAGATACACTCAATATTATTAGAAAGAGTTAGTGTCTTGGGGAAGCTATTAAGCACATTAAAAATAAAAATCTACGGGTCGTATTCGTTTTGAGATTTTATGAGTTTCTCTAGAAAAAATAAAAGATCGTTATAAAACTATATCTCTCTTAATATGGCACCAATCGCGTTTTTAATTATTTTCGTAGATGATCGCAACAGTATAAGAAGCAGTTGGGGTCATAGAAATGCTATTATGCACATTAAAAATAATATTATCTGGTTCGTTTTAATTTTGAGATTTCATGAGTTTTTCTAAAAGTAAATATGCGATCATTTGCCTGGCCCGCCAGGCGATGATCCCTTGCACACTCTACAGTGAGTTGGTCTGGCATTTCTTGTGATCATCACCTGGCGGGCAAGGGAAACTTTCGCGTATTTTCTTTTAGAGAAGCTCGTGAAATCTCAAATTAAAACCGAACCATAAAATCTTATTTTTAATGTGCTTAATAGCTTTTCCAAAACTCCAACTGCTTCTTTTAATGTTGCGATCATCTATGAAAATCATTAAAAATGCGATTGGAATGATATTAAAAGAGGTATAGAGATGTAGGAGAGATGTGATCGTAAGGTTCCCTGTTGTTAACATATTACGTATCACATTACCTATTATTTATAAGGTACGTTTTTAAAGAGTGGTGGATACAAATATTTGTTGATATTTATTAAATTTATTTACCTGAAAATTACTTACTTCACTTTACCATATACATCCTTTTTTTGGAGTGGCGTATAAAGTTGCACATATTGTCCAAATGACATGGTATCACATAAATCCTGCTCAACATGGGCTACATTAGATGAAACGGGGGGAATCGAAGTATGTATATTTACTTTTTTATCAACAACTTGAAAATACTCACTTGGATTCTTAATTTCAACAGAATAATTAGGCGAGATAAAAACTGAACTTTTATTTGCCAGATCACTTAAATTAAGTTTTCTAAAGTTTACCCCACTAATTCGAAATGTTATATTTGATAAAACGGTAATTGTATTCTTTAATACCAACATCTCATTAGAACATAGACTTTTGAGAGTAATAAATCCGATGTTTGGCGAATAAACTACATTAGGCGGTGCTATTTTTAGGGTATTCATACCGTCTTTGTATGTATCTGAAAGTATATCTATATTCTCTGATTTTGCGGTATTCATATATGGATCTATTATTTTATTGGGATATAAGCCAATGGCAATGTTGAAAGATTGAGTTATTTTGAGTTGAAAGATTAACGTTATCTATAATGACGGGATTATTTAGAACATCCTTAAACTCGATAAAATAATTGTCTAAATTATCTTTGCTCGTTTTTAAACTTTTACGGTACATGCTGGAGTCATTAATATGTTTCTCTATAGCAATATCAGTAAGATTGGGAGATGTGACATTACTTAACTGAGGAAATGTGTCTGGTTTATTAGGCTCTCCGGGTTTCAACGTCGCTGTATGCGCTGTATTTACAAATCGTTTATTAGGTGGATATTTATTGCCATCTTTAAGGCCTCGTTTTAATTTTTCGCATGCTCTGGTGGATGATGGTGGTTTGGGCTCAGAACTGACAGTAAATACTGCCTTTCCATTCTTATTAATGATAAGAATATTATGGGGATTGGTGATACACTCACCATTAAGTGGAGGGAAATCTTTGTATTGCATTGTGATCATCTGATAAAGTGCATTGGGATCATCTGGTAAAGTAATAGCTAAGGCCAGAGAATCGTGCATTCGATGTGTGGACAAGGGTTCATAACAAGCAAAATTTGTTCGATTTAGATATAATCTACTCCCATCATTATCTGTTGATGAAATTGTTTTCATTTGTAAACGTCGCTGAGATTAGATCAGTTGAGAATAGTATATGTTTAAGACGGAATTTACATCAAAGATTTTTAGTAGCACTTCACTATGTTCGTTACTTCCTGCCTTAACAAATTGGTCAGGTGGGTTACTTATTAATTAATTTCTGTCAATTGATGATGGTGATGATGTTACTGGATCTGCTATATTCCCTTTGTAATAACCATTAGCAAGGGAATTAGGAGGAGCTTACATGAAATTCATATAAACTTTCATTTAACGATCAATGTCACAATCATTACAAACAACAGTTTCATCTGTATCGACCAAAATCACTTTAACTCCCTGGTCTGTATGATTAGACGGCATAGCTAACATCTGTAAAAAGATCTTTGAATCAAGGAAGAGAATATTACCCAGATGAAAAGATATATTCATGGCATTTTGCATATTAGGATAGACTTTCTGATTAACATTAAAACTAGTTAAGGCGTGAAATATAGGGCCTGGGTTATAAGTATTTTGTGCTCCAGTTTTACTGGAACAAGACGAATCGTAGAAATCTTTCACCACGTCCGTCGATATCAAACCCCTTTTCAGATATAAACAAGGACATATTGCTGATAAACTTCTATAAATATTCTGTACTGGTTTCCCCCGTGCTGTTGTATACAGTTCGTCGATTTGTTGCAAATGAGAATCTTTTTCCTCATTTTTTAGGTCAGGAAACAAGGCATGAATACAAACACATTTAGAAGCATTACCTATCACATTTAACTATTGGCTTACAGCTTTTATGAATTCAGCACGTTGGTTTGGATCACTGATATGCCTAGTCATAGCTTGAAGTTTTGAAAGTATATCAGATAATTCGGGATTAACTTTGGGATTGGCAATTAATGATGAAATAAATGGTTGCGAATTATTTGGTTGAGGAACTAATGATTGTTGTTGAAGAGGGAGCGGCGGTTGTTGGGCCGGATTTTCTGTATTGGGTGCACCTATTGGTATTGTGGGTGGTGACTGTTGGTTATTCATTTTTATATTAATGAATGTTTATTATGGTAAATGTTATTGTTGTTGTTTTAGATTCAACTACTCGGAACAAAAATTTGAAGTAGCACGGGCTATGGTGAGCTCGTAGTGGACCTTACGGTAAATGCTATTAGTATATTATAGCCAACAGTACCATATGCTCACATTAATTTTGTGTACAAATATATTCTTTTTCTTCTTCTTGATATTTCCTTTTCTTTGGACAGGAAATTTGTTTCTTTCTTTTTTTAATGTAATAGTACCATTAATATTAATGTCATAATTTTTATACAGATTATTCCAAATATCTTTATATTTTTCCGATTTTCTTGAGAGGTATGCCACCATATCTGACATGCCATAATTGATGAAAAGACAGTAATGATATTTAGAATTTTCTGCTACATCAGTTATTTCATTTCTTACCTCATAAGAAATCTGTAAAAATTTATTTACTAAATCTAGATGCATTTC
Organism: Procambarus clarkii; assembly: GCF_040958095.1. Taxonomy (NCBI): domain Eukaryota; kingdom Metazoa; phylum Arthropoda; class Malacostraca; order Decapoda; family Cambaridae; genus Procambarus; species Procambarus clarkii. The sequence continues at coordinate 6,616,482 of NC_091168.1, forward strand.
AAATGCTAGAGACATTGGTATTTTTCTAAATTTCGACCAATTATCTTGTTTCTTATAATGTTTCTTAAGAGAATCAATTATATCTTCATTATATTTTCTTATTTCATAAGTGTTTATATACATCCTAATGTTTAATATCGATTTATTAATTCGTTTTAACATATTTTCATAGGTTAAGCAATTCTTAATAATACAATCATTTAATGATGAATTTATACATATACGATCTGATTTTTTAGCTCAGCAATTCCATCTTAAAGATAAACCCACAAATCAACTAAACAGTTAATATATAGTATAGTATGAATCTGAGAGTCGGTCATGTTTAAAAGTAGTTTTTTACTTTGGTCGTATTCAATACACTGATCATCAAAATATTTACAAAGCATTTCACCCCAGTTAAATTCATTATTAAATAGTAATCCTGAAATATCATAAATCTTTCTATAAACTAAATTACAAATATTAAGATTTTGTGGATAATTGTAATATATTTCAGAATCATTAATATTAGCATGTCTATTTATTTTATAAAATATAAATAGATGCCTTATTAGATTTTGTCTCATAGGTAACTTGAATAAACCCGGAATTTTTTGGGGTATCGAATTTTATAGTTGTACTGTAATCGTCATCATCATTAGACATTCTCGATCAATATTTTTGTTAACCGTAAGGAATAATTAACAACCAAATAATTCGAAGTCCAACTCTTTAAACGTTTAAGATCAATACATTTCAGTTCATTTTGAATGATATGAACAAATGATTATTTGATATATATTATACAAATATTAAACCGAGGCACCATATACCCCAGGATTAGTCAGTTGGGTCTGGTATTTAATTCCTCACAAAACTCACTTCTTTTATTGGCCAAGCCAACTTAGGCTGGAGGACATAACAGACAGGTCTGGTCTGATATGCAGCATCATTACTACCTACCAAATACAAATTGAATGTAGGTCTCTGTTGTCAAAACAAATGGAGATTTAACTAATCATATGTGAGCAAAAAGGCCATCTAAAGGTTCCTCGAATCTTATGTTACTTAAAAAAAAAAGTTGAAATCAAACTGTTTGGAAATATTATAAAAAAAAGTCTCTCTCTCTTTTCTTTATTAAGTATAATATATATTATATAATATATATTATATATTATATAATATATATATATATATATATATATATATATATATATATATATATATATATATATATATATATATATATATATATATACATATATGCGAACAAGCCTGAATGGTCCCCAGGGCTATATGCGAATGAAAACTCACACCCCAGAAGAGACTCGAACCCATACTCCCAGGAGCAACTCAACTGGTATCTACAGGACGCCTTAATCCGCTTGACCATCACGACCGGACAAAAGGAAGTGATAACCGAAGCTATTTGAACCTCTTCCCCGCCAGCACTCGGATGGTAATCTTGGGCATAGCTTTTAATCAAATCACCTCATTCTTTGGGGCACACGTGTGGAACACAAATGCAAAAAAGCCTGAATGGTCCCCAGGACTATATGCGAATGAAAACTCACACCCCAGAAGTGACTCGAACCCATACTCCCAGGAGCAACGCAACTGGTATCTACAGGACGCCTTAATCCGCTTGACCATCACGACCGGACAAAAGGAAGTGATAGCCAAAGCTATTTGAACCACTTCTGCGCCAGCACTTGGATGGTAATCTTTTAAAGCATTCTGCTTTGTGTCTGGAGAGTTTCTCATGAGTAGGCTGGCCGTTTTTTTGGTTTTATAGTAAATTGTCAGTTGTATCTTCTGATTTTTGTCAGTAGGGATAACGTTTCTACTAACAATATCTTTCAGGACCCTTTCCTCCGTTTTAAGAGCTGTGGAAAAGAAGTTCCTGTAAAATAGTCTAATAGGGGTATAGGTGTTGTGTTAGTTGTCTCTTCAGAGGTTGCATGGCGTTTCACTTTCCTTCTTATGATGTCTTCCACGAAACCATTGGAGAAGCCGTTGTTAACTAGGACCTGCCTTACCCTACAGAGTTCTTCGTCGACTTGCTTCCATTCTTAGCTGTGGCTGAGAGCACGGTCGACATAAGCGTTAACAACACTCCTCTTGTACCTGTCTGCACAGTCACAGTTGGCATTCAGGCACATTCCTATGTTTGTTTCCTTAGTGTAGACTGCAGTGTGGAAAACTCCGCTCCTTTCCATGACTTTTACATCTAGAAAGGGCAGCATCCCATCCTTCTCCGTCTCGTAAGTGAAACGCAACACAGAATTCTGCTCAAATGCCTCCTTCAGATCCTGCAGATGTCTGACATTAGGAACCTGTGTAAAAATGTCGTCAACATACCTGCAGTATATGGCCGGTTTCAAGTTCATGTCGACTAAGACTTTTTGCTCGATGGTACCCATGTAGAAGTTTGCAAACAGGACACCTAGGGGAGAACCCATGGCGACCCCATCTACTTGCTTATACATGTGTCCATCCGGGCTCAAGAAGGGTGCCTCTTTAGTACAAGCTTGGAGTAGTTTCCTTAGAATGTTGACAACATTCTAAACGTTGTGTAAAATTGTATAAATAAGTGTAATACATTCTATAGTAAATCACTTCTTTTCTTCACCTTAAAAGTACGAAAATGAGTTTTGGAGAACTCCTATTTCAACTAAGCCCTGATGCTAAGAAAATAGTTATAGGGATAGAAGCCCTAAACCAGAAAATAATAAATACATAATATGTGGTCATATTCAATGAAACATGTTTGAAAGAAAACCTGCGGCCAGTATACACCAATATAAACCCACATGACCCAGCAGTCGGCAATACAGAGTTTACCTATAGGTATAGGCAAGAGCTCATTCGGCATCAACTAAACAAGAAGAAGGAAGCCCTCCATACCCTTATAGAGCAGGCTGAGCATCTGTTAAACAAATGGACCCAGTACGACATCCCTATCGAACTCAAGCAAACCATCAACAGTGAACTATTTAACCTGAAATAACAACATAAAACTCGTGTAGAAACAAAGACACTCCGTAAGTTAACAGCCCTAAACGGTGGACAGTTAAAGATCCCTCGTCCTAAAGATGGCTACATTAATCTGACTTCTTATGATCTTACCCAGGACCAACGAGACCTCTTAAATCTTGGTCTAAATTGTCAATTCATATCTAAACCAAAGATGCATCAAAAACGCCTGGAAATCGAAATGCTTCTGGACGATATCCATAAGCTAGAAGACAACAAAAAAGTCATCACCACTGACACACTTCAGGCTGAACTACTAGCAGTAGCAGGGAAAAAACAAGGAACATATTCATCTACAATCTTAACCTCATGACTCAAAGAAGCAGCAAAACAACTAAAAAATCTGAAAGACGTAACAATAAGAAAAGCCGACAAGACAGCAGCATATGTATTGATTCCTACCCAAGAATACATGAACAAAATTAGCGACATCCTTAGTGACGACTCCAAATTTCAACGAATCACGAGGAACCCCGTGGAAGACCTTAAGCGGAAAGTAAACAAAACAATTACAGCAATCAGCGCAAAGAAAGGTAGTGTGCATTTCAATAAACTTCAAGGCGACTATGGCTTAGGATATGCCTACGGCAATGTTAAGACGCATAAACCAGGTAACCCACTACGCCCTATAATCAGTCAAATACCAACTCCAACTTATCACCTGGCAAAAAAACTCAATGAACTCCTAACTCCATACACTCCAAGTAAGTTTAGTCTACAATCATCAGCAGATTTCCTAGAATTGATCAAATCAACCCAGCCCGATGGAATCATCGCTTCCCTGTACGTTGAATCCCTATTTACCAACGTCCCAGTCGACACAACCATAGGAATGATACTGAACAGAGTATACAGAGACGAGAGCACCCCCAAATTAGACATACCTGAGCCACACTTGAAGAGTCTTCTCGAAGCATGTACAAAGGAAGCCCCTTTCATCAGTCCACAAGGAGACATGTATTTACAAATAGACGGAGTAGCAATGGGCTCCCCCCTTAGGAGTTTTATTTGCTAATTTTTATATGGGAACCATCGAAGACAGGGTCTTCAGTAGCAGACAAAAACCAACTGTATATTGCCGTTATGTAGATGACATATTCGTTATAGTAAAAGACTCAGATGAACTAATTGACCTAAAAAGACATCTAGAGAGAGAGTCAGTACTCCGATTTACACATGAAAATAGTGGAAATAACAGTCTGCCATTCTTGGATGTACTAATAACAAAAACAGGAACCTCTGTAAGCACCAACGTATATACCAAGCCCACCAACATAGGATTATGCCTGAACGGTAGAAGTGAGTGCCCCCAAAGATACAAAGCCAGTGTTCTCAATGCTTATATTCGTCGAGCGCTTACCCACTGCTCTGAATGGAGCAACGTGAGTAGAGAGTTTGAAAGAGTAACTCAGGTATTGGTGAACAACGGATATAGCAACGCGGAAATAAACGCTGCTATAAGAAGACACTTGGACCGTTGGTATAATCCAGAACCTAGAACAGAAACCATAATACCTCCAATAAAATTATATTACAAATCAACCATGCACAGTGAACATATAAAAGAGGAAAGAATAATGAAAGAAATACTCCGTAAAGGAGTAAAAAGCACTACTCCTAACCAAAACATAAACCTGATAATATTCTACAAAACCAAGAAGACTTCCGAACTCCTTATCAAAAACAGCCCTAAGCCGACGGAGAACCCTCTACAGCAGTCAAGCGTTGTATACATGTACACTTGCCCCCACGAAGGATGTAACCTTCAATCTAAGTACATAGGTAAGACGTCGACCAAGCTGACGGGGTATTTGACATGCCGTCTTCAATCCGGTGCCCCTAGGAATCCCATGAGACAAGCCCATGACATCACTCTAACAAGAGAAATGTTGAACAAGAATACCTGCATAATAGACAAAACCCAAGATGCAAGAAGATTACAAATTCTTGAAGCAATTCACATAAGAATAGAACAACCTACCATGAGCACCCAAATCACGGAACTATTTACTCTACCCACCATGAGAGTAAGGACAAGACCAGAACATAACGATGCCAACACAGAAGACAATGTCCAACATAACAGGCCAATTACACTGGATTAATCTTTGTATGTAAATAGGAGCTGCCTCGTATGGGCCAATAAGCCTTCTGCAGTTACCTCTATTCTTATGTTCTTATGTTTCACCCCACATTTATTCCTTATGTATCCCCCCATGTTTTCACCTTTATTGTCTTATCACCTGACCCAGTGCGGGTATAAAATTAACCAGCATTGTAAGATCTCCGATGGGAGACATCTCCCGTCCACAAGGCTAACCATAGCCCGTGCTTCTTGCCCCTGCTCCTGTGCCAGGTAAGTTATGGGTTCACCATAGCCCGTGCTACTTGGAGCTTGTTCCAAGTAGCTGAATCTCTAACAACAACAACGTAAGATCTCTTCACTTGAAAATGAACCATGGAGGTTCGAAACGTTGTGTAAAATTGTATAAATAAGCGTAATACATTCTATAGTAAATCACTTCTTTTCTTCACCTTAAAAGTACGAAAATGAGTTTTGGAGAACTCCTATTTCAACTAAGCCCTGATGCTAAGAAAATAGTTAGAGGGATAGAAGCCCTAAACCAGAAAATAATAAATACAGAATATGCGGTCATATTTAATGAAACATGTTTGAAAGAAAACCTGCTGCCAGTATACACCAATATATATATATATATATATATATATATATATATATATATATATATATATATATATATATATATATATATATATATATATATATATATATATATATATATATATATATATATATATATATATATATATATATATATATATATATATATATATATATATATATATATATATATATATATATATATATATATATATATATATATATATATATATATATATATATATATATATATATATATATATATATATATATATATATATATATATATATATATATATATATATATATATATATATATATATATATATATATATATATATATATATATATATATATATATATATATATATATATATATATATATATATATATATATATATATATATATATATATATATATATATATATATATATATATATATATATATATATATATATATATATATATATATATATATATATTAGTATATTTTGGTAGCAGTCTTTCCTGTAGACATATATTATTAAATATGACCGAAAAAGTAAGATTAATAATTCTAACACGAATTTTCTCAATCTTTCGTACATTACGCTTCACTGTTGGAGGTAAATCAAAAATCACTTCTCCAAAATTCATTTTTATTTCTAGTCTGACGCGACACGGGCGCGTTTCGTAAAACTTATTACATTTTCAAAGACTTCACAAATACACAACTGATTAGAACTTACGTATCTCTGCTATTACTACCTCTGAAGAGACAACTAACACAACACCTATACCCCCTATTAGACTATTTTACAGGAACTTCTTTTCCACAGCTCATAAAACGGAGGAAAGGGTCCTGAAAGATATTGTTAATAGAAACGTTATCCCTACAGACAAAAATCAGAGGATACAACTGACGATTTACTATAAAACCATAAAAACGGCCAGCCTACTCATGAGAAACTCTCCAGACACAAAACAGAACGCTTTAAAAGAGACTAACGTCGTCTATGCCTTCAAATGCCCACTTGGGGACTGTAAGCTCCAAAAAACCCAGTATATAGGCAAGACAACAACATCTCTTTCCAGGCGTTTAACGATGCATAAGCAACAGGGCTCCATTAAGGAACATATAATCTCTTCCCATAACCAAACCATCGCCAGAGAAATCCTAGTAAACAACACAGAAATCATCGATAGATACAGCGATAGCAGGCGGCTTGACGTTTGCGAGGCACTACACATCAAGAAGTCAACACCAGCAATCAACAGCCAATTATTGCACAACTATATTCTACCCACCTCAAGACTCCGCTCCAATATAGAAGCATCAAGAAATATGGACCAATAGGCTTTCTACAAACACTTCTATTCAATACCCATTGTTTCTGTTCTGTCTTGTGTTGATACTTTTAATACCCTATTAATATCCCCTCATGTTCTGTCTTGTGTTAATGCCACGTCACTATATGCCACATCATCCCTCCCACCTCACTCAAATGTAGATATAATAGCAGAGATACGTAAGTTCTAATCAGTTGTGTATTTGTGAAGTCTTTGAAAATGTAATAAGTTTTACGAAACGCGCCCGTGTCGCGTCAGACTAGAAATAAAAATGAATTTTGGAGAAGTGATTTTTGATTTACCTACAACAGTGAAGCGTAATGTACGAAAGATTGAGAAAATTCGTGTTAGAATTATTAATCTTACTTTTTCGGTCATATTTAATAATATATATATATATATATATATATATATATATATATATATATATATATATATATATATATATATATATATATATATATATATATATATATATATATATATATATATATATATATATATATATACATATATATATATATATATATATATATATATATATATATATATATATATATATATATATATATATATATATATATATATATATTATTAAATATGACCGAAAAAGTAAGATTAATAGTTCTAACACGAATTTTCTCAATCTTTCGTACATTACGCTTCACTATTGGAGGTAAATCAAAAATTAATTCTCCAAAATTCATTTTTATTTCTAGTCTGACGCGACACGGGCGCGTTTCGTAAAACTTATTACATTTTCAAAGACTTTAGTTCACAAATACACAACTGAATAGAACTTACGTATCTCAGATTTTATATCTACATTTGAGTGAGGTGGGAGGGGTGATGTGGCATTAACACAAGACAGAACAAGAGGGGATATTAATAGGGTATTAAAAGTATCAACACAAGACAGAACACAAACAATGGGTATTGAATAGAAGTGTTTGTAGAAAGCCTATTGGTCCATATTTCTTGATGCTTCTATATTGGAGCGGAGTCTTGAGGTGGGTAGAATATAGTTGTGCAATAATTGGCTGTTGATTGCTGGTGTTGACTTCTTGATGTGTAGTGCCTCGCAAACGTCAAGCCGCCTCCAATCGCTGTATCTATCGATGATTTCTGTGTTGTTTACTAGGATTTCTCTGGCGATGGTTTGGTTGTGGGAAGAGATTATATGTTCCTTAATGGAGCCCTGTTGCTTATGCATCGTTAAACGCCTAGAAAGAGATGTTGTTGTCTTGCCTATATACTGGGTTTTTTGGAGCTTACAGTCCCCAAGTGGGCATTTGAAGGCATAGACGACGTTAGTCTCTTTTAAAGCGTTCTGTTTTGTGTCTGGAGAGTTTCTCATGAGTAGGCTGGCCGTTTTTCTGGTTTTATAGTAAATCGTCCGTTGTATCCTCTGATTTTTGTCTGTAGAGATAACGTTTCTATTAACAATATCTTTCAGGACCCTTTCCTCCGTACCCACATTGAACAACACCTCGACATCCTCACAGACCAACATCACCTCAGCACTGAAACAAGGATTATCAAGAAACTAACAACATTATATGGAGGACCTATGGCAATTCCACGACCAAGAGATGGCTTCCTGAACCTTGCAGGAATTAACCTCACTGAGGACCAAGTCACTCTCCTAAATCTGGGCATAAACTGTCATGTTATGTCCAGACCGAGTGAGATGGCCCGGAAAGTAGAGTTGGAAATTCTGTTGGACGACATATTCGACCTCGAGACACAAAAGAAGGTCACTACCAAAGACACCTTACAAGCAGAACTTATTGCAGAAGGAGGAAAGAATCGAGGCAACTACAGAAGCACCATACTGTCCCCCGAGCTTAAAGCGGCAGCTAAAAGCCTTCGTGAGAACAAGGAGATAGTTGTCAGGAGAGGTGACAAGTCGCCAATATATGTCATTCTTAAAAAAGACGAATATCTGGCGAAAATGAACATCATACTCTCTGACCAAACTAAGTTCCAAAGGGTAACGAAGGACACTACAGCCGAATTAAAAGCAAAGGTCAACAAACTGATCGAAACTGTGAACGCCAAGAAATCCGGACTCCACCTGCCAAAGATCATTGGGGAATATAAACCTGGATATGCGTATGGAAATGTCAAGACGCACAAGCCTGGAAACCCACTTCGGCCAATCATTAGCCAGATACCCACACCCACGTACAGACTGGCGAAGCGACTCAACGGCCTGCTGACTCCTTATGTTCCTTGCGCCTTCAGCCTGAAGTCTCCAAAGGAATTTGTTGACTTACTGCGGGGCACACGGGCCACAGGGATAAGAGCCTCGTTGGACGTAGAATCGCTGTTTACCAACGTACCTGTGGACGAGACAATCGGAATGATAGCCGACAGAGTGTATCGTGATCCAGCCTGTACTCCTCTTGACATACCAGAAAATATTCTGAGGAAACTACTCCAAGCTTGTACTAAAGAGGCACCCTTCTTGAGCCCGGATGGGCACATGTATAAGCAAGTAGATGGGGTCGCCATGGGTTCTCCCCTAAGTGTCCTGTTTGCAAACTTCTATATGGGTACCATCGAGCAAAAAGTCTTAGTCGACATGAACTTGAAACCGGCCATATACTGCAGGTATGTTGACGACATTTTTACACAGGTACCTGATGTCAGACATCTGCAGGAGCTGAAGGAGGCATTTGAGCAGAGTTCCGTGCTGCGTTTCACTTACGAGATGGAAAAGGATGGGAAGCTGCCCTTTCTAGATGTAACAGTCATGGAAAAGGGCGGAGGTTTCCACACTGCAGTCTACACTAAGGAAACAAACATAGGAATGTGCCTAAATGCCAACAGCGACTGCCCTGACAGGTACAAGAGGAGTGTTGTTAACGCATATGTCGACCGTGCTCTCAGCCACAGCTCAGAATGGAAGCAAGTCGACGAAGAACTCTGTAGGGTAAGGCAGGTCCTAGTCAATAACGGCTTCTCCTATGGTTTCGTCGAAGACATCATAAGAAGGAAAGTGAAAAGCCATGCAACCTCTGAAGAGACAACTAACACAACACCTATACCCCCTATTAGACTATTTTACAGGAACTTCTTTTCCACAGCTCATAAAACGGAGGAAAGGGTCCTGAAAGATATTGTTAATAGAAACGTTATCCCTACAGACAAAAATCAGAGGATACAACTGACGATTTACTATAAAACCAGAAAAACGGCCAGTCTACTCATGAGAAACTCTCCAGACACAAAACAGAACGCTTTAAAAGAGACTAACGTCGTCTATGCTTTCAAATGCCCACTTGGGGACTGTAAGCTCCAAAAAACCCAGTATATAGGCAAGACAACAACATCTCTTTCTAGGCGTTTAACGATGCATAAGCAACAGGGCTCCATTAAGGAACATATAATCTCTTCCCACAACCAAACCATCGCCAGAGAAATCCGAGTAAACAACACAGAAATCATCGATAGATACAGCGATAGGAGGCGGCTTGACGTTTGCGAGGCACTACACATCAAGAAGTCAACACCAGCAATCAACAGCCAATTATTGCACAACTATATTCTACCCACCTCAAGACTCCGCTCCAATATAGAAGCATCAAGAAATATGGACCAATAGGCTTTCTACAAACACTTCTATTCAATACCCATTGTTTGTGTTCTGTCTTGTGTTGATACTTTTAATACCCTATTAATATCCCCTCTTGTTCTGTCTTGTGTTAATGCCACATCACCCCTCCCACCTCACTCAAATGTAGATATAAAATCTGAGATACGTAAGTTCTATTCAGATGTGTATTTGTGAACTAAAGTCTTTGAAAATGTAATAAGTTTTACGAAACGCGCCCGTGTCGCGTCAGACTAGAAATAAAAATGAATTTTGGAGAATTAATTTTTGATTTACCTCCAACAGTGAAGCGTAATGTACGAAAGATTGAGAAAATTCGTGTTAGAATTATTAATCTTACTTTATCGGTCATATTTAATAATATATGTCTACAGGAAAGACTGCTACCAAAATATACTAATATATATATATATATATATATATATATATATATATATATATATATATATATATATATATATATATATATATATATATATATATATATATATATATATATATATATATATATATATATATATATATTGTTTCAATAATCTCCTTGAAGAGAGATTTGGTCTGCTCTTTCCTATCGTCATGTTACTTCAGTACATCTACAACATCTAGATACTACAAGCAAGTGTAGTACGTATTGAGTAAAATACGTTTCTGCCAAGCGCATATGTATCAAACACTCGCTCTCCACCTCCCCCCTCCACCTTCGTCGATCACCAAACCACCACTTCCAGCCAGCGCACTTCTGATTGGTGATTCGACCTCTGCACCTCTGCACTTCAGCGCCATCTTCATAGCCGATGACTGAGCATGCACAAGCCATTGGATTTAGAATATCCTGTGCTCTCAAAGCTGATACAACCATCTGATATACGCTCAGTTTATTAGTGGATGTTCTCAGCCAGCGATTTATTCTCAGCACCTGTTAATTCATTTCTTGTCTTTATTCATTATAGAGTAACGTCACCACTGTTTTATTTTGTGATTTTTTTACTTTATAATCTTGTTTGTTTGCACTGTACATAGCCAAGGAATTATCTTTGTTCATATTTATTTTCAAGTTAATTAAAGTTTCATTGTTCATACAATTTGTTTTGCGTGTTTTCCCTTAATTTACCACAGGAGGCAACAGCCAAGCAGTCAACTTTTTTTTTTGTAAATGTGATTGGCATTGACACCAGCCATTTGGAGGACTGCCAAACACCTATACTTCTTTTTTCCATCACATTTAATGGGGGCCTGTCCTAGGAGCCTCACTCAGGTACTAGTACTAGAACAACAATTTGTGGTAAGTGTACTTGGCTTTGATGCAGTTGCTTTTCAATATTTTCATAACTTTTAATATTCATATGGTGCTGTGTATTTTGTGCATTCCGAGGGTAACATATTGTGAGTGTTGGATAACTGTGGATTACGTGGTGACTGGTGGCCACAGTCACTCACTTAATTGGTCGTCCATCCCTCAGTGTTATTACTCGTGTATTCCACCCTTTTTGTCCTTAGGATATTTCTCAAATTACGGCAGATCATCATTTTGGTACACTGGTACTTTGGTTTGTCTTCGGGCCACGCACCCTATCTTCTGCAATCCGACCAAAGGAAGATACAGAGGGCCATAGTTCCTCTAGCACAGACTACGCTGTTGAGTTGGGACCTCAACAGCAGTTCTCGTCACCAGTTGACACTCGCACCACTATACGTCGGTCAGAGATGATGATAATTACTCAGGTAGGGAATTAGCTTTCTTTTTTCAGAGCACAAAGAACGCTGATTCTGTAAGTATCATATAATTAAGTAGGAAACCCCCTTGCTTTTGTCCTATAGAGACCCGGCAAGGTATCCCTACATTCTTGAACTACCCTTTCACTTTTGAAACAATTAAGCTTCAGTTGTTTTTAGAAACTATCGGTTTCATTTATTTAGTAGGATTTTCTTGCCCTTATTCTCTTATATTGAGTACCGGGTACAAGATTTCCTGCGATTTTAATTGACTAATCATTTACCATCTAATATTAACGTTAATTGTTAACGATTAAATTTCCACAGGATAGTTACCACTTGCCACGTCATCCTGTTACTGACACTTATAATATCACAGGTATATTCGTTGTACATTTATTTGCTATCTCAAAATGTTTCGTCTCTCAGCATTTCGTAGTGATCCAGCAAGTGAAGTAGGGAACTTAATTCATGCCAAGAGGACCGAATTACAAACTCTTGCACATGAGTATCAACTAGATATTCCCCATGGAGCCAACAAAATTGACTTGCACAATATTATCCTGGATCACCTCGTAGATGAAGGAATTAGAGACTCTGATTCTCACGATAACTATTCTATTTCAGATCGACATGCTCTGGCAGCTATGAAGTTAAAGCTCGAACTAGCAAAAATAGAGCGTGAACAACAAAAAGAAGCTCTCCAGATAAAGGAACGCGAGGCTGCCCTAAAGAAAGAAGAACAGGAACGTGAGGCTGCCCTAAAGAAAGAAGAACAGGAACGTGAGGCTGCCCTAAAGAAAGAAGAACAGGAACGCGAGGCTGCCCTACAACGAGAGCGTGAGAGGGAACAGCTAGAAGCAAGAAAACGTCACCTGGAGATGCAACGTGAGCACGATAAGAAGCAAGCTGAGAGGGTTCTAGAATATCGTCGACAAGAACTCTCCTTGGAAACTACACACCACACTCAGTGCCAACAAGCTGCGGCTAGTCTCCCAGTAAGCTTCAATGTCTCCCATGCCAGTAAGTTAATGCCACCATTCGTTGCGACAGAGATAGATGTGTTTTTTACTACTTTTGAGGCCCTAGCTAAAAAACTTAGCTGGCCTGAAGATCAATGGTCTACCTTTCTCAGAGTGAATCTCACAGGTAGAGCTGCGATTACTCTCAGTACCTTAGCGTCTGAGAATGACTACCAGACCCTGAAGCAAGCAGTTTTGGACGCCCACCGTCTCTCCACTGAAAGCTACAGACGAAAATTCCGTGATTATCTAAAGGAAAGTACCACCACCTTTTTAGAATTTGCCAATACTAAGAAAAGATATTTCATGAAATGGCTGGAAGCAGCACATGTCTACATTTTCAGAACTCGTCAAGCTCATTCTAGTTGAGGAATTCTTTAGACGTGCTCCCCCTTCCATCCGTTTATATTTAACAGACAAAGAAGAAACCGACTACATCAGATGTGCGAAGTCGGCTGACACCTACAGTCTTATACACCGGATAACACCAGTTCCGCCTTCCTGTAAGAAGTCTTGGTCTAGTTATGACAAAGTGAGTACCGATCAAGCGAGCTCTCAATTGTAATGTAAGTATTGCAAGCTCTATGGACATACCATAGATAAATGTGGAAAAGCCCAATACAAAGGCTATTGTGAAACTCCTAAACCCAAACCGACTCCTCCTAAGTCCGGTAAGCCTGTGATGAATGTTGGAGCTCCTGTTAATGATCTTTCTCTCTTCAGCAAACACCTGTACCCTGGAACTGTCTTTGCCAACAGTACAGATTCGGAGGGACGTTTCAAATTGAAGATCTTGAGGGACACAGCGGCTCTTCAGTCAGTAATATAACATCACCTACACCTGGGAAACCGTCCTTATCACTGACCTCACTGCTACCACTCCGTATCCACTCGCCAGAGTCCACCTGGATTGTCCTTTCGTGACCGATGAAGTCCAAGTCTCCATCAAGGAAAAGCTTTTTCGCATGTCAGGGGTACAACTTCTCATGGGCAATGACTTGGCCGAAGATCTGCAACCTTCCAACCTGATCATCATGGACAAACCCCAGGTATGTGACTCTGTAGTGGACAACCCCATCTTAAAGTATGTTCCAGCAGAGGTCCAAGAAAGTGATGAAGTCTCTCCTCCGGTTTTGGTGACCACCCGTGCACAAGCTGCACGCCCGCAACCAGCTGACTCTACTGCAACCGCTGTCCCTCAAGACCATAAGAATCTACCACCGAATCTTACTATGTTGGAGTTCCGTAAGTTACAGAGGGAGGATCTTTCATTAATACCATTATTCTTCCAGGCTGAGACTCAACCTGACAGTATCCCTGGGTTCTTCCTAGAGAATCAGTTGCTCTACCGAAGGTACAGACCCAGTAAGCTGACGGAGGATGACGATTGGGCTAATGTCGACCAACTAGTAGTTCTCACCAGCCTACGGCCCGATATTCTACACCTGGCCCACGGAGCGCTTTCTCACTATGGTTTTAATAAAACCTATCACGAAATCAGACAAGACCACTACTGGCCAGGTATGGTTAAAGATGTCAAAAGTTACGTGCAACAGTGTCATACATGTCAGATGGCAGGGAAACCTAACATCCCAATTCCCAAGGCTCCTTTAATTCCTATCCCGGTGCCTGCGGAACCTTTCCACAGACTCATCATAGACTGTGTTGGTCCTTTACCCCGGACCAGTTCTGGCAACGCTTATATACTAACCATCCTGTGTCCAACCACCAGATTCCCCATAGCAGTTCCTGTAAAGAACATTACGGCTGCTACGGTGGTGAAACAACTATTGAAGATCTTTACCCAATACAGATTCACAACTATTGAAGATCTTTACCCAATACAGATTTCCTCGGGAGATTCAAAGTGACTGTGGCACCAACTTCACCAGTGATCTCTTCAAGAAGACACTGGAAGAATTTAACATCACTCAGGTATTGTCCAGCCCCTATCATCCTGCTTCACAGGGTTCTCTTGAACGTAGTCACCAAACGATAAAAGCACTCCTAAAGAAATTTTGCAATGAAACCATGAAAGACTGGGATAAACAACTTGACATGTGCATTTTCAGAAGTCTCCCAAATGAGTCTCTAGGAGTATCTCCTTATGAGATGCTCTACGGACGTAAATGCCGTACTCCTCTTAAAGCTTTTAAAGACTCTCTACGTAATGCCAAGTGACCCTCAGAATGTGCCCCAGTTTCTTCAAAACTTAAAGCACATTCTAGAGAGAGTACGTAAATTTGCTAATGACAATTTATTGAAAGCTCAAGATAGGATGAAGACTCATTTTGACCAACGCTGCAAAATCAGGAAATTTAAAACAGGAGACTTCGTGTTGGCATATTTTCCGATCCCAGGTTCTCCATTGCAAAATAAGTTTTCAGGACCCTACCACATCAAGGAGTGCAAAAACAACCACAACTACGTTCTTGAGACTCCAGATAGGCGACGTAGGACCCAGTTGTACCACGTCAATCTTCTAAAGGAGTATAAAGGTATTCCTCCCACTGTGCTAATATCACTCTCCACTTTCAAAAATCCATTCCTCCACAGTGAGACCTTCCCTGCTTCTCCTCCGGAAAGCACTGACTCTGAGTCAGTGCCTTCCAACTCGGAAATCCTTAATGATCTTCCCACATATATACAGGACGGTAATAGTGCTCCTCTCATCAAAGTTCTTCAAGAACATCAGAAGTTGTTCAGCGATGATCCTCAGGAGTGTAATGTGGTTCAGCACGACATCCAGCTGCTTCCTGCTACCCGGCCGATTCGTCAACCCTTCTACCGTATCAGCCCGTACAAAAAGGAAGTTATGCGTGCTGAAGTACAGTACCTTCTGCATCATGGGCTGGCCACCGCTTGTGAGTCCCCTCGGGCCTCACCCTGCATCTTGGTGCCGAAACCGCACGGTAAAGTACGCCTTTGTACCGATTACAGGAAACTGAACCTTGTGACCGTCAAGGATGCTTATCCTCTACCACGTATAGATGGTATCCTTGACGCAGTAGGTAATGCAAATTATTTATCCCAAATTGATTTGTTAAAGGGCTATTACCAAATCAGCCTGACAGAGAGAACTAAGGAAATATCTGCCTTCACCACTCCTTTTGGCCTATACAGATATGAACGCCTTCCTTTTGGACGCCAAGGCCACCTTCCAGAGAGCTGTCAACCGCGTCATCTACGGCCTAGATCACACCTATGCCTACTTGGACGACATCGTTGTGGCAACCAACACCTGGAGCGAACATCTGCTCCAGCTGCAACGATTGTTCTCCAAGCTCCTGACAGCCGGCCTTACCATCAACTTGGGCAAGTCCACCTTTGCCAAAGGTAAAGTGCGTTATCTGGGTCATGTGCTAGGGAGTGGCCGCATAGCTCCTTTAATAATTCACACTGAAGCCATTCAGCATTACCCACAACCTACGACCAGGAAGCAGCTCCTGCGCTTCCTTGGACTTGCATCTTACTATCGTAGGTTTGTGAAGAATTTTAGTACGGTAGCGACATCATTGATTAATCTGACCAGCCCCAAGCAACGGTATCATTCGACCATTCAACAGACCGCTGCCTTTGAACAATTTAAATCTCTGCTATATTCTGATCCCATTCTCGCCCCTCCAGATATTACGAAGCCCTTCATCATCAATGTCGACGCCAGTGGTACCGGCATCGGGGGCGTCCTAATGCAACAACGTGGCGAAGAGGTTCTTCCTGTCAGCTACTACAGCTACAAGTTGAAGCCCCATCAAAAGAACTACAGCACTATAGATAAGAAACTCCTCTCCATCGTCCTGAATCTGCAACATTTCGAACCTTACCTACATTTCGAACCTTACAGAGGAATAGGTCTATTACCATCTAATCAGACCATAATCCCCTCCGATTCCTACAACAGGCGCCAATTCAGCAATCAACGTCTTTTACGCAGGGCTCTGTACTTGCAGAATTTTAATCTGGAGATCTTCTACATCAAAGGTTCGGACAACATCATAGCCGACGCCCTCTCCAGAGTCTACGAGGTAGAGACAGCTACGCCTACCTCTACACCAGCCATTGATGTAACTTAACTCGTAAGAGCAGGCTTTGGGGAAGAGCTGTTACAATAATTTCCTTCAAGAGAGATTTGATCTGCTCTTTCCTATCATCATGTTACTTCAGTACATCTACAACATCTAGATACTACAAGCAAGTGTAGTACGTATTGAGTAAAATACGTTTCTGCCAAGCGCATATGTATCAGAAACTCGCTCTCCACCTCCCCCCTCCACCTTCTTCGATCACCAAACCACCACTTCTAGCCAGCACGCTTCTGATTGGTGAATCGATGTCTACACCTCTACACTTCAGCGCATCTTCATAGCCGATGACTGAGCATGCACAAGCCATTGGATTTAGAATATCCTGTGCTCTCAAAGCTGATACAACCATCTGATATACGCTCAGTTTATTAGTGGATGTTCTCAGCCAGCGCTTTATTCTCAGCACCTGTTAATTCATTTCTTGTCTTTATTCATTATAGAGTAACGTCACCACTGTTTTATTTTGTGATTTTTTTACTTTATAATCTTGTTTGTTTGCACTGTACATAGCCAAGGAATTATCTTTGTTCATATTTATTTTCAAGTTAATTAAAGTTTCATTGTTCATACAATTTGTTTTGCGTGTTTTCCCTTAATTTACCACAGGAGGCAACAGCCAAGCAGTCAACTTTTTTTTTGTAAATGTGATTGGCATTGACACCAGCTATTAGGAGGACTGCCGAACACCTACACTTCTTTTTTCCATCACAATATATATATATATATATATATATATATATATATATATATATATATATATATATATATATATATATATATATATATATATATATATATATATATATATATATATATATATATATATATATGTGTTTCATTGAATATGACCGCATATTCTGTATTTATTATTTTCTGGTTTAGGGCTTCTATCCCTCTAACTATTTTCTTAGCATCAGGGCTTAATTGAAATAGGAGTTCTCCAAAACTCATTTTCGTACTTTTAAGGTGAAGAAAAGAAGTGATTTACTATAGAGTGTATTACACTTATTTGTATAATTTGCACGACGTTTCGAACCTCCATGGTTCATTCTCAAGTGAACAGATCTTACAATACTAGTTGATTTTATACCCGCATTAGGTCAGGTGATAATACAATGAAGGTGAAAACATGGGGGGATACATAAGGGATAAACATAGGGGCTGCAGAAGGCTTATTGGCCCATACGAGGCATCTCCTATCTAAACACAAAGATTAATCCAGTGTAATTGGCCTGTTATGTTGGACATTGTCTTCTGTGTTGGCATCGATATGTTCTTGTCTTGTCCTTACTCTCATGGTAGGTAGAGTAAATAGTTCCGTGATTTGGGTGTTCATGGTAGGTCGCTCTATTCTTATGTGAATTGCCTCAAGAACTTGTAATCTTCTTGAATCTTGGGTTTTGTCTATTATGCAAGTATTCTTGTTCAACATTTCTCTTGTTAGAGTAATGTCATGGGCTTGTCTCATGTGATTCCTAGGGGCACCAGATTGAAGATGGCATGTCAAACGCCTCGTCAGCTTGGTCGACGTCATACCTATGTACTTACATTGAAGGTTACATCCTTCGTGGAGGCAAGTGTACATGTATACAACGCTTGACTGCTGTAGAGGGTTCTCCGTCGGCTTCGGGCTGTTTTTGATAAGGAGTTCGGAAGTCTTCTTGGTTTTGTAGAATATTATCAGGTTTATGTTTTGGTTAGGAGTAGTGCTTTTTACTCCTTTACGGATTATTTCTTTCATTATTCTTTCCTCTTTTATATGTTCACTGTGCATGGTTGATTTGTAATATAATTTTATTGGGGGTGTTGTGGTTTCTGTTCTAGGTTCTGAATTATACCAACGGTCCAAGTGTCTTCTTATAGCAGCGTTTATTTCCGCGTTGCTATATCCGTTGTTCACCAATACCTGAGTTACTCTTTCAATCTCTCTACTCACGTTGCTCCATTCAGAGCAGTGGGTAAGCGCTCGACGAATATAAGCATTGAGAACACTGGCTTTGTATCTTTGGGGGCACTCACTTCTACCGTTCAGGCATAATCCTATGTTGGTGGGCTTGGTATATACGTTGGTGCTTAAAGAGGTTCCTGTTTTTGTTATTAGTACATCCAAGAATGGCAGACTGTTATTTTCACTATTTTCATGTGTAAATCGGAGTAATGACTCTCTCTCTAGGTGTCTTTTTAGGTCAATTAGTTCATCTGAGTCTTTTACTATTACGAATATGTCATCTACATAACGGCAGTATACAGTTGGTTTTTGTCTGCTACTGAAGACCCTATCTTCGATGGTTCCCATATAAAAATTAGCAAATAAAACTCCTAAGGGGGAGCCCATTGCTACTCCGTCTATTTGTATATACATGTCTCCTTGTGGACTGATGAAAGGGGCTTCCTTTGTACATGCTTCGAGAAGACTTTTCAAGTGTGGCTCAGGTATGTCTAATTTGGGGGTGCTCTCGTCTCTGTATACTCTATCCAGTATCATTCCTATGGTTGTGTCGACTGGGACGTTGGTAAAAAGGGATTCAACGTCCAGGGAAGCGATGATTCCATCGGGCTGGGTAGATTTGATCAATTCTAGGAAATCTGCTGATGATTGTAGACTAAACTTACTTGGAGTGAGTCAGTACTCCGATTTACACATGAAAATAGTGAAAATAACAGTCTGCCATTCTTGGATGTACTAATAACAAAAACAGGAACCTCTTTAAGCACCAACGTATATACCAAGCCCACCAACATAGGATTATGCCTGAACGGTAGAAGTGAGTGCCCCCAAAGATACAAAACCAGTGTTCTCAATGCTTATATTCGTCGAGCGCTTACCCACTGCTCTGAATGGAGCAACGTGAGTAGAGAGTTTAAAAGAGTAACTCAGGTATTGGTGAACAACGGATATAGCAACGCGGAAATAAACGCTGCTATAAGAAGACACTTGGACCGTTGGTATAATTCAGAACCTAGAACAGAAACCACAACACCCCCAATAAAATTATATTACAAATCAACCATGCACAGTGAACATATAAAAGAGGAAAGAATAATGAAAGAAATAATCCGTAAAGGAGTAAAAAGCACTACTCCTAACCAAAACATAAACCTGATAATATTCTACAAAACCAAGAAGACTTCCGAACTCCTTATCAAAAACAGCCCGAAGCCGACGGAGAACCCTCTACAGCAGTCAAGCGTTGTATACATGTACACTTGCCCCCACGAAGGATGTAACCTTCAATGTAAGTACATAGGTATGACGTCGACCAAGCTGACGAGGCGTTTGACATGCCATCTTCAATCTGGTGCCCCTAGGAATCACATGAGACAAGCCCATGACATTACTCTAACAAGAGAAATGTTGAACAAGAATACTTGCATAATAGACAAAACCCAAGATTCAAGAAGATTACAAATTCTTGAGGCAATTCACATAAGAATAGAGCGACCTACCATGAACACCCAAATCACGGAACTATTTACTCTACCTACCATGAGAGTAAGGACAAGACAAGAACATATCGATGCCAACACAGAAGACAATGTCCAACATAACAGGCCAATTACACTGGATTAATCTTTGTGTTTAGATAGGAGATGCCTCGTATGGGCCAATAAGCCTTCTGCAGCCCCTATGCTTATCCCTTATGTATCCCCCCATGTTTTCACCTTCATTGTATTATCACCTGACCTAATGCGGGTATAAAATCAACTAATATTGTAAGATCTGTTCACTTGAGAATAAACCATGGAGGTTCGAAACGTTGTGCAAATTATACAAATAAGTGTAATACACTCTATAGTAAATCACTTCTTTTCTTCACCTTAAAAGTACGAAAATGAGTTTTGGAGAACTCCTATTTCAATTAAGCCCTGATGCTAAGAAAATAGTTAGAGGGATAGAAGCCCTAAACCAGAAAATAATAAATACAGAATATGTGGTCATATTCAATGAAACATGTTTGAAAGAAAACCTGCTGCCAGTATACACCAATATATATATATATATATATATATATATATATATATATATATATATATATATATATATATATATATATATATATATATATATTATATATATATATATATATATATATATATATATATATATATATATATATATATATATATATATATATATATATATATTAGTATATTTTGGTAGCGGTCTTTCCTGTAGACATATATTATTAAATATGACCGAAAAAGTAAGATTAATAATTCTAACACGAATTTTCTCAATCTTTCGTACATTACGCTTCACTGTTGGAGGTAAATCAAAAATCACTTCTCCAAAATTCATTTTTATTTCTAGTCTGACGCGACACGGGCGCGTTTCGTAAAACTTATTACATTTTCAAAGACTTCACAAATACACAACTGATTAGAACGTATCTCTGATTTTATATCTACATTTGAGTGAGGTGGGAAGGGTGATGTGGCATTAACACAAGACAGAACAGGAGGGGATATTAATAGGGTATTAAAAGTATCAACACAAGACAGAACAGAAACAATGGGTATTGAATAGAAGTGTTTGTAGAAAGCCTATTGGTCAATATTTCTTGATGCTTCTATATTGGAGCGGAGTCTTGAGGTGGGTAGAATATAGTTGTGCAATAATTGGCTGTTGATTGCTGGTGTTGACTTCTTGATGTGTAGTGCCTCGCAAACGTCAAGCCGCCTGCTATCGCTGTATCTATCGATGATTTCTGTGTTGTTTACTAGGATTTCTCTGGCGATGGTTTGGTTATGGGAAGAGATTATATGTTCCTTAATGGAGCCCTGTTGCTTATGCATCGTTAAACGCCTAGAAAGAGATGTTGTTGTCTTGCCTATATACTGGGTTTTTTGGAGCTTACAGTCCCCAAGTGGGCATTTGAAGGCATAGACGACATTAGTCTCTTTTAAAGCGTTCTGTTTTGTGTCTGGAGAGTTTCTCATGAGTAGGCTGGCCGTTTTTCTGGTTTTATAGTAAATCGTCAGTTGTATCCTCTGATTTTTGTCTGTAGGGATAACGTTTCTATTAACAATATCTTTCAGGACCCTTTCCTCCATTTTATGAGCTGTGGAAAAGAAGTTCCTGTAAAATAGTCTAATAGGGGGTATAGGTGTTGTGTTAGTTGTCTCTTCAGAGGTTGCATGGCTTTTCACTTTCCTTCTTATGATGTCTTCGATGAAACCATTGGAGAAGCCGTTATTGACTAGGACCTGCCTTACCCTACAGAGTTCTTCGTCGACTTGCTTCCATTCTGAGCTGTGGCTGAGAGCACGGTCGACATATGCGTTAACAACACTCCTCTTGTACCTGTCAGGGCAGTCGCTGTTGGCATTTAGGCACATTCCTATGTTTGTTTCCTTAGTGTAGACTGCAGTGTGGAAACCTCCGCCCTTTTCCATGACTGTTACATCTAGAAAAGGCAGCTTCCCATCCTTTTCCGTCTCGTAAGTGAAACGCAGCACAGAACTCTGCTCAAATGCCTCCTTCAGCTTCTGCAGATGTCTGACATCAGGTACCTGTGTAAAAATGTCGTCAACATACATGCAGTATATGTCCGGTTTCAAGTTCATGTCGACTAAGACTTTTTGCTCGATGGTACCCATGTAGAAGTTTGCAAACAGGACACCTAGGGGAGAACCCATGGCGACCCCATCTACTTGCTTATACATGTGCCCATCCGGGCTCAAGAAGGGTGCCTCTTTAGTACAAGCTTGGAGTAGTTTCCTCAGAATACTTTCTGGCATGTCAAGAGGAGTACAGGCTGGATCACGATACACTCTGTCGGCTATCATTCCGATTGTCTCGTCCACAGGTACGTTGGTAAACAGCGATTCTACGTCCAACGAGGCTCTTATCCCTGTGGCCCGTGTGCCCCGCAGTAAGTCCACAAATTCCTTTGGAGACTTCAGGCTGAAGGCGCAAGGAACATAAGGAGTCAGCAGGCCGTTGAGTCGCTTTGCCAGTCTGTACGTGGGTGTGGGTATCTGGCTAATGATTGGCCGAAGTGGGTTTCCAGGCTTGTGCGTCTTGACATTTCCATACGCATATCCAGGTTTATATTCCCCAATGATCTTTGGCAGGTGGAGTCCGGATTTCTTGGCGTTTACAGTTTCGATCAGTTTGTTGACCTTTGCTTTTAATTCGGCTGTAGTGTCCTTCGTTACCCTTTGGAACTTAGTTTGGTCAGAGAGTATGATGTTCATTTTCGCCAGATATTCGTCTTTTTTAAGAATGACATATATTGGCGACTTGTCACCTCTCCTGACAACTATCTCCTTGTTCTCACGAAGGCTTTTAGCTGCCGCTTTAAGCTCGGGGGACAGTATGGTGCTTCTGTAGTTGCCTCGATTCTTTCCTCCTTCTGCAATAAGTTCTGCTTGTAAGGTATCTTTGGTAGTGACCTTCTTTTGTGTCTCGAGGTCGAATATGTCGTCCAACAGAATTTCCAACTCTACTTTCCGGGCCATTTCACTCGGTCTGGACATAACATGACAGTTTATGCCCAGATTTAGGAGAGTGACTTGGTCCTCAGTGAGGTTAATTCCTGCAAGGTTCAGGAAGCCATCTCTTGGTCGTGGAATTGCCATAGGTCCTCCATATAATGTTGTTACTTTCTTGATAATCCTTGTTTCAGTGCTGAGGTGATGTTGGTCTGTGAGGATGTCGAGGTGTTGTTCAATGCGGGTACGGATACTATGGTCGATGTTGCTATTTCTCCACTCGTGCCCACTTGGGGACTGTAAGCTCCAAAAAACCCAGTATATAGGCAAGACAACAACATCTCTTTCTATGCGTTTAACGATGCATAAGCAACAGGGCTCCATTAAGGAACATATAATCTCTTCCCATAACCAAACCATCGCCAGAGAAATCCTAGTAAACAACACAGAAATCATCGATAGATACAGCGATAGCAGGCGGCTTGACGTTTGCGAGGCACTACACATCAAGAAGTCAACACCAGCAATCAACAGCCAATTATTGCACAACTATATTCTACCCACCTCAAGACTCCGCTCCAATATAGAAGCATCAAGAAATATTGACCAATAGGCTTTCTACAAACACTTCTATTCAATACCCATTGTTTCTGTTCTGTCTTGTGTTGATACTTTTAATACCCTATTAATATCCCCTCCTGTTCTGTCTTGTGTTAATGCCACATCACCCTTCCCACCTCACTCAAATGTAGATATAAAATCAGAGATACGTTCTAATCAGTTGTGTATTTGTGAAGTCTTTGAAAATGTAATAAGTTTTACGAAACGCGCCCGTGTCGCGTCAGACTAGAAATAAAAATGAATTTTGGAGAAGTGATTTTTGATTTACCTCCAACAGTGAAGCGTAATGTACGAAAGATTGAGAAAATTCGTGTTAGAATTATTAATCTTACTTTTTCGGTCATATTTAATAATATATGTCTACAGGAAAGACTGCTACCAAAATATACTAATATTAAAGTGCACGACCCAGCAGCAAGGAATCAAGCCTTCACGATAAAATATCGCCAGGATCTGATTCGTGATCAGATATACAAGGCAGAGAATGAAATCAAAGACAACAAAACGCAACTACTTCATGCTACAAACGAGTGGAGAAATAGCAACATCGACCATAGTATCCGTACCCGCATTGAACAACACCTCGACATCCTCACAGACCAACATCACCTCAGCACTGAAACAAGGATTATCAAGAAACTAACAACATTATATGGAGGACCTATGGCAATTCCACGACCAAGAGATGGCTTCCTGAACCTTGCAGGAATTAACCTCACTGAGGACCAAGTCACTCTCCTAAATCTGGGCATAAACTGTCATGTTATGTCCAGACCGAGTGAAATGGCCCGGAAAGTAGAGTTGGAAATTCTGTTGGACGACATATTCGACCTCGAGACACAAAAGAAGGTCACTACCAAAGATACCTTACAAGCAGAACTTATTGCAGAAGGAGGAAAGAATCGAGGCAACTACAGAAGCACCATACTGTCCCCCGAGCTTAAAGCGGCAGCTAAAAGCCTTCGTGAGAACAAGGAGATAGTTGTCAGGAGAGGTGACAAGTCGCCAATATATGTCATTCTTAAAAAAGACGAATATCTGGCGAAAATGAACATCATACTCTCTGACCAAACTAAGTTCCAAAGGGTAACGAAGGACACTACAGCCGAATTAAAAGCAAAGGTCAACAAACTGATCGAAACTGTAAACGCCAAGAAATCCGGACTCCACCTGCCAAAGATCATTGGGGAATATAAACCTGGATATGCGTATGGAAATGTCAAGACGCACAAGCCTGGAAACCCACTTCGGCCAATCATTAGCCAGATACCCACACCCACGTACAGACTGGCAAAGCGACTCAACGGCCTGCTGACTCCTTATGTTCCTTGCGCCTTCAGCCTGAAGTCTCCAAAGGAATTTGTGGACTTACTGCGGGGCACACGGGCCACAGGGATAAGAGCCTCGTTGGACGTAGAATCGCTGTTTACCAACGTACCTGTGGACGAGACAATCGGAATGATAGCCGACAGAGTGTATCGTGATCCAGCCTGTACTCCTCTTGACATGCCAGAAAGTATTCTGAGGAAACTACTCCAAGCTTGTACTAAAGAGGCACCCTTCTTGAGCCCGGATGGGCACATGTATAAGCAAGTAGATGGGGTCGCCATGGGTTCTCCCCTAGGTGTCCTGTTTGCAAACTTCTACATGGGTACCATCGAGCAAAAAGTCTTAGTCGACATGAACTTGAAACCGGACATATACTGCATGTATGTTGACGACATTTTTACACAGGTACCTGATGTCAGACATCTGCAGAAGCTGAAGGAGGCATTTGAGCAGAGTTCTGTGCTGCGTTTCACTTACGAGACGGAAAAGGATGGGAAGCTGCCTTTTCTAGATGTAACAGTCATGGAAAAGGGCGGAGGTTTCCACACTGCAGTCTACACTAAGGAAACAAACATAGGAATGTGCCTAAATGCCAACAGCGACTGCCCTGACAGGTACAAGAGGAGTGTTGTTAACGCATATGTCGACCGTGCTCTCAGCCACAGCTCAGAATGGAAGCAAGTCGACGAAGAACTCTGTAGGGTAAGGCAGGTCCTAGTCAATAACGGCTTCTCCAATGGTTTCATCGAAGACATCATAAGAAGGAAAGTGAAAAGCCATGCAACCTCTGAAGAGACAACTAACACAACACCTATACCCCCTATTAGACTATTTTACAGGAACTTCTTTTCCACAGCTCATAAAATGGAGGAAAGGGTCCTGAAAGATATTGTTAATAGAAACGTTATCCCTACAGACAAAAATCAGAGGATACAACTGACGATTTACTATAAAACCAGAAAAACGGCCAGCCAACTCATGAGAAACTCTCCAGACACAAAACAGAACGCTTTAAAAGAGACTAATGTCGTCTATGCCTTCAAATGCCCACTTGGGGACTGTAAGCTCCAAAAAACCCAGTATATAGGCAAGACAACAACATCTCTTTCTAGGCGTTTAACGATGCATAAGCAACAGGGCTCCATTAAGGAACATATAATCTCTTCCCATAACCAAACCATCGCCAGAGAAATCCTAGTAAACAACACAGAAATCATCGATAGATACAGCGATAGCAGGCGGCTTGACGTTTGCGAGGCACTACACATCAAGAAGTCAACACCAGCAATCAACAGCCAATTATTGCACAACTATATTCTACCCACCTCAAGACTCCGCTCCAATATAGAAGCATGAAGAAATATTGACCAATAGGCTTTCTACAAACACTTCTATTCAATACCCATTGTTTCTGTTCTGTCTTGTGTTGATACTTTTAATACCCTATTAATATCCCCTCCTGTTCTGTCTTGTGTTAATGCCACATCACCCTTCCCACCTCACTCAAATGTAGATATAAAATCAGAGATACGTTCTAATCAGTTGTGTATTTGTGAAGTCTTTGAAAATGTAATAAGTTTTACGAAACGCGCCCGTGTCGCGTCAGACTAGAAATAAAAATGAATTTTGGAGAAGTGATTTTTGATTTACCTCCAACAGTGAAGCGTAATGTACGAAAGATTGAGAAAATTCGTGTTAGAATTATTAATCTTAGTTTTTCGGTCATATTTAATAATATATGTCTACAGGAAAGACCGCTACCAAAATATACTAATATATATATATATATATATATATATATATATATATATATATATATATATATTGGTGTATACTGGCAGCAGGTTTTCTTTCAAACATGTTTCATTGAATATGACCACATATTCTGTATTTATTATTTTCTGGTTTAGGGCTTCTATCCCTCTAACTATTTTCTTAGCATCAGGGCTTAATTGAAATAGGAGTTCTCCAAATCTCATTTTCGTACTTTTAAGGTGAAGAAAAGAAGTGATTTACTATAGAGTGTATTACACTTATTTGTATAATTTGCACAACGTTTCGAACCTCCATGGTTTATTCTCAAGTGAACAGATCTTACAATATTAGTTGATTTTATACCCGCATTAGGTCAGGTGATAATACAATGAAGGTGAAAACATGGGGGGATACATAAGGGATAAGCATAGGGGCTGCAGAAGGCTTATTGGCCCATACGAGGCATCTCCTATCTAAACACAAAGATTAATCCAGTGTAATTGGCCTGTTATGTTGGACATTGTCTTCTGTGTTGGCATCGATATGTTCTTGTCTTGTCCTTACTCTCATGGTAGGTAGAGTAAATAGTTCCGTGATTTGGGTGTTCATGGTAGGTCGCTCTATTCTTATGTGAATTGCCTCAAGAATTAGTAATCTTCTTGAATCTTGGGTTTTGTCTATTATGCAAGTATTCTTGTTCAACATTTCTCTTGTTAGAGTAATGTCATGGGCTTGTCTCATGTGATTCCTAGGGGCACCAGATTGAAGATGGCATGTCAAACGCCTCGTCAGCTTGGTCGACGTCATACCTATGTACTTACATTGAAGGTTACATCCTTCGTGGGGGCAAGTGTACATGTATACAACGCTTGACTGCTGTAGAGGGTTCTCCGTCGGCTTCGGGCTGTTTTTGATAAGGAGTTCGGAAGTCTTCTTGGTTTTGTAGAATATTATCAGGTTTATGTTTTGGTTAGGAGTAGTGCTTTTTACTCCTTTACGGATTATTTCTTTCATTATTCTTTCCTCTTTTATATGTTCACTGTGCATGGTTGATTTGTAATATAATTTTATTGGGGGTGTTGTGGTTTCTGTTCTAGGTTCTGAATTATACCAACGGTCCAAGTGTCTTCTTATAGCAGCGTTTATTTCCGCGTTGCTATATCCGTTGTTCACCAATACCTGAGTTACTCTTTCAAACTCTCTACTCACGTTGCTCCATTCAGAGCAGTGGGTAAGCGCTCGACGAATATAAGCATTGAGAACACTGGTTTTGTATCTTTGGGGGCACTCACTTCTACCGTTCAGGCATAATCCTATGTTGGTGGGCTTGGTATATACGTTGGTGCTTAAAGAGGTTCCTGTTTTTGTTATTAGTACATCCAAGAATGGCAGACTGTTATTTTCACTATTTTGATGTGTAAATCGGAGTACTGACTCACTCCAAGTAAGTTTAGTCTACAATCATCAGCAGATTTCCTAGAATTGATCAAATCTACCCAGCCCGATGGAATCATCGCTTCCCTGGACGTTGAATCCCTTTTTACCAACGTCCCAGTCGACACAACCATAGGAATGATACTGGATAGAGTATACAGAGACGAGAGCACCCCCAAATTAGACATACCTGAGCCACACTTGAAAAGTCTTCTCGAAGCATGTACAAAGGAAGCCCCTTTCATCAGTCCACAAGGAGACATGTATATACAAATAGACGGAGTAGCAATGGGCTCCCCCTTAGGAGTTTTATTTGCTAATTTTTATATGGGAACCATCGAAGATAGGGTCTTCAGTAGCAGACAAAAACCAACTGTATACTGCCGTTATGTAGATGACATATTCGTAATAGTAAAAGACTCAGATGAACTAATTGACCTAAAAAGACACCTAGAGAGAGAGTCATTACTCCGATTTACACATGAAAATAGTGAAAATAACAGTCTGCCATTCTTGGATGTACTAATAACAAAAACAGGAACCTCTTTAAGCACCAACGTATATACCAAGCCCACCAACATAGGATTATGCCTGAACGGTAGAAGTGAGTGCCCCCAAAGATACAAAGCCAGTGTTCTCAATGCTTATATTCGTCGAGCGCTTACCCACTGCTCTGAATGGAGCAACGTGAGTAGAGAGATTGAAAGAGTAACTCAGGTATTGGTGAACAACGGATATAGCAACGCGGAAATAAACGCTGCTATAAGAAGACACTTGGACCGTTGGTATAATTCAGAACCTAGAACAGAAACCACAACACCCCCAATAAAATTATATTACAAATCAACCATGCACAGTGAACATATAAAAGAGGAAAGAATAATGAAAGAAATAATCCGTAAAGGAGTAAAAAGCACTACTCCTAACCAAAACATAAACCTGATAATATTCTACAAAACCAAGAAGACTTCCGAACTCCTTATCAAAAACAGCCCGAAGCCGACGGAGAACCCTCTACAGCAGTCAAGCGTTGTATACATGTACACTTGCCTCCACGAAGGATGTAACCTTCAATGTAAGTACATAGGTATGACGTCGACCAAGCTGACGAGGCGTTTGACATGCCATCTTCAATCTGGTGCCCCTAGGAATCACATGAGACAAGCCCATGACATTACTCTAACAAGAGAAATGTTGAACAAGAATACTTGCATAATAGACAAAACCCAAGATTCAAGAAGATTACAAGTTCTTGAGGCAATTCACATAAGAATAGAGCGACCTACCATGAACACCCAAATCACGGAACTATTTACTCTACCTACCATGAGAGTAAGGACAAGACAAGAACATATCGATGCCAACACAGAAGACAATGTCCAACATAACAGGCCAATTACACTGGATTAATCTTTGTGTTTAGATAGGAGATGCCTCGTATGGGCCAATAAGCCTTCTGCAGCCCCTATGTTTATCCCTTATGTATCCCCCCATGTTTTCACCTTCATTGTATTATCACCTGACCTAATGCGGGTATAAAATCAACTAGTATTGTAAGATCTGTTCACTTGAGAATGAACCATGGAGGTTCGAAACGTCGTGCAAATTATACAAATAAGTGTAATACACTCTATAGTAAATCACTTCTTTTCTTCACCTTAAAAGTACGAAAATGAGTTTTGGAGAACTCCTATTTCAATTAAGCCCTGATGCTAAGAAAATAGTTAGAGGGATAGAAGCCCTAAACCAGAAAATAATAAATACAGAATATGCGGTCATATTCAATGAAACACATATATATATATATATATATATATATATATATATATATATATATATATATATATATATATATATATATATATATATATATATATATATATATATATATATATATATATATATATATATTGTGATGGAAAAAAGAAGTGTAGGTGTTCGGCAGTCCTCCTAATAGCTGGTGTCAATGCCAATCACATTTACAAAAAAAAAGTTGACTGCTTGGCTGTTGCCTCCTGTGGTAAATTAAGGGAAAACACGCAAAACAAATTGTATGAACAATGAAACTTTAATTAACTTGAAAATAAATATGAACAAAGATAATTCCTTGGCTATGTACAGTGCAAACAAACAAGATTATAAAGTAAAAAAATCACAAAATAAAACAGTGGTGACGTTACTCTATAATGAATAAAGACAAGAAATGAATTAACAGGTGCTGAGAATAAAGCGCTGGCTGAGAACATCCACTAATAAACTGAGCGTATATCAGATGGTTGTATCAGCTTTGAGAGCACAGGATATTCTAAATCCAATGGCTTGTGCATGCTCAGTCATCGGCTATGAAGATGCGCTGAAGTGTAGAGGTGTAGACATCGATTCACCAATCAGAAGCGTGCTGGCTAGAAGTGGTGGTTTGGTGATCGAAGAAGGTGGAGGGGGGAGGTGGAGAGCGAGTTTCTGATACATATGCGCTTGGCAGAAACGTATTTTACTCAATACGTACTACACTTGCTTGTAGTATCTAGATGTTGTAGATGTACTGAAGTAACATGATGATAGGAAAGAGCAGATCAAATCTCTCTTGAAGGAAATTATTGTAACAGCTCTTCCCCAAAGCCTGCTCTTACGAGTTAAGTTACATCAATGGCTGGTGTAGAGGTAGGCGTAGCTGTCTCTACCTCGTAGACTCTGGAGAGGGCGTCGGCTATGATGTTGTCCGAACCTTTGATGTAGAAGATCTCCAGATTAAAATTCTGCAAGTACAGAGCCCTGCGTAAAAGACGTTGATTGCTGAATTGGCGCCTGTTGTAGGAATCGGAGGGGATTATGGTCTGATTAGATGGTAATAGACCTATTCCTCTGTAAGGTTCGAAATGTAGGTAAGGTTCGAAATGTTGCAGATTCAGGACGATGGAGAGGAGTTTCTTATCTATAGTGCTGTAGTTCTTTTGATGGGGCTTCAACTTGTAGCTGTAGTAGCTGACAGGAAGAACCTCTTCGCCACGTTGTTGCATTAGGACGCCCCCGATGCCGGTACCACTGGCGTCGACATTGATGATGAAGGGCTTCGTAATATCTGGAGGGGCGAGAATGGGATCAGAATATAGCAGAGATTTAAATTGTTCAAAGGCAGCGGTCTGTTGAATGGTCGAATGATACCGTTGCTTGGGGCTGGTCAGATTAATCAATGATGTCGCTACCGTACTAAAATTCTTCACAAACCTACGATAGTAAGATGCAAGTCCAAGGAAGCGCAGGAGCTGCTTCCTGGTCGTAGGTTGTGGGTAATGCTGAATGGCTTCAGTGTGAATTATTAAAGGAGCTATGCGGCCACTCCCTAGCACATGACCCAGATAACGCACTTTACCTTTGGCAAAGGTGGACTTGCCCAAGTTGATGGTAAGGCCGGCTGTCAGGAGCTTGGAGAACAATCGTTGCAGCTGGAGCAGATGTTCGCTCCAGGTGTTGGTTGCCACAACGATGTCGTCCAAGTAGGCATAGGTGTGATCTAGGCCGTAGATGACGCGGTTGACAGCTCTCTGGAAGGTGGCCTTGGCGTCCAAAAGGAAGGCGTTCATATCTGTATAGGCCAAAAGGAGTGGTGAAGGCAGATATTTCCTTAGTTCTCTCTGTCAGGCTGATTTGGTAATAGCCCTTTAACAAATCAATTTGGGATAAATAATTTGCATTACCTACTGCGTCAAGGATACCATCTATACGTGGTAGAGGATAAGCATCCTTGACGGTCACAAGGTTCAGTTTCCTGTAATCGGTACAAAGGCGTACTTTACCGTGCGGTTTCGGCACCAAGATGCAGGGTGAGGCCCGAGGGGACTCACAAGCGGTGGCCAGCCCATGATGCAGAAGGTACTGTACTTCAGCACGCATAACTTCCTTTTTGTACGGGCTGATACGGTAGAAGGGTTGACGAATCGGCCGGGTAGCAGGAAGCAGCTGGATGTCGTGCTGAACCACATTACACTCCTGAGGATCATCGCTGAACAACTTCTGATGTTCTTGAAGAACTTTGATGAGAGGAGCACTATTACCGTCCTGTATATATGTGGGAAGATCATTAAGGATTTCCGAGTTGGAAGGCACTGACTCAGAGTCAGTGCTTTCCGGAGGAGAAGCAGGGAAGGTCTCACTGTGGAGGAATGGATTTTTGAAAGTGGAGAGTGATATTAGCACAGTGGGAGGAATACCTTTATACTCCTTTAGAAGATTGACGTGGTACAACTGGGTCCTACGTCGCCTATCTGGAGTCTCAAGAACGTAGTTGTGGTTGTTTTTGCACTCCTTGATGTGGTAGGGTCCTGAAAACTTATTTTGCAATGGAGAACCTGGGATCGGAAAATATGCCAACACGAAGTCTCCTGTTTTAAATTTCCTGATTTTGCAGCGTTGGTCAAAATGAGTCTTCATCCTATCTTGAGCTTTCAATAAATTGTCATTAGCAAATTTACGTACTCTCTCTAGAATGTGCTTTAAGTTTTGAAGAAACTGGGGCACATTCTGAGGGTCACTTGGCATTACGTAGAGAGTCTTTAAAAGCTTTAAGAGGAGTACGGCATTTACGTCCGTAGAGCATCTCATAAGGAGATACTCCTAGAGACTCATTTGGGAGACTTCTGAAAATGCACATGTCAAGTTGTTTATCCCAGTCTTTCATGGTTTCATTGCAAAATTTCTTTAGGAGTGCTTTTATCGTTTGGTGACTACGTTCAAGAGAACCCTGTGAAGCAGGATGATAGGGGCTGGACAATACCTGAGTGATGTTAAATTCTTCCAGTGTCTTCTTGAAGAGATCACTGGTGAAGTTGGTGCCACAGTCACTTTGAATCTCCCGAGGAAATCTGTATTGGGTAAAGATCTTCAATAGTTGTGAATCTGTATTGGGTAAAGATCTTCAATAGTTGTTTCACCACCGTAGCAGCCGTAATGTTCTTTACAGGAACTGCTATGGGGAATCTGGTGGTTGGACACAGGATGGTTAGTATATAAGCGTTGCCAGAACTGGTCCGGGGTAAAGGACCAACACAGTCTATGATGAGTCTGTGGAAAGGTTCCGCAGGCACCGGGATAGGAATTAAAGGAGCCTTGGGAATTGGGATGTTAGGTTTCCCTGCCATCTGACATGTATGACACTGTTGCACGTAACTTTTGACATCTTTAACCATACCTGGCCAGTAGTGGTCTTGTCTGATTTCGTGATAGGTTTTATTAAAACCATAGTGAGAAAGCGCTCCGTGGGCCAGGTGTAGAATATCGGGCCGTAGGCTGGTGAGAACTACTAGTTGGTCGACATTAGCCCAATCGTCATCCTCCGTCAGCTTACTGGGTCTGTACCTTCGGTAGAGCAACTGATTCTCTAGGAAGAACCCAGGGATACTGTCAGGTTGAGTCTCAGCCTGGAAGAATAATGGTATTAATGAAAGATCCTCCCTCTGTAACTTACGGAACTCCAACATAGTAAGATTCGGTGGTAGATTCTTATGGTCTTGAGGGACAGCGGTTGCAGTAGAGTCAGCTGGTTGCGGGCGTGCAGCTTGTGCACGGGTGGTCACCAAAACCGGAGGAGAGACTTCATCACTTTCTTGGACCTCTGCTGGAACATACTTTAAGATGGGGTTGTCCACTACAGAGTCACATACCTGGGGTTTGTCCATGATGATCAGGTTGGAAGGTTGCAGATCTTCGGCCAAGTCATTGCCCATGAGAAGTTGTACCCCTGACATGCGAAAAAGCTTTTCCTTGATGGAGACTTGGACTTCATCGGTCACGAAAGGACAATCCAGGTGGACTCTGGCGAGTGGATACGGAGTGGTAGCAGTGAGGTCAGTGATAAGGACGGTTTCCCAGGTGTAGGTGATGTTATATTACTGACTGAAGAGCCGCTGTGTCCCTCAAGATCTTCAATTTGAAACGTCCCTCCGAATCTGTACTGTTGGCAAAGACAGTTCCAGGGTACAGGTGTTTGCTGAAGAGAGAAAGATCATTAACAGGAGCTCCAACATTCATCACAGGCTTACCGGACTTAGGAGGAGTCGGTTTGGGTTTAGGAGTTTCACAATAGCCTTTGTATTGGGCTTTTCCACATTTATCTATGGTATGTCCATAGAGCTTGCAATACTTACATTACAATTGAGAGCTCGCTTGATCGGTACTCACTTTGTCATAACTAGACCAAGACTTCTTACAGGAAGGCGGAACTGGTGTTATCCGGTGTATAAGACTGTAGGTGTCAGCCGACTTCGCACATCTGATGTAGTCGGTTTCTTCTTTGTCTGTTAAATATAAACGGATGGAAGGGGGAGCACGTCTAAAGAATTCCTCAACTAGAATGAGCTTGACGAGTTCTGAAAATGTAGACATGTGCTGCTTCCAGCCATTTCATGAAATATCTTTTCTTAGTATTGGCAAATTCTAAAAAGGTGGTGGTACTTTCCTTTAGATAATCACGGAATTTTCGTCTGTAGCTTTCAGTGGAGAGACGGTGGGCGTCCAAAACTGCTTGCTTCAGGGTCTGGTAGTCATTCTCAGACGCTAAGGTACTGAGAGTAATCGCAGCTCTACCTGTGAGATTCACTCTGAGAAAGGTAGACCATTGATCTTCAGGCCAGCTAAGTTTTTTAGCTAGGGCCTCAAAAGTAGTAAAAAACACATCTATCTCTGTCGCAACGAATGGTGGCATTAACTTACTGGCATGGGAGACATTGAAGCTTACTGGGAGACTAGCCGCAGCTTGTTGGCACTGAGTGTGGTGTGTAGTTTCCAAGGAGAGTTCTTGTCGACGATATTCTAGAACCCTCTCAGCTTGCTTCTTATCGTGCTCACGTTGCATCTCCAGGTGACGTTTTCTTGCTTCTAGCTGTTCCCTCTCACGCTCTCGTTGTAGGGCAGCCTCGCGTTCCTGTTCTTCTTTCTTTAGGGCAGCCTCACGTTCCTGTTCTTCTTTCTTTAGGGCAGCCTCACGTTCCTGTTCTTCTTTCTTTAGGGCAGCCTCGCGTTCCTTTATCTGGAGAGCTTCTTTTTGTTGTTCACGCTCTATTTTTGCTAGTTCGAGCTTTAACTTCATAGCTGCCAGAGCATGTCGATCTGAAATAGAATAGTTATCGTGAGAATCAGAGTCTCTAATTCCTTCATCTACGAGGTGATCCAGGATAATATTGTGCAAGTCAATTTTGTTGGCTCCATGGGGAATATCTAGTTGATACTCATGTGCAAGAGTTTGTAATTCGGTCCTCTTGGCATGAATTAAGTTCCCTACTTCACTTGCTGGATCACTACGAAATGCTGAGAGACGAAACATTTTGAGATAGCAAATAAATGTACAACGAATATACCTGTGATATTATAAGTGTCAGTAACAGGATGACGTGGCAAGTGGTAACTATCCTGTGGAAATTTAATCGTTAACAATTAACGTTAATATTAGATGGTAAATGATTAGTCAATTAAAATCGCAGGAAATCTTGTACCCGGTACTCAATATAAGAGAATAAGGGCAAGAAAATCCTACTAAATAAATGAAACCGATAGTTTCTAAAACCAACTGAAGCTTAATTGTTTCAAAAGTGAAAGGGTAGTTCAAGAATGTAGGGATACCTTGCCGGGTCTCTATAGGACAAAAGCAAGGGGGTTTCCTACTTAATTATATGATACTTACAGAATCAGCGTTCTTTGTGCTCTGAAAAAAGAAAGCTAATTCCCTACCTGAGTAAATATCATCATCTCTGACCGACGTATAGTGGTGCGAGTGTCAACTGGTGACGAGAACTGCTGTTGAGGTCCCAACTCAACAGCGTAGTCTGTGCTAGAGGAACTATGGCCCTCTGTATCTTCCTTTGGTCGGATTGCAGAAGATAGGGTGCGTGGCCCGAAGACAAACCAAAGTACCAGTGTACCAAAATGATGATCTGCCGTAATTTGAGAAATATCCTAAGGACAAAAAGGGTGGAATACACGAGTAATAACACTGAGGGATGGACGACCAATTAAGTGAGTGACTGTGGCCACCAGTCACCACGTAATCCACAGTTATCCAACACTCACAATATGTTACCCTCGGAATGCACAAAATACACAGCACCATATGAATATTAAAAGTTATGAAAATATTGAAAAGCAACTGCATCAAAGCCAAGTACACTTACCACAAATTGTTGTTCTAGTACTAGTACCTGAGTGAGGCTCCTAGGACAGGCCCCCATTAAATGTGATGGAAAAAAGAAGTATAGGTGTTTGGCAGTCCTCCAAATGGCTGGTGTCAATGCCAATCACATTTACAAAAAAAAAAGTTGACTGCTTGGCTGTTGCCTCCTGTGGTAAATTAAGGGAAAACACGCAAAACAAATTGTATGAACAATGAAACTTTAATTAACTTGAAAATAAATATGAACAAAGATAATTCCTTGGCTATGTACAGTGCAAACAAACAAGATTATAAAGTAAAAAAATCACAAAATAAAACAGTGGTGACGTTACTCTATAATGAATAAAGACAAGAAATGAATTAACAGGTGCTGAGAATAAATCGCTGGCTGAGAACATCCACTAATAAACTGAGCGTATATCAGATGGTTGTATCAGCTTTGAGAGCACAGGATATTCTAAATCCAATGGCTTGTGCATGCTCAGTCATCGGCTATGAAGATGGCGCTGAAGTGCAGAGGTGCAGAGGTCGAATCACCAATCAGAAGTGCGCTGGCTGGAAGTGGTGGTTTGGTGATCGACGAAGGTGGAGGGGGGAGGTGGAGAGCGAGTGTCTGATACATATGCGCTTGGCAGAAACGTATTTTACTCAATACGTACTACACTTGCTTGTAGTATCTAGATGTTGTAGATGTACTGAAGTAACATGACGATAGGAAAGAGCAGACCAAATCTCTCTTCAAGGAGATTATTGAAACAATATATATATATATATATATATATATATATATATATATATATATATATATATATATACTGAAAACTCACACCCCAGAAGTGACTCGAACCCATACTCCCACAACTGGTATGTACAGGGACGCCTTAATCCGCTTGACCATCACGACCGGACAAAAGGAAGTGATAGCCGAGGCTATATGAACCACTTCCCCGCCGGCACTCGGATGGTAATCTTGGGCATAGCATT
Organism: Procambarus clarkii; assembly: GCF_040958095.1. Taxonomy (NCBI): domain Eukaryota; kingdom Metazoa; phylum Arthropoda; class Malacostraca; order Decapoda; family Cambaridae; genus Procambarus; species Procambarus clarkii. The sequence continues at coordinate 6,654,671 of NC_091168.1, forward strand.
TTATCAAATCACCTCATTCTTTGGGGCACACGTGAGGAACACAAATGCAAACAAGCCTGAATGGTCCCCAGGACTATATACAACTGAAAACTCACACCCCAGAAGTGACTCGAACCCATACTCCCACAACTGGTATGTACAGGGACGCCTTAATCCGCTTGACCATCACGACCGGACAAAAGGAAGTGATAGCCGAGGCTATATGAACCACTTCCCCGCCGGCACTCGGATGGTAATCTTGGGCATAGCATTTTATCAAATCACCTCATTCTTTGGGGCACACGTGAGGAACACAAATGCAAACAAGCCTGAATGGTCCCCAGGACTATATACAACTGAAAACTCACACCCCAGAAGTGACTCGAACCCATACTCCCACAACTGGTATGTACAGGGACGCCTTAATCCGCTTGACCATCACGACCGGACAAAAGGAAGTGATAGCCGAGGCTATATGAACCACTTCCCCGCCGGCACTCGGATGGTAATCTTGGGCATAGCATTTTATCAAATCACCTCATTCTTTGGGGCACACGTGAGGAACACAAATGCAAACAAGCCTGAATGGTCCCCAGGACTATATACAACTGAAAACTCACACCCCAGAAGTGACTCGAACCCATACTCCCACAACTGGTATGTACAGGGACGCCTTAATCCGCTTGACCATCACGACCGGACAAAAGGAAGTGATAGCCGAGGCTATATGAACCACTTCCCCGCCGGCACTCGGATGGTAATCTTGGGCATAGCATTTTATCAAATCACCTCATTCTTTGGGGCACACGTGAGGAACACAAATGCAAACAAGCCTGAATGGTCCCCAGGACTATATACAACTGAAAACTCACACCCCAGAAGTGACTCGAACCCATACTCCCACAACTGGTATGTACAGGGACGCCTTAATCCGCTTGACCATCACGACCGGACAAAAGGAAGTGATAGCCGAGGCTATATGAACCACTTCCCCGCCGGCACTCGGATGGTAATCTTGGGCATAGCATTTTATCAAATCACCTCATTCTTTGGGGCACACGTGAGGAACACAAATGCAAACAAGCCTGAATGGTCCCCAGGACTATATACAACTGAAAACTCACACCCCAGAAGTGACTCGAACCCATACTCCCACAACTGGTATGTACAGGGACGCCTTAATCCGCTTGACCATCACGACCGGACAAAAGGAAGTGATAGCCGAGGCTATATGAACCACTTCCCCGCCGGCACACGGATGGTAATCTTGGGCATAGCATTTTATCAAATCACCTCATTCTTTGGGGCACACGTGAGGAACACAAATGCAAACAAGCCTGAATGGTCCCCAGGACTATATACAACTGAAAACTCACACCCCAGAAGTGACTCGAACCCATACTCCCACAACTGGGAGTATGGGTTTCAGTTGTATATAGTCCTGGGGACCATTCAGGCTTGTTTGCATTTGTGTTCCTCACGTGTGCCCCAAAGAATGAGGTGATTTGATAAAATGCTATGCCCAAGATTACCATCCGAGTGCCGGCGGGGAAGTGGTTCATATAGCCTCGGCTATCACTTCCTTTTGTCCGGTCGTGATGGTCAAGCGGATTAAGGCGTCCCTGTACATACCAGTTGTGGGAGTATGGGTTCGAGTCACTTCTGGGGTGTGAGTTTTCAGTTGTATATAGTCCTGGGGACCATTCAGGCTTGTTTGCATTTGTGTTCCTCACGTGTGCCCCAAAGAATGAGGTGATTTGATAAAATGCTATGCCCAAGATTACCATCCGAGTGCCGGCGGGGAAGTGGTTCATATAGCCTCGGCTATCACTTCCTTTTGTCCGGTCGTGATGGTCAAGCGGATTAAGGCGTCCCTGTACATACCAGTTGTGGGAGTATGGGTTCGAGTCACTTCTGGGGTGTGAGTTTTCAGTTGTATATAGTCCTGGGGACCATTCAGGCTTGTTTGCATTTGTGTTCCTCACGTGTGCCCCAAAGAATGAGGTGATTTGATAAAATGCTATGCCCAAGATTACCATCCGAGTGCCGGCGGGGAAGTGGTTCATATAGCCTCGGCTATCACTTCCTTTTGTCCGGTCGTGATGGTCAAGCGGATTAAGGCGTCCCTGTACATACCAGTTGTGGGAGTATGGGTTCGAGTCACTTCTGGGGTGTGAGTTTTCAGTTGTATATAGTCCTGGGGACCATTCAGGCTTGTTTGCATTTGTGTTCCTCACGTGTGCCCCAAAGAATGAGGTGATTTGATAAAATGCTATGCCCAAGATTACCATCCGAGTGCCGGCGGGGAAGTGGTTCATATAGCCTCGGCTATCACTTCCTTTTGTCCGGTCGTGATGGTCAAGCGGATTAAGGCGTCCCTGTACATACCAGTTGTGGGAGTATGGGTTCGAGTCACTTCTGGGGTGTGAGTTTTCAGTTGTATATAGTCCTGGGGACCATTCAGGCTTGTTTGCATTTGTGTTCCTCACGTGTGCCCCAAAGAATGAGGTGATTTGATAAAATGCTATGCCCAAGATTACCATCCGAGTGCCGGCGGGGAAGTGGTTCATATAGCCTCGGCTATCACTTCCTTTTGTCCGGTCGTGATGGTCAAGCGGATTAAGGCGTCCCTGTACATACCAGTTGTGGGAGTATGGGTTCGAGTCACTTCTGGGGTGTGAGTTTTCAGTTGTATATAGTCCTGGGGACCATTCAGGCTTGTTTGCATTTGTGTTCCTCACGTGTGCCCCAAAGAATGAGGTGATTTGATAAAATGCTATGCCCAAGATTACCATCCGAGTGCCGGCGGGGAAGTGGTTCATATAGCCTCGGCTATCACTTCCTTTTGTCCGGTCGTGATGGTCAAGCGGATTAAGGCGTCCCTGTACATACCAGTTGTGGGAGTATGGGTTCGAGTCACTTCTGGGGTGTGAGTTTTCAGTTGTATATAGTCCTGGGGACCATTCAGGCTTGTTTGCATTTGTGTTCCTCACGTGTGCCCCAAAGAATGAGGTGATTTGATAAAATGCTATGCCCAAGATTACCATCCAAGTGCCGGCGGGGAAGTGGTTCATATAGCCTCGGCTATCACTTCCTTTTGTCCGGTCGTGATGGTCAAGCGGATTAAGGCGTCCCTGTACATACCAGTTGTGGGAGTATGGGTTCGAGTCACTTCTGGGGTGTGAGTTTTCAGTTGTATATAGTCCTGGGGACCATTCAGGCTTGTTTGCATTTGTGTTCCTCACGTGTGCCCCAAAGAATGAGGTGATTTGATAAAATGCTATGCCCAAGATTACCATCCGAGTGCCGGCGGGGAAGTGGTTCATATAGCCTCGGCTATCACTTCCTTTTGTCCGGTCGTGATGGTCAAGCGGATTAAGGCGTCCCTGTACATACCAGTTGTGGGAGTATGGGTTCGAGTCACTTCTGGGGTGTGAGTTTTCAGTTGTATATAGTCCTGGGGACCATTCAGGCTTGTTTGCATATATATATATATATATATATATATATATATATATATATATATATATATATATATATATATATATATATAAATATATATATATATATATATATATATATATATATATATATATATATATATATATATATATATATATATATATATTAGTATATTTTGGTAGCAGTCTTTCCTGTAGACATATATTATTAAATATGACCGAAAAAGTAAGATTAATAATTCTAACACGAATTTTCTCAATCTTTCGTACATTACGCTTCACTGTTGGAGGTAAATCAAAAATTAATTCTCCAAAATTCATTTTTATTTCTAGTCTGACGCGACACGGGCGCGTTTCGTAAAACTTATTACATTTACAAAGACTTTAGTTCACAAATACACATCTGAATAGAACTTACGTATCTCAGATTTTATATCTACATTTGAGTGAGGTGGGAGGGGTGATGTGGCATTAACACAAGACAGAACAAGAGGGGATATTAATAGGGTATTAAAAGTATCAACACAAGACAGAACACAAACAATGGGTATTGAATAGAAGTGTTTGTAGAAAGCCTATTGGTCCATATTTCTTGATGCTTCTATATTGGAGCGGAGTCTTGAGGTGGGTAGAATATAGTTGTGCAATAATTGGCTGTTGATTGCTGGTGTTGACTTCTTGATGTGTAGTGCCTCGCAAACGTCAAGCCGCCTCCTATCGCTGTATCTATCGATGATTTCTGTGTTGTTTACTAGGATTTCTCTGGCGATGGTTTGGTTGTGGGAAGAGATTATATGTTCCTTAATGGAGCCCTGTTGCTTATGCATCGTTAAACGCCTAGAAAGAGATGTTGTGGTCTTGCCTATATACTGGGTTTTTTGGAGCTTACAGTCCCCAAGTGGGCATTTGAAAGCATAGACGACGTTAGTCTCTTTTAAAGCGTTCTGTTTTGTGTCTGGAGAGTTTCTCATGAGTAGACTGGCCGTTTTTCTGGTTTTATAGTAAATCGTCAGTTGTATCCTCTGATTTTTGTCTGTAGGGATAACGTTTCTATTAACAATATCTTTCAGGACCCTTTCCTCCGTTTTATGAGCTGTGGAAAAGAAGTTCCTGTAAAATAGTCTAATAGGGGGTATAGGTGTTGTGTTAGTTGTCTCTTCAGAGGTTGCATGGCTTTTCACTTTCCTTCTTATGATGTCTTCGACGAAACCATAGGAGAAGCCGTTATTGACTAGGACCTGCCTTACCCTACAGAGTTCTTCGTCGACTTGCTTCCATTCTGAGCTGTGGCTGAGAGCACGGTCGACATATGCGTTAACAACACTCCTCTTGTACCTGTCAGGGCAGTCGCTGTTGGCATTTAGGCACATTCCTATGTTTGTTTCCTTAGTGTAGACTGCAGTGTGGAAACCTCCGCCCTTTTCCATGACTGTTACATCTAGAAAGGGCAGCTTCCCATCCTTTTCCATCTCGTAAGTGAAACGCAGCACGGAACTCTGCTCAAATGCCTCCTTCAGCTCCTGCAGATGTCTGACATCAGGTACCTGTGTAAAAATGTCGTCAACATACCTGCAGTATATGGCCGGTTTCAAGTTCATGTCGACTAAGACTTTTTGCTCGATGGTACCCATATAGAAGTTTGCAAACAGGACACTTAGGGGAGAACCCATGGCGACCCCATCTACTTGCTTATACATGTGCCCATCCGGGCTCAAGAAGGGTGCCTCTTTAGTACAAGCTTGGAGTAGTTTCCTCAGAATATTTTCTGGTATGTCAAGAGGAGTACAGGCTGGATCACGATACACTCTGTCGGCTATCATTCCGATTGTCTCGTCCACAGGTACGTTGGTAAACAGCGATTCTACGTCCAACGAGGCTCTTATCCCTGTGGCCCGTGTGCCCCGCAGTAAGTCAACAAATTCCTTTGGAGACTTCAGGCTGAAGGCGCAAGGAACATAAGGAGTCAGCAGGCCGTTGAGTCGCTTCGCCAGTCTGTACGTGGGTGTGGGTATCTGGCTAATGATTGGCCGAAGTGGGTTTCCAGGCTTGTGCGTCTTGACATTTCCATACGCATATCCAGGTTTATATTCCCCAATGATCTTTGGCAGGTGGAGTCCGGATTTCTTGGCGTTCACAGTTTCGATCAGTTTGTTGACCTTTGCTTTTAATTCGGCTGTAGTGTCCTTCGTTACCCTTTGGAACTTAGTTTGGTCAGAGAGTATGATGTTCATTTTCGCCAGATATTCGTCTTTTTTAAGAATGACATATATTGGCGACTTGTCACCTCTCCTGACAACTATCTCCTTGTTCTCACGAAGGCTTTTAGCTGCCGCTTTAAGCTCGGGGGACAGTATGGTGCTTCTGTAGTTGCCTCGATTCTTTCCTCCTTCTGCAATAAGTTCTGCTTGTAAGGTGTCTTTGGTAGTGACCTTCTTTTGTGTCTCGAGGTCGAATATGTCGTCCAACAGAATTTCCAACTCTACTTTCCGGGCCATCTCACTCGGTCTGGACATAACATGACAGTTTATGCCCAGATTTAGGAGAGTGACTTGGTCCTCAGTGAGGTTAATTCCTGCAAGGTTCAGGAAGCCATCTCTTGGTCGTGGAATTGCCATAGGTCCTCCATATAATGTTGTTAGTTTCTTGATAATCCTTGTTTCAGTGCTGAGGTGATGTTGGTCTGTGAGGATGTCGAGGTGTTGTTCAATGTGGGTACGGAGGAATGGGTCCTGAAAGATATTGTTAATAGAAACGTTATCTCTACAGACAAAAATCAGAGGATACAACTGACGATTTACTATAAAACCAGAAAAACGGCCAGCCTACTCATGAGAAACTCTCCAGACACAAAACAGAATGCTTTAAAAGAGACTAACGTCGTCTATGCCTTCAAATGCCCACTTGGGGACTGTAAGCTCCAAAAAACCCAGTATATAGGCAAGACAACAACATCTCTTTCTAGGCGTTTAACGATGCATAAGCAACAGGGCTCCATTAAGGAACATATAATCTCTTCCCACAACCAAACCATCGCCAGAGAAATCCTAGTAAACAACACAGAAATCATCGATAGATACAGCGATTGGAGGCGGCTTGACGTTTGCGAGGCACTACACATCAAGAAGTCAACACCAGCAATCAACAGCCAATTATTGCACAACTATATTCTACCCACCTCAAGACTCCGCTCCAATATAGAAGCATCAAGAAATATGGACCAATAGGCTTTCTACAAACACTTCTATTCAATACCCATTGTTTGTGTTCTGTCTTGTGTTGATACTTTTAATACCCTATTAATATCCCCTCTTGTTCTGTCTTGTGTTAATGCCACATCACCCCTCCCACCTCACTCAAATGTAGATATAAAATCTGAGATACGTAAGTTCTATTCAGTTGTGTATTTGTGAACTAAAGTCTTTGAAAATGTAATAAGTTTTACGAAACGCGCCCGTGTCGCGTCAGACTAGAAATAAAAATGAATTTTGGAGAATTAATTTTTGATTTACCTCCAATAGTGAAGCGTAATGTACGAAAGATTGAGAAAATTCGTGTTAGAACTATTAATCTTACTTTTTCGGTCATATTTAATAATATATATATATATATATATATATATATATATATATATATATATATATATATATATATATATATATATATATATATATATATATATATATATATATATATATATATATATATATATATATATATATATATATATATATATATATATATATATATATTCAGGCAATTTGTGCATTAAGCATAGACACACAGTTCTCCCATATTAACAGGAATTTCATGGAAGAACATGAATAGTCCCTCACTATGCTCTAGTTGCCCTTGGGAGGTGGTGATCTTTGAAGGTGAAATACTCCTAAATTACCACCTCTTTTAAGGGTCTGAGCTGTGGTGCAGTGGGTTAAAGGCGTACCAGTTATGCCAGTTGCTGTAAGGCTTCTGTGCTGGCTAGGGTTCGAATCTCCTGTTGGAAAAGTGTTCTAAGGTTGTATAATCTCTCTTGCGTGTTTAAGCAATTTGTGCATTAAGCATAGACACAGAGTTCTCCAATATTATCAGGAATTTGATAAAGAACGTGAGTAGTCCCTCACTATGCTCTAGTTGCCCTTGGGTAGGTGGTGATCTTTGGAGGTGAAATACTCCGAAAATTACCACCTCTTTTAAGGGTCTGAGGCTTTGGTGCAGTGGGTTAAAGGCGTACCAGTTATGCCAGTTGCTGTAAGGCTTCTGTGCTGGCTAGGGTTCGAATCTCCTGGTGGGATAGTGTTCTAAGGTTGTATAATCTCTCTTTCGTGTGTAGGCAATTTGTGCATTAAGCATAGACACAGAGTTCTCCCATATTAACAGGAATTTGATGAAAGAATGTGAGTAGTCCCTCACTATGCTCTAGTTGCCCTGGGAGGTGATGATCTTTGGATGTGAAATACTCCGGAATTACCACCTCTTCTAAGGGTCTGAGCTGTGGTGCAGTAGGGTTAAAGGCGTACCAGTTATGCCAGTTGCTGTAAGGCTTCTGTGCTGGCATAGGGTTCGAATCTCCTGGTGGGAAAGTGTTCTAAGGTTGTATAATCTCTCTTGCGTGTTTAGGCAATTTGTGCATTAAGCATAGACACAGAGTTCTCCCATATTAACAGGAATTTGATGAAAGAACGTGAGTAGTCCCTCACTATGCTCTAGTTGCCCTTGGAAGGTGGTGATCTTTGGAGGTGAAATACTTCGAAATTACCACCTCTTTTAAGGTCTGAGCTGTGGTGCAGTGGGTTAATAGGCGTACCAGTTATGCCAGTTGCTGTAAGGCTTCTGTGCTGGCTAGGGTTCGAATCTCCTGGTGGGAAAGTGTTCTAAGGTTGTATAATCTCTCTTGCGTGTTTAGGCAATTTGTGCATTAAGCATAGACACAGAGTTCTCCCATATTAACATGGAATTTGATGAAAGAACGTGAGTAGTCCCTCACTATGCTCTAGTTGCCCTTGGTAGGTGGTTATCTTTGGAGGTGAAATACTCCGAAATTACCACCTCTTTTAAGGGTCTGAGCTGTGGTGCAGTGGGTTAAAGGCTTACCAGTTATGCCAGTTGCTGTAATGCTTCTGTGCTGGCTAGGGTTCGAATCTCTTGGTGGGAAAGTGTTCTAAGGCTGTATAATCTCTCCTTGCATGTTTCAGGCAATTTGTGCATTAAGCATAGACACACAGTTCTCCCATATTAACAGGAATTTCATGGAAGAACATGAATAGTCCCTTCACTATGCTCTAGTTGCCCTTGGGAGGTGGTGATCTTTGAAGGTGAAATACTCCTAAATTACCACCTCTTTTAAGGGTCTGAGCTGTGGTGCAGTGGGTTAAAGGCGTACCAGTTATGCCAGTTGCTGTAAGGCTTCTGTGCTGGCTAGGGTTCGAATCTCCTGTTGGAAAAGTGTTCTAAGGATGTATAATCTCTCTTGCGTGTTTAAGGCAATTTGTGCATTAAGCATAGACACAGAGTTCTCCAATATTATCAGGAATTTGATGAAAGAACGTGAGTAGTCCCTCACTATGCTCTAGTTGCCCTTGGGTAGGTGGTGATCTTTGGAGGTGAAATACTCCGAAATTACCACCTCTTTTAAGGGTCTGAGGCTGTCGTGCAGTGGGTTAAAGGCGTACCAGTTATGCCAGTTGCATGTAAGGCTTCTGTGCTGGCTAGGGTTCGAATCTCCTGGTGGGATAGTGTTCTAAGGTTGTATAATCTCTCTTGCAGTGTGTAGGCAATTTGTGCATTAAGCATAGACACAGAGTTCTCCCATATTAACAGGAATTTGATGAAAGAACGTGAGTAGTCCCTCACTATGCTCTAGTTGCCCTGGGAGGTGATGATCTTTGGATGTGAAATACTCCGGAATTACCACCTCTTCTAAGGGTCTGAGCTGTGGTGCAGTAGGTTAAACGTGTACCAGTTATGCCAGTTGCTGTAAGGCTTCTGTGCTGGCTAGGGTTCGAATCTCCTGGTGGGAAAGTGTTCTAAGGTTGTATAATCTCTCTTGCAGTGTTTACGCAATTTATGCATTAAGCATAGACACACAGTTCTCCCATATTAACAGGAATTTCATGGAAGAACGTGAGTAGTCCCTAACTATGCTCTAGTTGCCCTTGGGATGTGAGGATCTTTGGAGGTGAAATACTTCGGAATTACCACCTCTTTTAAGGGTCTGAGCTGTGGTGCAGTGGGTTAAATGCAGACCGGTTATGCCAGTTGCTGTAAGGCTTCTGTGTTGGCTAGGGTTCGAATCTCCTGGTGGGAAAGTGTTCTAAGGTTGTATAATCTCTCTTGCGTGTTTAGGCAATTTATGCATTAAGCATAGACACAGAGTTCTCCCATATTAACAGGAATTTGATGAAGAACGTGAGTAGTCCCTCACTATGCTCTAGTTGTCTGTGGGAGGTGGTGATCTTTGGAGGTGAAATACTTTGAAATTACCACCTCTTTTAAAGGATCTGAGCTGTGGTGCAGTGGGTTAAAGGCGTACCAGTTATGCCAGATTTCTGTAAGTCTTCTGTGCTGGCTAGGTTTCGAATCTCCTGGTGGGAAAGTGTTCTAAGGTTGTATAATCTCTCTTGCGTGTTTAGGCAATTTGTGCATTAAGCATAGACACAGAGTTCTCCCATATTATCAGGAATTTGATAAAATAAACGTGAGTAGTCCCTCAATATGCTCTAGTTGCCCTTGGGAGGTGGTGATCTTTGGAGGTGAAATACTCCGAAATTACCACCTCTTTTAAGGGTCTGAGCTGTGGTGCAGTGGGTTAAAGGCGTACCAGTTATGCCAGTTGCTGTAAGGCTTCTGTGCTGCATAGGGCTCGAATCTCCTGGTGGGAAAGTGTTCTAAGGTTGTATAATCTCTCTTGCATGTTTAGGCAAATTGTGCATTAAGGATAGACAGAGAGTTCTCCCATATTAACAGGAATTTGATGAAAGAACGTTAATAGTCCCTCAAAATGCTTTAGTTGCCCTTGGGAGGTAGTGATCTTTGGAGGTGAAATACTCCGAAATTACCACCTCTTTTAAGGGTCTGAGCTGTGGTGCAGTGGGTTAAAGGCGTACCAGTTATGCCAGTTGCTGTAAGGCTTCTGTGCTGGCTAGGGTTCGAATCTCCTGGTGGAAAAGTGTTCTAAGGTTGTATAATCTCTCTTGCGTGTTTAGGCAATTTGTGCATTAAGCATAGACACAGAGTTCTCCCATATTAACAGGAATTTGATGAAAGAACACGTGTAGTCTTTCACTATGCTCTATTTGCCCTTGGGAGGTGGTGATCTTTGGAGGTGAAATACTCCGAAATTACCACCTCCTTTTGCGGTCTGAGCTGTGGTGCAGTGGGTTAAAGGCGAACCAGTTATGCCAGTTGCTGTAATGCTTCTGTGCTGACTAGGGTTCGAATCTCCTGGTGGGAAAGTGTTCTAAGGCTGTATAATCTCTCCTGCGTGTTTAGGCAATTTGTGCATTAAGCATAGACACAGAGTTCTCCCATATTAACAGGAATTTGATGAAAGAACGTGAGTAGTCCCTCACTATGCTCTAGTTGTCTCTGGGAGGTGGTGATCTTTGGAGGTGAAATACTCCGAAATTACCACCTCTTTTAAGGGTCTGAGCTGTGGTGCAGTGGGTTAAAGGCGTACCAGTTATGCCAGTTGCTGTAAGGCTTCTGTGCTGCATAGGGTTCGAATCTCCTGGTGGGAAAGTGTTCTAAGGCTGCATAATCTCTCCTGCGTGTTTAGGCAATTTGTGCATTAAGCATAGACACAGAGTTCTCCCATATTAACAGGAATTTGATGAAAGAACATGAGTAGTCCCTCACTATGCTCTAGTTGTCTCTGGGAGGTGGTGATCTTTGGAGGTGAAATACTTTGAAATTACCACCTCTTTTAAAGGTCTGAGCTGTGGTGCAGTGGGTTATAGGCGTACCAGTTATGCCAGTTGCTGTAAGGCTTCTGTGCTGGCTAGGGTTTGAATCTCCTGGTAGGAAAGTGTTCTAAGGTTGTACAATCTCTCTTGCATGTTTAGGCAATTTGTGCATTAAGCATAGACACAGAGTTCTCCCATATTAACTGGTATTTGATGAAAGAACAGTGAGTAGTTCCTCACTATGTTCTAGTTGCCCTTGGGAGGTGGTGATCTTTGGAGGTGAAATATTCTGAAATTACCACCTCTTTTAAGGGTCTGAGCTGTGTTGCAGTGGGTTAAGTCCATACCAGTTATGCCAGTAGCTGTAACGCTACTGTGCTGGCTAGGGTTCGAATCTCTTGGTGGGAAAGTGTTCAAAGGTTGTATAATCTCTCTTGCATGTTTAGGCAATTTGTGCATTAAGCATAGACACAGAGTTCTCCCATATTAACAGGAATTTATTGTAAGAACATGTGTAGTCTTTCACTATGCTCTAGTTGCCCTTGGGAGGTGGTGATCTTTAGAGGTGAAATACTTCGAAATTACCACCTCTTTTAAGGGTCTGAGCTGTGGTGCAGTGGGTTAAAGGCGTACCAGTTATGTCAGCTGCTGTAAGGCTTCTGTGCTGGCTAGGGTTCGAATCTCCTGGTTGGAAAGTGTTCTAAGGCTGTATAATCTCTCCTACGTGTTTAGTCAATTTGTGCATTAAGCATAGACACAGAGTTCTCCCATATTAACAGGAATTTGATGAAAGTACGTGAGTAGTCCCTCACTATGCTCTAGTTGTCTCTGGGAGGTGGTGATCTTTGGAGGTGAAATACTCCGAAATTACCACCTCTTTTAAGGGTCTGAGCTGTGGTGCAGTGGGTTAAAGGCGTACCAGTTATGCCAGTTGCTGTAAGGCTTCTGTGCTGCATAGGGTTCGAATCTCCTGGTGGGAAAGTGTTCTAAGGCTGTATAATCTCTCCTGCGTGTTTAGGCAATTTGTGCATTAAGCATAGACACAGAGTTCTCCCATATTAACAGGAATTTGATGAAAGAACGTGAGTAGTCCCTCACTATGCTCTAGTTGTCTCTGGGAGGTGGTGATCTTTGGAGGTGAAATACTCCGGAATTACCACCTCTTTTAAGGGTCTGAGCTGTGGTGCAGTAGGTTAAACGTGTACCAGTTATGCCAGTTGCTGTAAGGCTTCTGTGCTGGCTAGGGTTCGAATCTCCTGGTGGGAAAGTGTTCTAAGGTTGTATAATCTCTCTTGCGTGTTTACGCAATTTATGCATTAAGCATAGACACACAGTTCTCCCATATTAACAGGAATTTCATGGAAGAACGTGAGTAGTCCCTAACTATGCTCTAGTTGCCCTTGGGATGTGAGGATCTTTGGAGGTGAAATACTTCGGAATTACCACCTCTTTTAAGGGTCTGAGCTGTGGTGCAGTGGGTTAAATGCAGACCGGTTATGCCAGTTGCTGTAAGGCTTCTGTGTTGGCTAGGGTTCGAATCTCCTGGTGGGAAAGTGTTCTAAGGTTGTATAATCTCTCTTGCGTGTTTAGGCAATTTATGTATTAACCATAGACACAGAGTTCTCCCATATTAACAGGAATTTGATGAAGAACGTGAGTAGTCCCTCACTATGCTCTAGTTGTCTGTGGGAGGTGGTGATCTTTGGAGGAGAAATACTTTGAAATTACCACCTCTTTTAAAGGTCTGAGCTGTGGTGCAGTGGGTTAAAGGCGTACCAGTTATGCCAGTTTCTGTAAGTCTTCTGTGCTGGCTAGGTTTCGAATCTCCTGGTGGGAAAGTGTTCTAAGGTTGCATACACTCTCTTGAGTGTTTAGGCAATTTGTGCATTAAGCATAGACACAGAGTTCTCCCATATTATCAGTAATTTGATAAAAAAAATGTGAGTACTCCCTCAATATGCTCTAGTTGCCCTTGGGAGGTGGTGATCTTTGGAGGTGAAATACTCCGAAATTACCACCTCTTTTAAGGGTCTGAGCTGTGGTGCAGTGGGTTAAAGGCGTACCAGTTATGCCAGTTGCTGTAAGGCTTCTGTGCTGCATAGGGCTCGAATCTCCTGGTGGGAAAGTGTTCTAAGGTTGTATAATCTCTCTTGCGTGTTTACGCAATTTATGCATTAAGCATAGACACACAGTTCTCCCATATTAACAGGAATTTCATGGAAGAACATGAGTAGTCCCTAACTATGCTCTAGTTGCCCTTGGGATGTGAGGATCTTTGGAGGTGAAATACTTCGGAATTACCACCTCTTTTAAGGGTCTGAGCTGTGGTGCAGTGGGTTAAACGCAGACCGGTTATGCCAGTTGCTGTAAGGCTTCTGTGTTGGCTAGGGTTCGAATCTCCTGGTGGGAAAGTGTTCTAAGGTTGTATAATCTCTCTTGCGTGTTTAGGCAATTTATGCATTAAGCATAGACACAGAGTTCTTCCATATTAACAGGAATTTGATGAAAGAACGTGAGTAGTCCCTCACTATGCTCTAGTTGTTTGTGGGAGGTGGTGATCTTTGGAGGTGAAATACTTTGAAATTACCACCTCTTTTAAAGGTCTGAGCTGTGGTGCAGTGGGTTAAAGGCGTACCAGTTATGCCAGTTTCTGTAAGTCTTCTGTGCTGGCTAGGTTTCGAATCTCCTGGTGGGAAAGTGTTCTAAGGTTGCATACACTCTCTTGAGTGTTTAGGCAATTTGTGCATTAAGCATAGACACAGAGTTCTCCCATATTATCAGGAATTTGATAAAAAAAACGTGAGTAGTCCCTCAATATGCTCTAGTTGCCCTTGGGAGGTGGTGATCTTTGGAGGTGAAATACTCCGAAATTACCACCTCTTTTAAGGGTCTGAGCTGTGGTGCAGTGGGTTAAAGGCGTACCAGTTATGCCAGTTGCTGTAAGGCTTCTGTGCTGCATAGGGCTCGAATCTCCTGGTGGGAAAGTGTTCTAAGGTTGTATAATCTCTCTTGCATGTTTAGGCAAATTGTGCATTAAGGATAGACAGAGAGTTCTCCCATATTAACAGGAATTTGATGAAAGAACGTTAATAGTCCCTCAAAATGCTTTAGTTGCCCTTGGGAGGTAGTGATCTTTGGAGGTGAAATACTCCGAAATTACCACCTCTTTTAAGGGTCTGAGCTGTGGTGCAGTGGGTTAAAGGCGTACCAGTTATGCCAGTTGCTGTAAGGCTTCTGTGCTGGCTAGGGTTCGAATCTCCTGGTGGAAAAGTGTTCTAAGGTTGTATAATCTCTCTTGCGTGTTTAGGCAATTTGTGCATTAAGCATAGACACAGAGTTCTCCCATATTAACAGGAATTTGATGAAAGAACACGTGTAGTCTTTCACTATGCTCTATTTGCCCTTGGGAGGTGGTGATCTTTGGAGGTGAAATACTCCGAAATTACCACCTCCTTTTGCGGTCTGAGCTGTGGTGCAGTGGGTTAAAGGCGAACCAGTTATGCCAGTTGCTGTAATGCTTCTGTGCTGACTAGGGTTCGAATCTCCTGGTGGGAAAGTGTTCTAAGGCTGTATAATCTCTCCTGCGTGTTTAGGCAATTTGTGCATTAAGCATAGACACAGAGTTCTCCCATATTAACAGGAATTTGATGAAAGAACGTGAGTAGTCCCTCACTATGCTCTAGTTGTCTCTGGGAGGTGGTGATCTTTGGAGGTGAAATACTCCGAAATTACCACCTCTTTTAAGGGTCTGAGCTGTGGTGCAGTGGGTTAAAGGCGTACCAGTTATGCCAGTTGCTGTAAGGCTTCTGTGCTGCATAGGGTTCGAATCTCCTGGTGGGAAAGTGTTCTAAGGCTGCATAATCTCTCCTGCGTGTTTAGGCAATTTGTGCATTAAGCATAGACACAGAGTTCTCCCATATTAACAGGAATTTGATGAAAGAACATGAGTAGTCCCTCACTATGCTCTAGTTGTCTCTGGGAGGTGGTGATCTTTGGAGGTGAAATACTTTGAAATTACCACCTCTTTTAAAGGTCTGAGCTGTGGTGCAGTGGGTTATAGGCGTACCAGTTATGCCAGTTGCTGTAAGGCTTCTGTGCTGGCTAGGGTTTGAATCTCCTGGTAGGAAAGTGTTCTAAGGTTGTACAATCTCTCTTGCATGTTTAGGCAATTTGTGCATTAAGCATAGACACAGAGTTCTCCCATATTAACTGGTATTTGATGAAAGAACAGTGAGTAGTTCCTCACTATGTTCTAGTTGCCCTTGGGAGGTGGTGATCTTTGGAGGTGAAATATTCTGAAATTACCACCTCTTTTAAGGGTCTGAGCTGTGGTGCAGTGGGTTAAGTCCATACCAGTTATGCCAGTAGCTGTAACGCTACTGTGCTGGCTAGGGTTCGAATCTCTTGGTGGGAAAGTGTTCAAAGGTTGTATAATCTCTCTTGCATGTTTAGGCAATTTGTGCATTAAGCATAGACACAGAGTTCTCCCATATTAACAGGAATTTATTGTAAGAACATGTGTAGTCTTTCACTATGCTCTAGTTGCCCTTGGGAGGTGGTGATCTTTGGAGGTGAAATACTTCGAAATTACCACCTCTTTTAAGGGTCTGAGCTGTGGTGCAGTGGGTTAAAGGCGTACCAGTTATGTCAGCTGCTGTAAGGCTTCTGTGCTGGCTAGGGTTCGAATCTCCTGGTGGGAAAGTGTTCTAAGGCTGTATAATCTCTCCTGCGTGTTTAGGCAATTTGTGCATTAAGCATAGACACAGAGTTCTCCCATATTAACAGGAATTTGATGAAAGAACGTGAGTAGTCCCTCACTATGCTCTAGTTGTCTCTGGGAGGTGGTGATCTTTGGAGGTGAAATACTCCGAAATTACCACCTCTTTTAAGGGTCTGAGCTGTGGTGCAGTGGGTTAAAGGCGTACCAGTTATGCCAGTTACTGTAAGGCTTCTGTGCTGCATAGGGTTCGAATCTCCTGGTGGGAAAGTGTTCTAAGGCTGTATAATCTCTCCTGCGTGTTTAGGCAATTTGTGCATTAAGCATAGACACAGAGTTCTCCCATATTAACAGGAATTTGATGAAAGAACGTGAGTAGTCCCTCACTATGCTCTAGTTGTCTCTGGGAGGTGGTGATCTTTGGAGGTGAAATACTCCGGAATTACCACCTCTTTTAAGGGTCTGAGCTGTGGGGCAGTAGGTTAAACATGTACCAGTTATGCCAGTTGCTGTAAGGCTTCTGTGCTGGCTAGGGTTCGAATCTCCTGGTGGGAAAGTGTTCTAAGGTTGTATAATCTCTCTTGCGTGTTTACGCAATTTATGCATTAAGCATAGACACACAGTTCTCCCATATTAACAGGAATTTTATGGAAGAACGTGAGTAGTCCCTAACTATGCTCTAGTTGCCCTTGGGATGTGAGGATCTTTGGAGGTGAAATACTTCGGAATTACCACCTCTTTTAAGGGTCTGAGCTGTGGTGCAGTGGGTTAAATGCAGACCGGTTATGCCAGTTGCTGTAAGGCTTCTGTGTTGGCTAGGGTTCGAATCTCCTGGTGGGAAAGTGTTCTAA
The DNA here is from genome assembly GCF_040958095.1 of Procambarus clarkii. Classification (NCBI taxonomy): domain Eukaryota; kingdom Metazoa; phylum Arthropoda; class Malacostraca; order Decapoda; family Cambaridae; genus Procambarus; species Procambarus clarkii. The sequence continues at coordinate 6,671,577 of NC_091168.1, forward strand.
GGTTGTATAATCTCTCTTGCGTGTTTAGGCAATTTATGTATTAACCATAGACACAGAGTTCTCCCATATTAACAGGAATTTGATGAAGAACGTGAGTAGTCCCTCACTATGCTCTAGTTGTCTGTGGGAGGTGGTGATCTTTGGAGGAGAAATACTTTGAAATTACCACCTCTTTTAAAGGTCTGAGCTGTGGTGCAGTGGGTTAAAGGCGTACCAGTTATGCCAGTTTCTGTAAGTCTTCTGTGCTGGCTAGGTTTCGAATCTCCTGGTGGGAAAGTGTTCTAAGGTTGCATACACTCTCTTGAGTGTTTAGGCAATTTGTGCATTAAGCATAGACACAGAGTTCTCCCATATTATCAGTAATTTGATAAAAAAAAATGTGAGTACTCCCTCAATATGCTCTAGTTGCCCTTGGGAGGTGGTGATCTTTGGAGGTGAAATACTCCGAAATTACCACCTCTTTTAAGGGTCTGAGCTGTGGTGCAGTGGGTTAAAGGCGTACCAGTTATGCCAGTTGCTGTAAGGCTTCTGTGCTGCATAGGGCTCGAATCTCCTGGTGGGAAAGTGTTCTAAGGTTGTATAATCTCTCTTGCGTGTTTACGCAATTTATGCATTAAGCATAGACACACAGTTCTCCCATATTAACAGGAATTTCATGGAAGAACATGAGTAGTCCCTAACTATGCTCTAGTTGCCCTTGGGATGTGAGGATCTTTGGAGGTGAAATACTTCGGAATTACCACCTCTTTTAAGGGTCTGAGCTGTGGTGCAGTGGGTTAAACGCAGACCGGTTATGCCAGTTGCTGTAAGGCTTCTGTGTTGGCTAGGGTTCGAATCTCCTGGTGGGAAAGTGTTCTAAGGTTGTATAATCTCTCTTGCGTGTTTAGGCAATTTATGCATTAAGCATAGACACAGAGTTCTTCCATATTAACAGGAATTTGATGAAAGAACGTGAGTAGTCCCTCACTATGCTCTAGTTGTTTGTGGGAGGTGGTGATCTTTGGAGGTGAAATACTTTGAAATTACCACCTCTTTTAAAGGTCTGAGCTGTGGTGCAGTGGGTTAAAGGCGTACCAGTTATGCCAGTTTCTGTAAGTCTTCTGTGCTGGCTAGGTTTCGAATCTCCTGGTGGGAAAGTGTTCTAAGGTTGCATACACTCTCTTGAGTGTTTAGGCAATTTGTGCATTAAGCATAGACACAGAGTTCTCCCATATTATCAGGAATTTGATAAAAAAAAACGTGAGTAGTCCCTCAATATGCTCTAGTTGCCCTTGGGAGGTGGTGATCTTTGGAGGTGAAATACTCCGAAATTACCACCTCTTTTAAGGGTCTGAGCTGTGGTGCAGTGGGTTAAAGGCAGTACCAGTTATGCCAGTTGCTGTAAGGCTTCTGTGCTGCATAGGGCTCGAATCTCCTGGTGGGAAAGTGTTCTAAGGTTGTATAATCTCTCTTGCATGTTTAGGCAAATTGTGCATTAAGGATAGACAGAGAGTTCTCCCATATTAACAGGAATTTGATGAAAGAACGTTAATAGTCCCTCAAAATGCTTTAGTTGCCCTTGGGAGGTAGTGATCTTTGGAGGTGAAATACTCCGAAATTACCACCTCTTTTAAGGGTCTGAGCTGTGGTGCAGTGGGTTAAAGGCGTACCAGTTATGCCAGTTGCTGTAAGGCTTCTGTGCTGGCTAGGGTTCGAATCTCCTGGTGGAAAAGTGTTCTAAGGTTGTATAATCTCTCTTGCGTGTTTAGGCAATTTGTGCATTAAGCATAGACACAGAGTTCTCCCATATTAACAGGAATTTGATGAAAGAACACGTGTAGTCTTTCACTATGCTCTATTTGCCCTTGGGAGGTGGTGATCTTTGGAGGTGAAATACTCCGAAATTACCACCTCCTTTTGCGGTCTGAGCTGTGGTGCAGTGGGTTAAAGGCGAACCAGTTATGCCAGTTGCTGTAATGCTTCTGTGCTGACTAGGGTTCGAATCTCCTGGTGGGAAAGTGTTCTAAGGCTGTATAATCTCTCCTGCGTGTTTAGGCAATTTGTGCATTAAGCATAGACACAGAGTTCTCCCATATTAACAGGAATTTGATGAAAGAACGTGAGTAGTCCCTCACTATGCTCTAGTTGTCTCTGGGAGGTGGTGATCTTTGGAGGTGAAATACTCCGAAATTACCACCTCTTTTAAGGGTCTGAGCTGTGGTGCAGTGGGTTAAAGGCGTACCAGTTATGCCAGTTGCTGTAAGGCTTCTGTGCTGCATAGGGTTCGAATCTCCTGGTGGGAAAGTGTTCTAAGGCTGCATAATCTCTCCTGCGTGTTTAGGCAATTTGTGCATTAAGCATAGACACAGAGTTCTCCCATATTAACAGGAATTTGATGAAAGAACATGAGTAGTCCCTCACTATGCTCTAGTTGTCTCTGGGAGGTGGTGATCTTTGGAGGTGAAATACTTTGAAATTACCACCTCTTTTAAAGGTCTGAGCTGTGGTGCAGTGGGTTATAGGCGTACCAGTTATGCCAGTTGCTGTAAGGCTTCTGTGCTGGCTAGGGTTTGAATCTCCTGGTAGGAAAGTGTTCTAAGGTTGTACAATCTCTCTTGCATGTTTAGGCAATTTGTGCATTAAGCATAGACACAGAGTTCTCCCATATTAACTGGTATTTGATGAAAGAACATGAGTAGTTCCTCACTATGTTCTAGTTGCCCTTGGGAGGTGGTGATCTTTGGAGGTGAAATATTCTGAAATTACCACCTCTTTTAAGGGTCTGAGCTGTGGTGCAGTGGGTTAAGTCCATACCAGTTATGCCAGTAGCTGTAACGCTACTGTGCTGGCTAGGGTTCGAATCTCTTGGTGGGAAAGTGTTCAAAGGTTGTATAATCTCTCTTGCATGTTTAGGCAATTTGTGCATTAAGCATAGACACAGAGTTCTCCCATATTAACAGGAATTTATTGTAAGAACATGTGTAGTCTTTCACTATGCTCTAGTTGCCCTTGGGAGGTGGTGATCTTTGGAGGTGAAATACTTCGAAATTACCACCTCTTTTAAGGGTCTGAGCTGTGGTGCAGTGGGTTAAAGGCGTACCAGTTATGTCAGCTGCTGTAAGGCTTCTGTGCTGGCTAGGGTTCGAATCTCCTGGTGGGAAAGTGTTCTAAGGCTGTAATAATCTCTCCTGCGTGTTTAGGCAATTTGTGCATTAAGCATAGACACAGAGTTCTCCCATATTAACAGGAATTTGATGAAAGAACGTGAGTAGTCCCTCACTATGCTCTAGTTGTCTCTGGGAGGTGGTGATCTTTGGAGGTGAAATACTCCGAAATTACCACCTCTTTTAAGGGTCTGAGCTGTGGTGCAGTGGGTTAAAGGCGTACCAGTTATGCCAGTTACTGTAAGGCTTCTGTGCTGCATAGGGTTCGAATCTCCTGGTGGGAAAGTGTTCTAAGGCTGTATAATCTCTCCTGCGTGTTTAGGCAATTTGTGCATTAAGCATAGACACAGAGTTCTCCCATATTAACAGGAATTTGATGAAAGAACGTGAGTAGTCCCTCACTATGCTCTAGTTGTCTCTGGGAGGTGGTGATCTTTGGAGGTGAAATACTCCGGAATTACCACCTCTTTTAAGGGTCTGAGCTGTGGGGCAGTAGGTTAAACGTGTACCAGTTATGCCAGTTGCTGTAAGGCTTCTGTGCTGGCTAGGGTTCGAATCTCCTGGTGGGAAAGTGTTCTAAGGTTGTATAATCTCTCTTGCGTGTTTACGCAATTTATGCATTAAGCATAGACACACAGTTCTCCCATATTAACAGGAATTTCATGGAAGAACGTGAGTAGTCCCTAACTATGCTCTAGTTGCCCTTGGGATGTGAGGATCTTTGGAGGTGAAATACTTCGGAATTACCACCTCTTTTAAGGGTCTGAGCTGTGGTGCAGTGGGTTAAATGCAGACCGGTTATGCCAGTTGCTGTAAGGCTTCTGTGTTGGCTAGGGTTCGAATCTCCTGGTGGGAAAGTGTTCTAAGGTTGTATAATCTCTCTTGCGTGTTTAGGCAATTTATGTATTAAGCATAGACACAGAGTTCTCCCATATTAACAGGAATTTGATGAAGAACGTGAGTAGTCCCTCACTATGCTCTAGTTGTCTGTGGGAGGTGGTGATCTTTGGAGGTGAAATACTTTGAAATTACCACCTCTTTTAAAGGTCTGAGCTGTGGTGCAGTGGGTTAAAGGCGTACCAGTTATGCCAGTTTCTGTAAGTCTTCTGTGCTGGCTAGGTTTCGAATCTCCTGGTGGGAAAGTGTTCTAAGGTTGCATACACTCTCTTGAGTGTTTAGGCAATTTGTGCATTAAGCATAGACACAGAGTTCTCCCATATTATCAGTAATTTGATAAAAAAAAATGTGAGTAGTCCCTCAATATGCTCTAGTTGCCCTTGGGAGGTGGTGATCTTTGGAGGTGAAATACTCCGAAATTACCACCTCTTTTAAGGGTCTGAGCTGTGGTGCAGTGGGTTAAAGGCGTACCAGTTATGCCAGTTGCTGTAAGGCTTCTGTGCTGCATAGGGCTCGAATCTCCTGGTGGGAAAGTGTTCTAAGGTTGTATAATCTCTCTTGCGTGTTTAGGCAAATTGTGCATTAAGGATAGACAGAGAGTTCTCCCATATTAACAGGAATTTGATGAAAGAACGTTAGTAGTCCCTCAAAATGCTTTAGTTGCCCTTGGGAGGTAGTGATCTTTGGAGGTGAAATACTCCGAAATTACCACCTCTTTTAAGGGTCTGAGCTGTGGTGCAGTGGGTTAAAGGCGTACCAGTTATGCCAGTTGCTGTAAGGCTTCTGTGCTGGCTAGGGTTCGAATCTCCTGGTGGAAAAGTGTTCTAAGGTTGTATAATCTCTCTTGCGTGTTTAGGCAATTTGTGCATTAAGCATAGACACAGAGTTCTCCCATATTAACAGGAATTTGATGAAAGAACACGTGTAGTCTTTCACTATGCTCTATTTGCCCTTGGGAGGTGGTGATCTTTGGAGGTGAAATACTCCGAAATTACCACCTCCTTTTGCGGTCTGAGCTGTGGTGCAGTGGGTTAAAGGCGAACCAGTTATGCCAGTTGCTGTAATGCTTCTGTGCTGACTAGGGTTCGAATCTCCAGGTGGGAAAGTGTTCTAAGGCTGTATAATCTCTCCTGCGTGTTTAGGCAATTTGTGTATTAAGCATAGACACAGAGTTCTCCCATATTAACAGGAATTTGATGAAAGAACGTGAGTAGTCCCTCACTATGCTCTAGTTGTCTCTGGGAGGTGGTGATCTTTGGAGGTGAAATACTCCGAAATTACCACCTCTTTTAAGGGTCTGAGCTGTGGTGCAGTGGGTTAAAGGCGTACCAGTTATGCCAGTTGCTGTAAGGCTTCTGTGCTGCATAGGGTTCGAATCTCCTGGTGGGAAAGTGTTCTAAGGCTGCATAATCTCTCCTGCGTGTTTAGGCAATTTGTGCATTAAGCATAGACACAGAGTTCTCCCATATTAACAGGAATTTGATGAAAGAACATGAGTAGTCCCTCACTATGCTCTAGTTGTCTCTGGGAGGTGGTGATCTTTGGAGGTGAAATACTTTGAAATTACCACCTCTTTTAAAGGTCTGAGCTGTGGTGCAGTGGGTTATAGGCGTACCAGTTATGCCAGTTGCTGTAAGGCTTCTGTGCTGGCTAGGGTTCGAATCTCCTGGTAGGAAAGTGTTCTAAGGTTGTACAATCTCTCTTGCATGTTTAGGCAATTTGTGCATTAAGCATAGACACAGAGTTCTCCCATATTAACTGGTATTTGATGAAAGAACGTGAGTAGTTCCTCACTATGTTCTAGTTGCCCTTGGGAGGTGGTGATCTTTGGAGGTGAAATATTCTGAAATTACCACCTCTTTTAAGGGTCTGAGCTGTGGTGCAGTGGGTTAAAGGCATACCAGTTATGCCAGTAGCTGTAACGCTACTGTGCTGGCTAGGGTTCGAATCTCTAGGTGGGAAAGTGTTCAAAGGTTGTATAATCTCTCTTGCATGTTTAGGCAATTTGTGCATTAAGCATAGACACAGAGTTCTCCCATATTAACAGGAATTTGATGTAAGAACATGTGTAGTCTTTCACTATGCTCTAGTTGCCCTTGGGAGGTGGTGATCTTTGGAGGTGAAATACTTTGAAATTACCACCTCTTTTAAGGGTCTGAGCTGTGGTGCAGTGGGTTAAAGGCGTACCAGTTATGCCAGCTGCTGTAAGGCTTCTGTGCTGGCTAGGGTTCGAATCTCCTGGTGGAAAAGTGTTCTAAGGATGTATAATCTCTCTTGAGTGTTTAGGCAATTTGCGCATTAAGCATAGACACAGAGTTCTCCCATATTAACAGGAATTTGATGAAAGAACGTGAGCAGTCCCTCACTATGCTCTAGTTGTCTCGGGGAGGTGGTGATCTTTGGAGGTGAAATACTCCGAAATTACCACCTCTTTTAAGGGTCTGAGCTGTGGTGCAGTGGGTTAAAGGCGTACCAGTTATGCCAGTTGCTGTAAGGCTTCTGTGCTGCATAGGGTTCGAATCTCCTGGTGGGAAAGTGTTCTAAGGATATATAATCTCTCCTGCGTGTTTAGGCAATTTGTGCATTAAGCATAGACACAGAGTTCTCCCATATTAACAGGAATTTGATGAAAGAACGTGAGTAGTCCCTCTCTATGCTCTAGTTGTCTCTGGGAGGTGGTGATCTTTGGAGGTGAAATACTTCTGAAATTACCACCTCTTTTAAGGGTCTGAGCTGTGGTGCAGTGGGTTAATAGGCGTACCAGTTATGCCAGTTGCTGTAAGGCTTCTGTGCTGGCTAGGGTTCGAATCTCCTGGTAGGAAAGTGTTCTAAGGTTGTATAATCTCTCTTGCAGTGTTTAGGCAATTTGTGCATTAAGCATAGACACAGAGTTCTCCCATATTAACAGGAATTTGATGAAAGAACGTGAGTAGTCCCTCACTATGCTTTAGTTGCCCTGGGAGGTGATGATCTTTGGATGTGAAATACTCCGGAATTACCACCTCTTTTAAGGGTCTGAGCTGTGGTGCAGTAGGTTAAACGTGTACCAGTTATGCCAGTTGCTGTAAGGCTTCTGTGCTGGCTAGGGTTCGAATCTCCTGGTGGGAAAGTGTTCTAAGGTTGTATAATCTCTCTTGCGTGTTTACTCAATTTATGCATTAAGCATAGACACACAGTTCTCCCATATTAACAGGAATTTCATGGAAGAACATGAGTAGTCCCTAACTATGCTCTAGTTGCCCTTGGGATGTGAGGATCTTTGGAAGGTGAAATACTTCGGAATTACCACCTCTTTTAAGGGTCTGAGCTGTGGTGCAGTGGGTTAAACGCAGACCGGTTATGCCAGTTGCTGTAAGGCTTCTGTGTTGGCTAGGGTTCGAATCTCCTGGTGGGAAAGTGTTCTAAGGTTGTATAATCTCTCTTGCGTGTTTAGGCAATTTATGCATTAAGCATAGACACAGAGTTCTCCCATATTAACAGGAATTTGATGAAAGAACGTGAGTAGTCCCTCACTATGCTCTAGTTGTCTGTGGGAGGTGGTGATCTTTGGAGGTGAAATACTTTGAAATTACCACCTCTTTTAAAGGTCTGAGCTGTGGTGCAGTGGGTTAAAGGCGTACCAGTTATGCCAGTTTCTGTAAGTCTTCTGTGCTGGCTAGGTTTCGAATCTCCTGGTGGGAAAGTGTTCTAAGGTTGCATACACTCTCTTGAGTGTTTAGGCAATTTGTGCATTAAGCATAGACACAGAGTTCTCCCATATTATCAGGAATTTGATAAAAAAAAAAGTGAGTAGTCCCTCAATATGCTCTAGTTGCCCTTGGGAGGTGGTGATCTTTGGAGGTGAAATACTCCGAAATTACCACCTCTTTTAAGGGTCTGAGCTGTGGTGCAGTGGGTTAAAGGCGTACCAGTTATGCCAGTTGCTGTAAGGCTTCTGTGCTGCATAGGGTTCGAATCTCCTGGTGGGAAAGTGTTCTAAGGTTGTATAATATCTCTTGCGTGTTTAGGCAAATTGTGCATTAAGGATAGACAGAGAGTTCTCCCATATTAACAGGAATTTGATGAAAGAACGTTAGTAGTCCCTCAAAATGCTTTAGTTGCCCTTGGGAGGTAGTGATCTTTGGAGGTGAAATACTCCGAAATTACCACCTCTTTTAAGGGTCTGAGCTGTGGTGCAGTGGGTTAAAGGCGTACCAGTTATGCCAGTTGCTGTAAGGCTTCTGTGCTGGCTAGGGTTCGAATCTCCTGGTGGAAAAGTGTTCTAAGGTTGTATAATCTCTCTTGCGTGTTTAGGCAATTTGTGCATTAAGCATAGACACAGAGTTCTCCCATATTAACAGGAATTTGATGAAAGAACACGTGTAGTCTTTCACTATGCTCTATTTGCCCTTGGGAGGTGGTGATCTTTGGAGGTGAAATACTCCGAAATTACCACCTCCTTTTGCGGTCTGAGCTGTGGTGCAGTGGGTTAAAGGCGAACCAGTTATGCCAGTTGCTGTAATGCTTCTGTGCTGACTAGGGTTCGAATCTCCTGGTGGGAAAGTGTTCTAAGGCTGTATAATCTCTCCTGCGTGTTTAGGCAATTTGTGCATTAAGCATAGACACAGAGTTCTCCCATATTAACAGGAATTTGATGAAAGAACGTGAGCAGTCCCTCACTATGCTCTAGTTGTCTCTGGGAGGTGGTGATCTTTGGAGGTGAAATACTTTGAAATTACCACCTCTTTTAAAGGTCTGAGCTGTGGTGCAGTGGGTTATAGGCGTACCAGTTATGCCAGTTGCTGTAAGGCTTCTGTGCTGGCTAGGGTTCGAATCTCCTGGTAGGAAAGTGTTCTAAGGTTGTACAATCTCTCTTGCATGTTTAGGCAATTTGTGCATTAAGCATAGACACAGAGTTCTCCCATATTAACTGGTATTTGATGAAAGAACGTGAGTAGTTCCTCACTATGTTCTAGTTGCCCATGGGAGGTGGTGATCTTTTGAGGTGAAATATTCTGAAATTACCACCTCTTTTAAGGGTCTGAGCTGTGGTGCAGTGGGTTAAAGGCATACCAGTTATGCCAGTAGCTGTAACGCTACTGTGCTGGCTAGGGTTCGAATCTCTTGGTGGGAAAGTGTTCAAAGGTTGTATAATCTCTCTTGCATGTTTAGGCAATTTGTGCATTAAGCATAGACACAGAGTTCTCCCATATTAACAGGAATTTGATGTAAGAACATGTGTAGTCTTTCACTATGCTCTAGTTGCCCTTGGGAGGTGGTGATCTTTGGAGGTGAAATACTTCGAAATTACCACCTCTTTTAAGGGTCTGAGCTGTGGTGCAGTGGGTTAAAGGCGTACTAGTTATGCCAGCTGCTGTAAGGCTTCTGTGCTGGCTAGGGTTCGAATCTCCTGGTGGAAAAGTGTTCTAAGGATGTATAATCTCTCTTGAGTGTTTAGGCAATTTGCGCATTAAGCATAGACACAGAGTTCTCCCATATTAACAGGAATTTGATGAAAGAACGTGAGTAGTCCCTCACTATGCTCTAGTTGCCCTTGGGAGGTGGTGATCTTTGAAGGTGAAATACTCCGAAATTACCACCTCTTTTAAGGGTCTGGGCTGTGGTGCAGTGGGATAAAGGCGTACCAGTTATGCCAGTTGCTGTAAGGCTTCTGTGCTGGCTAGGGTTCGAATCTCCTGGTGGAAAAGTGTTCTAAGGTTGTATAATCTCTCTTGCGTGTTTAGGGAATTTGCGCATTAAGCATAGACACAGAGTTCTCTCATATTAACAGGAATTTGATGAAAGAACGTGAGTAGTCCCTCACTATGCTCTAGTTGCCCTTGGGAGGTGGTGATCTTTGGAGGTGAAATACTTCGAAATTACCACCTCTTTTAAGGGTCTAAGCTGTGATGCAGTGGGTTAAAGGCGTACCAGTTATGCCAGCTGCTGTAAGGCTTCTGTGCTGGCTAGGGTTCAAATCTCCTGGTGGAAAAGTGTTCTAAGGTTGTATAATCTCTCTTGCGTGTTTAGGCAATTTGTGCATTAAGCGTAGACACAGAGTTCTCCCAAATTATCAGGAATTTGATAAACGAACGTGAGTAGTCCCTCATTATGCTCTAGTTGCCCTTGGGAGGTGATGATCTTTGGAGGTGAAATACTCCGAAATTACCACCTCTTCTAAGGGTCTGAGCTGTGGTGCAGTGGGATAAAAAGGCGTAACAGTTATGCCAGTTGCTGTAAGGCTTCTGTGCTGGCTAGGGTTCGAATCTCCTGGTGGTAAAGTGTTCTAAGGTTACATTATCTCTTTTGAGTGTTTAGGCAATTTGTGCATTAAGCATAGACACAGAGTTCTCCCATATTATCAGGAATTTGATAAAAGAACGTGAGTAGTCCCTCACTATGCTCTTGTTGCCCTTGGGAGGTGATGATCTTTGGAGGTGAAATACTCCGAAATTACCACCTTTTCTAAGGGTCTGAGCTGTGGTGCAGTGGGTTAAAGGCAAACCAGTTATGCCAGTTGCTGTACTGCTTCTGTACTTGCTAGGGTTCGAATGTCCTGGTGGGAAAGTGTTCTAAGGCTGTGTAATCTCTCCTGCATGTTTAAGCAATTTGTGCATTAAGCATAGACACAGAGTTCTCCCATATTAACAGGAATTTGATGAAAGAACTTGAGTAGTCCCTCACTATGCTCTAGTTGCCCTTGGGAGGTGGTGATCTTTGAAGGTGAAATACTCCGAAATTATCACCTCTTTTAAGGTTCTGAGCTGTGGTGCAGTGGGTTAAAAGCGTACCAGATATGCCAGTTGCTGTAAGGCTTCTGTGCTGGCTAGGGTTCGAATCTCCTGGTGGGAAAGTGTTCTAAGGTTACATTATCTCTTTTGAGTGTTAAGGCAATTTATGCATTAAGCATAGACACAGAGTTCTCCCATATTATCAGGAATTTGATAAAAGAACGTGAGTAGTCCCTCACTATGCTCTTGTTGCCCTTGGGAGGTGATGATCTTTGGAGGTGAAATACTCCGAAATTACCACCTCTTCTAAGGGTTTGAGCTGTGGTGCAGTGGGATAAAAAGGCGTACTAGTTATGACAGCTGCTGTAAGGCTTCTGTGCTGGCTAGGGTTCGAATCTCCTGGTGGAAAAGTGTTCTAAGGATGTATAATCTCTCTTGAGTGTTTAGGCAATTTGCGCATTAAGCATAGACACAGAGTTCTCCCATATTAACAGGAATTTGATGAAAGAACGTGAGTAGTCCCTCACTATGCTCTAGTTGCCCTTGGGAGGTGGTGATCTTTGAAGGTGAAATACTCCGAAATTACCACCTCTTTTAAGGGTCTGGGCTGTGGTGCAGTGGGATAAAGGCGTACCAGTTATGCCAGTTGCTGTAAGGCTTCTGTGCTGGCTAGGGTTCGAATCTCCTGGTGGAAAAGTGTTCTAAGGTTGTATAATCTCTCTTGCGTGTTTAGGGAATTTGCGCATTAAGCATAGACACAGAGTTCTCTCATATTAACAGGAATTTGATGAAAGAACGTGAGTAGTCCCTCACTATGCTCTAGTTGCCCTTGGGAGGTGGTGATCTTTGGAGGTGAAATACTTCGAAATTACCACCTCTTTTAAGGGTCTGAGCTGTGATGCAGTGGGTTAAAGGCGTACCAGTTATGCCAGCTGCTGTAAGGCTTCTGTGCTGGCTAGGGTTCAAATCTCCTGGTGGAAAAGTGTTCTAAGGTTGTATAATCTCTCTTGCGTGTTCAGGCAATTTGTGCATTAAGCATAGAAACAGAATTCACCCATATTAACAGGAATTTGATGAAAGAACATGAGTAGTCCCTCACTATGCTCTAGTGTCCCTTGGGAGGTGATGGTCTTTGGAGGTGAAACACTCCGAAATTACCACCTCTTTTAAGGGTCTAAGCTGTGGTGCAGTGGGTTAAAGGCGTACCAGTTATGCCAGTTGCTGTAAGGCTTCTGTGCTGGCTAGGGTTCGAATCTCCTGGTGGGAAAGTGTTCAAAGGTTGTATAATCTCTCTTGCGTGTTTAGGCAATTTGTGCATTAAGCGTAGACACAGAGTTCTCCCAAATTATTAGGAATTTGATAAACGAACGTGAGTAGTCCCTCATTATGCTCTAGTTGCCCTTGGGAGGTGATGATCTTTGGAGGTGAAATACTCCGAAATTACCACCTCTTCTAAGGGTCTGAGCTGTGGTGCAGTGGGATAAAAAGGCGTAACAGTTATGCCAGTTGCTGTAAGGCTTCTGTGCTGGCTAGGGTTCGAATCTCCTGGTGGTAAAGTGTTCTAAGGTTACATTATCTCTTTTGAGTGTTTAGGCAATTTGTGCATTAAGCATAGACACAGAGTTCTCCCATATTATCAGGAATTTGATAAAAGAACGTGAGTAGTCCCTCACTATGCTCTTGTTGCCCTTGGGAGGTGATGATCTTTGGAGGTGAAATACTCCGAAATTACCACCTCTTCTAAGGGTCTGAGCTGTGGTGCAGTGGGATAAAAAGGCGTAACAGTTATGCCAGTTGCTGTAAGGCTTCTGTGCTGGCTAGGGTTCGAATCTCCTGGTGGTAAAGTGTTCTAAGGTTTCATTATCTCTTTTGAGTGTTTAGGCAATTTGTGCATTAAGCATAGACACAGAGTTCTCCCATATTATCAGGAATTTGATAAAAGAACGTGAGTAGTCCCTCACTATGCTCTTGTTGCCCTTGGGAGGTGATGATCTTTGGAGGTGAAATACTCCGAAATTACCACCTCTTCTAAGGGTTTGAGCTGTGGTGCAGTGGGATAAAAAGGCGTACCAGTTATGCCAGTTGCTGTAAGGCTTCTGTGCTGGCTAGGGTTCGAATATCCTGGTGGAAAAGTGTTCTAAGGTTGTATAATCTCTCTTGCATGTTTAGGCAATTTGTGCATTAAGCATAGACACAGAGTTCCCCCATATTAACAGGAATTTGATGAAAGAACTTGAGTAGTCCCTCACTATGCTCTAGTTGCCCTTGGGAGGTGGTGATCTTTGAAGGTGAAAAACTCCTAAATTACCACCTCTTTTAAGGGTCTGAGCTGTGGTGCAGTGGGTTAAAGGCGTACCAGTTATGCCAGTTGCTGTAAGACTTCTGTGCTGGCTAGGGTTCGAATCTCCTGGTGGGAAAGTGTTCAAAGGTTGTATAATCTCTCTTGCGTGTTTAGGCAATTTGTGCATTAAGCTTAGACACAGAGTTCTCCCAAATTATCAGGAGTTTGATAAACGAACATGAGTAGTCCCTCATTATGCTCTAGTTGCCCTTGGGAGGTGATGATCTTTGGAGGTGAAATACTCCGAAATTACCACCTCTTCTAAGGGTCTGAGCTGTGGTGCAGTGGGATAAAAAGGCGTAACAGTTATGCCAGTTGCTGTAAGGCTTCTGTGCTGGCTAGGGTTCGAATCTCCTGGTGGAAAAGTGTTCTGAGGTTGTATAATCTCTTATGCGTGTTTAGGCAATTTGTGCATTAAGCATAGGCACAGAGTTCTCCCATGTTAACAGGAATTTGATGAAAGAACATGAGTAGTCCCTCACTATGCTCTAGTTGCCCTTGGGAGGTGGTGATCTTTGGAGGTGAAATACTCCGAAATTACCACCTCTTTTAAGGGTCTGAGCTGTGGTGCAGTGGGTTAAAGGCAAACCAGTTATGCCAGTTGCTGTACTGCTTCTGTACTTGCTAGGGTTCGAATGTCCTGGTGGGAAAGTGTTCTAAGGCTGTGTAATCTCTCCTGCATGTTTAAGCAATTTGTGCATTAAGCATAGACACAGAGTTCTCCCATATTAACAGGAATTTGATGAAAGAACTTGAGTAGTCCCTCACTATGCTCTAGTTGCCCTTGGGAGGTGGTGATCTTTGAAGGTGAAATACTCCGAAATTATCACCTCTTTTAAGGTTCTGAGCTGTGGTGCAGTGGGTTAAAAGCGTACCAGATATGCCAGTTGCTGTAAGGCTTCTGTGCTGGCTAGGGTTCGAATCTCCTGGTGGGAAAGTGTTCTAAGGTTACATTATCTCTTTTGAGTGTTAAGGCAATTTGTGCATTAAGCATAGACACAGAGTTCTCCCATATTATCAGGAATTTGATAAAAGAACGTGAGTAGTCCCTCACTATGCTCTTGTTGCCCTTGGGAGGTGATGATCTTTGGAGGTGAAATACTCCGAAATTACCACCTCTTCTAAGGGTTTGAGCTGTGGTGCAGTGGGATAAAAAGGCGTACCAGTTATGCCAGTTGCTGTAAGGCTTCTGTGCTGGCTAGGGTTCGAATATCCTGGTGGAAAAGTGTTCTAAGGTTGTATAATCTCTCTTGCGTGTTTAGGCAATTTGTGCATTAACACTTTCGCGCTTTCGGCGCTCAAAAAAAAACAATACCCTAGATGCTTTCAGCACTTGGCGCGCCTACGCGGTAAGACCGAAAAAGTGTACACTCTTTTGATTGTCCTTACAATAATTGAAGGCGCACGTATTTAAATTTGGTATCACTGTGTTCGCAATGGAATTGTCTATAAGAGCATACCTATAAAATGCCGCCCAAGCATAAGGAGTATCAACACCAAATAAAAAACTATGCAGATCACTCGCCGAGAGCGCCAAACAGCAACAAAATGTTTCCACTCTCTTAATGGTTGCGAAGCCTACAGTTGTCCTACATCGCTAATTTTGGTATCATTGGAATCACAATAAAATTCTCTACACGGACATATGCATATGAATGTTTAATATAGGTAATTGCCCACCCGCAAGAGTGTGTGAAGTGGAGAGTAGTTAGCCGCGATCGCACTGGCGAAAACACAGGGGGGAAATCATGCTTGGAAAGTTTATACGTTTCCTGACCCTACTTTTCTATGTACGTATTTCTTTTTTATACCAATGTGTTCGCAATAAAATTTTCTATAAGATGAACTGTATAACATTTGTACAAAGCATGTGTAAGAGAAGCGCCAAATATAGAACCACGTCGCTGAGTATGCGTTCGTGGCAGAAACGAACGCATTGTTTTCGTTCGTTTGATGTTTGTCATGTTTATACTTGTTGAGACATTTTATAATTTGTATGACAGTGATCGCAGTAAAATTCCCTACACAGACATATACATAACACATACAAATATTTCCCACGTGTTGGTTATATCAACGGCTAAAGGGAACCCACTGCCACATGCTCGCCACACCCCCAAACATACTTTGTGTACTTTTTTTTTTTACTCATAGAAGTTTATGTGATATAATATTCATTCTGGTACCAAAAAATTCGCAAATAAATTCTCTACAAAACAAAAGTATCCCCATCCATTTCAGTTAAAAAATTGGAATTTATAGAAATATTTTTTCGATGAACGAGAAAAGTAGGCTGTTATGCGGAATCGTAAGAAAAACCGGCGACGAGTTATCTCTAATCTAAAGCGCGAAAGTGTTAAGCATAGACACAGAGTTCTCCGATATTATTAGGAATTTGATAAAAGAAAGTGAGTAGTCCCTCAATATGCTCTAGTTGCCCTTGGGTGGTGGTGATCTTTGGAGGTGAAATACTCCAAAATTACCACCTCTTTTAAGGGTCTGAGGTTTGGTGCAGTGGGTTAAAAGCGTACCAGTTATGCCAGTTGCTGTAAGGCTTCTGTGCTGGCTAGGGTTCGAATCTCCTGGTGGGATAGTGTTCTAAGGTTGTATAATCTCTCTTTCGTGTTTAGGCAATTTGTGCATTAAGCATAGACACAGAGTTCTCCCATATTAACAGGAATTTGATGAAAGAACGTGAGTAGTCCCTCACTATGCTCTAGTTGCCCTGGGAGGTGATGATCTTTGGATGTGAAATACTACGGAATTACCACCTCTTTTAAGGGTCTGAGCTGTGGTGCAGTAGGTTAAACGTGTACCAGTTATGCCAGTTGCTGTAAGGCTTCTGTGCTGGCTAGGGTTCGAATCTCCTGGTGGGAAAGTGTTCTAAGGTTGTATAATATCTCTTGCGTGTTTACGCAATTTATGCATTAAGCATAGACACACAGTTCTCCCATATTAACAGGAATTTCATGGAAGAACGTGAGTAGTCCCTAACTATGCTCTAGTTGCCCTTGGGATGTGAGGATCTTTGGAGGTGAAATACTTCGGAATTACCACCTCTTTTAAGGGTCTGAGCTGTGGTGCAGTGGGTTAAACACAGACCGGTTATGCCAGTTGCTGTAAGGCTTCTGTGTTGGCTAGGGTTCGAATCTCCTGGTGGGAAAGTGTTCTAAGGTTGTATAATCTCTCTTGCGTGTTTAGGCAATTTATGCATTAAGCATAGACACAGAGTTCTCCCATATTAACAGGAATTTGATGAAAGAACGTGAGTAGTCCCTCACTATGCTCTAGTTGTCTGTGGGAGGTGGTGATCTTTGGAGGTGAAATACTTTGAAATTACCACCTCTTTTAAAGGTCTGAGCTGTGGTGCAGTGGGTTAAAGGCGTACCAGTTATGCCAGTTTCTGTAAGTCTTCTGTGCTGGCTAGGTTTCGAATCTCCTGGTGGGAAAGTGTTCTAAGGTTGCATACACTCTCTTGAGTGTTTAGGCAATTTGTACATTAAGCATAGACACAGAGTTCTCCCATATTACCAGGAATTTGATAAAAAAAAACGTGAGTAGTCCCTCAATATGCTCTAGTTGCCCTTGGGAGGTGGTGATCTTTGGAGGTGAAATACTCCGAAATTACCACCTCTTTTAAGGGTCTGAGCTGTGGTGCAGTGGGTTAAAGGCGTACCAGTTATGCCAGTTGCTGTAAGGCTTCTGTGCTGCATAGGGTTCGAATCTCCTGGTGGGAAAGTGTTCTAAGGTTGTATAATCTCTCTTGCGTGTTTAGCCAAATTGTGCATTAAGGATAGACAGAGAGTTCTCCCATATTAACAGGAATTTGATGAAAGAACGTTAGTAGTCCCTCAAAATGCTTTAGTTGCCCTTGGGAGGTAGTGATCTTTGGAGGTGAAATACTCCGAAATTACCACCTCTTTTAAGGGTCTGAGCTGTGGTGCAGTGGGTTAAAGGCGTACCAGTTATGCCAGTTGCTGTAAGGCTTCTGTGCTGCATAGGGTTCGAATCTCCTGGTGGGAAAGTGTTCTAAGGTTGTATAATCTCTCTTGCGTGTTTAGGCAAATTGTGCATTAAGGATAGACAGAGAGTTCTCCCATATTAACAGGAATTTGATGAAAGAACGTTAGTAGTCCCTCAAAATGCTTTAGTTGCCCTTGGGAGGTAGTGATCTTTGGAGGTGAAATACTCCGAAATTACCACCTCTTTTAAGGGTCTGAGCTGTGGTGCAGTGGGTTAAAGGCGTACCAGTTATGCCAGTTGCTGTAAGGCTTCTGTGCTGGCTAGGGTTCGAATCTCCTGGTGGAAAAGTGTTCTAAGGTTGTATAATCTCTCTTGCGTGTTTAGGCAATTTGTGCATTAAGCATAGACACAGAGTTCTCCCATATTAACAGGAATTTGATGAAAGAACACGTGTAGTCTTTCACTATGCTCTATTTGCCCTTGGGAGGTGGTGATCTTTGGAGGTGAAATACTCCGAAATTACCACCTCCTTTTGCGGTCTGAGCTGTGGTGCAGTGGGTTAAAGGCGAACCAGTTCTGCCAGTTGCTGTAATGCTTCTGTGCTGACTAGGGTTCGAATCTTCTGGTGGGAAAGTGTTCTAAGGCTGTATAATCTCTCCTGCGTGTTTAGGCAATTTGTGCATTAAGCTTAGACACAGAGTTCTCCCATATTAACAGGAATTTGATGAAAGAACGTGAGTAGTCCCTCACTATGCTCTAGTTGTCTCTGGGAGGTGGTGATCTTTGGAGGTGAAATACTTTGAAATTACCACCTCTTTTAAAGGTCTGAGCTGTGGTGCAGTGGGTTATAGGCGTACCAGTTATGCCAGTTGCTGTAAGGCTTCTGTGCTAGCTAGGGTTTGAATCTCCTGGTAGGAAAGTGTTCTAAGGTTGTACAATCTCTCTTGCATGTTTAGGCAATTTGTGCATTAAGCATAGACACAGAGTTCTCCCATATTAACTGGTATTTGATGAAAGAACGTGAGTAGTTCCTCACTATGTTCTAGTTGCCCTTGGGAGGTGGTGATCTTTGGAGGTGAAATATTCTGAAATTACCACCTCTTTTAAGGGTCTGAGCTGTGGTGCAGTGGGTTAAAGGCATACCAGTTATGCCAGTAGCTGTAACGCTACTGTGCTGGCTAGGGTTCGAATCTCCTGGTGGGAAAGTGTTCAATGGTTGTATAATCTCTCTTGCATGTTTAGGCAATTTGTGCATTAAGCATAGACACAGAGTTCTCCCATATTAACAGGAATTTGATGTAAGAACATGTGTAGTCTTTCACTATGCTCTAGTTGCCCTTGGGACGTGGTGATCTTTGGAGGTGAAATACTTCAAAATTACCACCTCTTTTAAGGGTCTGAGCTGTGGTGCAGTGGGTTAAAGGCGTACCAGTTATGCCAGCTGCTGTAAGGCTTCTGTGCTGGCTAGGGTTCGAATCTCCTGGTGGAAAAGTGTTCTAAGGTTGTATAATCTCTCTTGCGTGTTTAGGGAATATACGCATTAAGCATAGACACAGAGTTCTCTCATATTAACAGGAATTTGATGAAAGAACGTGAGTAGTCCCTCACTATGCTCTAGTTGCCCTTGGGAGGTGGTGACCTTTGGAGGTGAAATACTTCGAAATTACCACCTCTTTTAAGGGTCTGAGCTGTGGTGCAGTGGGTTAAAGGCGTACCAGTTATGCCAGCTGCTGTAAGGCTTCTGTGCTGGCTAGGGTTCAAATCTCCTGGTGGAAAAGTGTTCTAAGGTTGTATAATCTCTCTTGCGTGTTTAGGCAATTTGTGCATTAAGCATAGAAACAGAATTCTCCCATATTATCAGGAATTCGATAAAAGAACGTGAGTAGTCCCTCACTATGCTCTTGTTGCCCTTGGGAGGTGATGATCTTTGGAGGTGAAATACTCCGAAATTACAACCTCTTCTAAGGGTTTGAGCTGTGGTGCAGTGGGATAAAAAGGCGTACCAGTTATGCCAGTTGCTGTAAGGCTTCTGTGCTGGCTAGGGTTCGAATCTCCTGGTGGGAAAGTGTTCTAAGGTTGTATTATCTCTCTTGCGTGTTTAGGCAATTTGTGCATTAAGCATAGACACAGAGTTCTCCCATATTAACAGGAATTTGATGAAAGAACATGAGTAGTCCTTCACTATGCTCTAGTTGCCCTTGGGAGGTGGTGATCTTTGGAGGTGAAATACTCTGAAATTACCACCTCTTTTAAGGGTCTGAGCTGTGGTGCAAGGGTCAAAGGCGTACCAGTTATGCCAGTGGCTCTAAGGCTTCTGTGCTGCCTAGGGTTCGAATCTCCTGGTGGGAAAGTGTTCTAAGGTTGCATATATATATATATATATATATATATATATATATATATATATATATATATATATATATATATATATATATATATATATATACATATATATATTATATTTATGAGGGTACCACCTCTGGTGCCAATAAGGGGACCCATCTCGGAGAAAATAAAAAGTATTCAGAGGAGACCTTGTGGTTTCTCACTGAACACTTATAATATCTTTTCCTACCACCTCCATTCTTTTGTATGTACACATATATATTTGCTTTATTTGAACTTTGTTACAAAAAAGGAGTTATATATATATATATTTATATATATATATATATATATATATATATATATATATATATATATATATATATATATATATATATATATATATATATATATATATATATATGTAATGTTCTTGAATCTTGGGTTTTGTCTATTATGCAAGTATTCTTGTTCAACATTTCTCTTGTTAGAGTAATGTCATGGGCTTGTCTCATGTGATTCCTAGGGGCACCAGATTGAAGATGGCATGTCAAACGCCTCGTCAGCTTGGTCGACGTCATACCTATGTACTTACATTGAAGGTTACATCCTTCGTGGGGGCAAGTGTACATGTATACAACGCTTGACTGCTGTAGAGGGTTCTCCGTCGGCTTCGGGCTGTTTTTGATAAGGAGTTCGGAAGTCTTCTTGGTTTTGTAGAATATTATCAGGTTTATGTTTTGGAACATAAACATAAACCTGATAATATTCTACAAAACCAAGAAGACTTCCGAACTCCTTATCAAAAACAGCCCGAAGCCGACGGAGAACCCTCTACAGCAGTCAAGCGTTGTATACATGTACACTTGCCCCCACGAAGGATGTAACCTTCAATGTAAGTACATAGGTATGACGTCGACCAAGCTGACGAGGCGTTTGACATGCCATCTTCAATCTGGTGCCCCTAGGAATCACATGAGACAAGCCCATGACATTACTCTAACAAGAGAAATGTTGAACAAGAATACTTGCATAATAGACAAAACCCAAGATTCAAGAAGATTACAAATTCTTGAGGCAATTCACATAAGAATAGAGCGACCTACCATGAACACCCAAATCACGGAACTATTTACTCTACCCACCATGAGAGTAAGGACAAGACAAGAATATATATAGATATATATATATATATATATATATATATATATATATATATATATATATATATATATATATATATATATATATATATATATATTTATATATATATATGTATATATATATATATATATATATATATATATATATATATATATATATATATATACATAAATATATATTTATATATACATATATATATATATATATATATATATATATATATATATATATATATATATATATATATATATATATATATATATATATATATATATATATATATATATATGTCGTACCTAGTAGCCAGAACGCACTTCTCAGCCTACTATGCAATGCCCGATTTGCCTAATAAGCCGAGTTTTCATGAATTAATGTTTTTTCGACTACCTAACCTACCTAACCTAACCTAACCTAACTTTTTCGGCTACTTAACCCAACCTAACCTATAAAGATAGGTTAGGTTAGGTTAGGTAGGGTTGATTAGGTTCGGTCATATATCTACGTTAATTTTAACTCCAATAAAAAAATATTGACCTCATACATAATTAAATAGGTAGCTTTATCCTTTCATAAGGAAAAAATTAGAGAAAATATATTAATTCAGGAAAACTTGGCTTATTAGGCAAATCGGGCCTTGCATAGTAGGCCGAGAAGTGCGTTCTGGCTTCTAGGTACGACATATATATATATATATATATATATATATATATATATATATATATATATATATATATATATATATATATATATATATATATATATATATATGTCGTACCTAGTAGCCAGAACTCACTTCTCAGCCTACTATTCAAGGCCCGATTTGCCTAATAAGCCAAGTTTTCATGAATTAATTGTTTTTCGACTACCTAACCTACCTAACCTAACCTAACCTAACTTTTTCGGCTACCTAACCAAACCTAACCTATAAAGATAGGTTAGGTTAGGTTAGGTAGGGTTGGTTAGGTTCGGTCAAATATCTACGTTAATTTTAACTCCAATAAAAAAAAAATGACCTCATACATAATGAAATGGGTAGCTTTATCATTTCATAAGAAAAAAATTAGAAAAAATATATTAATTCAGGAAAACTTGGCTTATTAGGCAAATCGGGCCTTGAATAGTTGGCCAAAAAGTGAGTTCTGGCTACTAGGTACGACATATATATATATATATATATAATCACGGAATTATTTACTCTACGCACCATGAGAGTAAGGACAAAACCAGAATATATCGATGCCAACACAGAAGACACTGTTCAACATAACAGGCCAATTAAACCTGATTAATCTTTGTATGTAGATAGGAGCTGCCTCGTATGGGCCAATAGGCCTTCTGCAGTTACCTCTATACTTATGTTCTTATGTTCCACCCCCATTTATCCCTTATGTATCCCCAATGTTTTCACCTTTATTGTCTTATCACCTGACCCAGTGCGGGTATAAAATCTACCAATTCTGTAAATTCTTTTTACTTGAGAATGAACCATGGAGGTTCGAAACGTGGTGCAAATTGTATAAATAAGTGTAATACATTCTATAGTAATTCACTTCTTTTCTTCACCTTGAAATTACGAAAATAAGTTTTGGAGAACTCCTCTTTCAGCTAAGCCCTGATGCTAAGAAAATAGTTTGAGGGATAGAAGCCCTAAATCAGAAGATAGTAAATACAGAATATGCGGTCATATTCAGTGAGACATGTTTAAAAGAAAACCTGCTGCCAGTATACACCAATATATATATATATATATGACTGAAAACTCACACCCCAGAAGTGACTCGAACCCATACTCCCAGGAGCAACGCAACTGGTAACTACAGGGCGCCTTAATCCGCTTGACCATCACGGCCGGACAAAAGGAAGTGGTAGCCGAAGCTATTTGAACCACTTCCCCGCCGGCAACTCGGATGGTAATCTTGGGCATAGCATTTTACCAAATCACCTCATTCTTTGGGGCACACGTGAGGAACACAAATGCGAACAAGCCTGAATAGTCCCCAGGACTATATGCGACTGAAAACTCACACCCCAGAAGTGACTCGAACCCATACTCCCAGGAGCAACGCAACTGGTACCTACAGGACGCCTTAATCTGCTTGACCACCACGACCGGACATAAGGAAGTGATAGCCGAAGCTATTTGAATCACTTTTACTATCCGAGTTTTACCAAGTTTACCATCCGAGTGGTAAAGGTGCAGTGGTGCAGACGTTGAGTCACCAATCAGAAGCGGGCTGGCTGGAAATGGTAGTTTGGTGATCGGTGACGAGGGAGGGGAGAGGTGGAGAGCAAGTGTGATGATACTTTTGCACCTGGCAAAACGTATTTGACTAAATATGTACTACACTTGCTTGTAGTATCTAGATGTTGTAGATGTACTGAAGTAACATGGCGATAGGAAAGAGCAGGCCAAATCTCTCTTGAAGGAGATTATCGTAACAGCTCTCTCCCGAAGCCTGCTCTTACGGGTCAGGTTACTTAAGTAGCTGGTGTAGAGGTAGGAGTAGCTGTCTCTACCTCGTAGACTCTGGAGAGGGCGTCATAATCATAGAATGTTCTATAAGAACATAGGTAAAAATTGTCAACAGAGCGTAAGTTAGATTTGCAGCCAATAAAATACTACGCTTGTCCGTATCCGTGAGCTTCAAACATCAACGAAAAGTTTTTACTGTAAACATGTTTTTCAAGTCTATATTTGTTGCACACTGTTTTTTTGTATTGTATAGTGTTCGGAATATAATCCCCTACACAGACATATGCATATAAAATAAAAATTTTGGGAAGCCATACCTGTACCAACGCCCATAGTCACCCACATGTAACCCGCTTGGAACACTCATACTGACACCCACCACACCCAAAAAAAACTTTCTGAAGTTTCGTGTCTACTTACGGCAGTTTTTGTGCTACAGTGTTCATTCAGGTATGAAATTAGTCGCAATAAATTAGACTATAATACTATAACGACTTAGGCCAATTATGTGTACTTACCAAGGGTAAGAAGATTGTAGAAAAATAAGTTGAGCATTTTCTCTCCACTCCACCTCCTTTAGGTACAAATTTCTGAAGTTGCTCAACAGATGTTCGTAGGTGGGGTGAAGCTGTTGCGGGTGGTTACTTCTTCTCCACCCAATACACCCTTTTTCGGTGGTAATTGGTGTAACACGGAATGACACACAGTCCAATATCGCAGGTCTTGCATCCTTTTCCAGTCTCCTTCCTTATATCTGACTTTGCGCACACGTGACACCTGCGACGTTTGGGCAGTTTGACAATTTCATGTTTCAGCTTGTAGTTTAGACGATGCTCTGAATCAACAATACGTCCCTGTTTTTTCAGTGTAGGTTGGATACTTGATTCTGAGTCATCTGTCTCAACTCATCAAGTGACATTGTACCAGAAATCTCGTGTTCAGATTCAGTGGAGGCTTCAGCTTGAGGTGTCGACGTAAACAGAGGGCGCCTCACACCCGACGGTCCAGGTGTTGACTTGTCGGCAGCATAGGCAGGACCTGTGTCATCATTTAGGTCTGGAGCTTGCACCAAGTGTGTATATGTTGTAGTTGTTGCAGGCCACTCTTCCTTGTCCCACTTCAATAAGGACCAAATAGCCACCTCGTGAAACTGAAGCAATGTTAGTTTCTTGCGGTCACTGGTGCTGCTTTTGTACAAAGAAAAGGCATTCTGCAAAGTCATTTGCAGAAAATAAAACGTTATTTTCTTAGTCCACTTGTGACTTTTCCTGGCGAAATGGTAATGCTTCACCATATGATCGAAGTGGTCCACACCTTTCATGAACTTATTGTAGTCGCAAATTGCAATGGGTTTGTTCACTGTTACCTGTTCTAGTGCTGTTGTTCCGTCGCGTCTACGAACTCGTTTCCTTCGTTGAACTTGCTGTGTGTCTGCATTGTGGAGGTTGGTAATTATTGAGACCACTCGCTTGTCTTTCCACAGTAGAACGAAGGTGTTAACTTTGCGGAGGTATACTGTGGTATCCACTGGAAGTTTACCCTTGGCTATATTTTGCAGTTTCTTTGGGGCGCCACGTATTAGTCTAATTGTGCCACATGTGTAGACCCCAAGTTCTCGCAACTTCTCTGTCAGGCTAACTGAGTTGTAGTAGTTATACATATACAGGTGGTGACCTTTGTTCACTAGTGGCCGAATCAATCCAGTAACTGTTTCGTGTATCGTTTTACCAATACCAGAATACACGTCAAAACCACAAATGTAGCCAGTTGTTGATTCAGCTAGCATTTATAATTTCACGCCATATTTGTCTGGTTTGTTTGGATTGTACACCTTGAACGAGAGTCGGCCACGCCATGCCATTGTTCCTTTATCTAAACACAACTCTTTCATTGGCCAGTAAACTTCTGCAAACCTTTGTTTCAAGTAATCCATCACTGGTCTCATTTTTATCAACTTGTCAGTATTGTTCAAGGGAACCGCATTGTTATTGAACGTATGGAAAAACTGGGCTATACGCTGAAAGCGTTTCGTCGTCATAAACATGTTGAAGAACCGAGCATGCCATGGTTTACTTGTTTGCCAGTACATCCTCATAGTTGGGAGCCTGTTTATTCCCATCAATATACACAGTCCCAAATATCTGGCTATTTCTTTGACCCTCACTGGTTTCCAAATATCTTCGACATTTGCATTGGCCATCTGAAATATCTGTGAGGCGTACAAATTTGTTTCCTGTTTCAAGAACTCAATCAATGC
The DNA here is from genome assembly GCF_040958095.1 of Procambarus clarkii. Taxonomy (NCBI): domain Eukaryota; kingdom Metazoa; phylum Arthropoda; class Malacostraca; order Decapoda; family Cambaridae; genus Procambarus; species Procambarus clarkii. Next base: position 6,696,850 of record NC_091168.1, read on the forward strand.
ACGAATAAAAAACAGCTGAATATATCCTAGTCCACTCGTTGGTTTGGTAATCCTTAGCCCCGGGGTTCCAGTAAAATCATCAAACAATGGGGGATTGTTGCTACGAGTCCAGCCATCACTAGCTCTAGGCTGGCGAGTATGTACTGGACGTGTATGCTTTCAAGGAGGCTCGGCTGGTCCATCTTCCTCACTCTCCTCCTCACTTGATAAAGCAATGCTAGAATCAGTGCTACTTTCCATAATGGGTGTTATTTTCCGAATACGAGAAACATGTCGTGTACTTAGCTGTTGTTTGGGCCTACAAACACCACGTGAGCGCCTTGTAGTGAGAGGCGGCGGTGTGGGTGCCCCCTCCTCCTCCTCTGTAAGGCCCTCAGTATCTTCCTCAGTCGTTGTTGCCCCATGCGCTCCAGGTCCCCGAAGGTCACAATCTTCGTCCAAATTTTCAGCATCAGGTTCAATACCCTCAATATCATCTTCATAATCAACTTCCGATAAGGCATCCAAGAGGCCAGGAATCTTTGTGGGAGTTAGCTTCACTTGAGTGTACCTTCTGTAGATCTCACTTATTTTGTCATCGGTTAATGAACTGGATGCTCCCTTTGGCGAAACACTGCTTGGGCCTTGTGCAGGATCCATTGTAAGTGAATGTATTTGGTCAAATACACACGGAAAGGGGTAAAACTGCTTAAAATCGAGTAAGTTTGGCGCGCGAGGGGAGACAGCTCCGGCCACTACACGTGACAACAAAACAATGGGCCGATCACATGACCCAGTAGACCGACGTGCCACACGGCCTAATCGAGAGAACGGGAATTTCATGGTACGGTCATTTTGAAACAAACCAAAAGTAAATCGAATTTAAAGTGGATTTTATACAATTATTATTTAATGGAACATAAATTTACGACTCTTGGGTGGAAGCGATAGAAATGGATAGGTCGTAAATTTACGACCCCAGGGCGCGAAAGTGATCATCTCCACTACCACAAGAGCCTCATCTTCGACCATCATCACCGTTGTCTCCTCTTGTAGTGTTATCACCTAAGATAATAATTAGACAATTGAACAATTCAGGGGACACACCATCTCATACTGATTCGGAGTCCGACGTAATTAGCAACAATATTAATGCAGACATCGACAACCATCCTCCCCATCACTTGCATGTCAAACAGTAAAAGAAATAAGAAGTAGAGTGAAGGAGTGCCAGAGGAGTAACGCTTTTAAAATGTTGTCACAGTCTTCATCAGTTGTTACACCTATAAGTTTATACGACGCAGTTAATGTCATAATCCCTAAAGCAGCCAGAGAATTGAAGATGGGGATGCGTACCATCAGTGGTATAGTTATCGAAATTGATCACCGGAGAGATTTATATCGTGTGGCCACCAAATTTGGAACCATCGATCAGTATCTTTCTAGGACTGACTTCGATAAATGTGTAGACAGAATTATACCAAATCAAACTAATAAGAGTGAGACAGTAGGACTTCGAGAAGTCGTTTGAAGACAGTCTAATTATTTTCTCAGTGATAATCGCTATAGGAAGATTCTAGTGTGTCATTGTAAACTCTTGCTGTGTATGAATCACAGATGTATTTGCCAGAGATACGGTCAAAGGTGTACCCCCAAATGCCGACATAATGTACAAATCTGTAAACAAATTTAATAATAATAATAATCAAATACATATACATTTCAATATCCTTTATCATACCATGTTTGGATAAGTGCGAAAAATCATTTAAACCCCAACTGCTGTTACGACATGTTCCATAAACATAATTACCAAATCCCATTAATAGTTTTTTTATCTTTTGTATCGCACATTCAAGGGTAACTTTTTAAAATTATATAATTGATTCTATAAAATACATTCAAAATTATTTACAAAAAATAAATTTGGGATCTTATTTCACAAAAAATATTTTTGCTAAGTAAAAACCAAAAGTAAATACTTTGTTTTTTAGGTGACAAACTTTACATTTTATTTAAAACAAATTATTTAATTTAATATATGAAATATCTTTACAAAAAATAAATTTGGGCATTTTACAATATCCCCAAAAAATATTTTCGAGGTTTTATTACCCACAAATAATATATTTTGCGAGTTAAAGACCCCAGTATAGACTTCAAGTATTGTTATGTAAAAATCTATACAAAAATTTAAATAAAATAAGAAATATATAAATTCTTAAAACATTCACAATACATACAATTTGTTTCATAAAATTAATCAACTGGAAATAATTTTATATTATATATACCTGGAGAAACCTTTCATAATTTTATCTTCACAATAATATTTCAAAATAATATATAAAAATCATGAAAACAAGTTACTCCTAAACAATAATAACTCCTTATTGCATAAAATTGTGTTAATAAATTGTAATAAAAGTCAATAAAAAGTGGCAGTAAAGGATTTTTTCTATTTTTTTCATGTCTTTTTGGTGTATAAAATATTATAAATCTAAAAAAAATTCTTACAAAAAAGTTACTTTTCTAAAATGTCATTATTTTTTGGTTTCTTTGACTGTCAAACTCGGTACTAATTTCAGTGTACTTGGTACAAAAATCTGTGTTCTCGGTGCTAGATTTTGTTCTATCGGCACTATATTCTGTGTTAGATACATTTAAATAGTTATTTTTTCCTTGGGAATTATAAAAAATTCCATCGAATCAGTTTTGAAATATGAAAATATTAGAAAACTCTAACCCCTTTCATTAGGTAAGCATATATATATTGATATATTATTATTATATATATTATATTTACATTATGTATATTATATATTTATTAATATAATTAATATAAAGAACTATTTTGAAATATGTGCGTGTTTGAAGTTATATTTACTTTGAAAGACAAGAATTAATTAAAAGATATTGTACTTGAAACGTCTATTGAACAATGTTTGAAATCGTGAACAGATAGATGTATGAAATTAAAACCTCCAAGTCCAATAACTGTCACCCCGGGTGTCAGAGTTAGTGGTTATAACATATTGTTTACAATGGCTTAATTTCATGCCTTAACTCCTTCAATATTCTCTTTGATATATCACATCATTGTGATTTCTTTGTTTTAAGGTTGAGTCAATCTGTCTGTCCATGGTTGGAGGTCAGATGCTTGGAGCTAGTCTTTAACTAAACACATTATTTTATTTCATAGTAAGACCTGTCGAAAACTGAATGCATCTAATTATAATAATAATAACCTATACACTTCCCTTCTCTCCCTCATTTATATTGCTTTATGCCTAAATGTTTATTATTAATATGATCGTTCAAGTAAATCTTAAGGAAGAAACCTTTAACACATATTTGACACGTATAAGGCTTTTTGCCTGAATGTATTTTAAGATGTCTCTTAAAGCACATTTTATAATTAAAATTTCTTCCACGTAGAATATTTATAAAGATCTTTACCTGTATGTTTTTTTCAAGTGCGTTTTCAAGGCACGTTTATGTGTAAAAATTTTCATGCAATTAGAACATTGATAGGGCTTTTCGGGAATTTTTAAGTGTTTCTTCAACGAGTCTAGCCATCTGAATTTCTTATTACAATCTGAACACTGATAACGCTTCTCGAGATAATTTATCTTGGGATGAGGTGGTAATGGTAGCCAATTTCTATCACTTTCACCCACTTTATCTTCATCACATTCATTTTGTAAGACTTCTCTCCGTCGGTTTGTCATGGTTAGATTATACTATATATATATACATATATATATATATATATATATATATATATATATATATATATATATATATATATATATATATATATATATATATATATATTATATATATATATATATATATATATATATTTACTCATTTCTTATAAATGAAAAAAGAGAACTATATTATATTTTTATTTTATAAAAGATTGAAAGATTCTATAGATTTTTTATAAAGAGAAAAAAATATATACCACGTAAATAAAAAAGTTTAAAATTTACAAAAAGATCCATAAATTTAAAAAAAACTTCCATATTAGCGTTACTACCCCAATTCTTTTATTGTTCCTCGTTTAATTATTGGTGTTATTTTGACACCAGATGAGTCAGATTTAAAAGAATAATAGTTTAATGAAAGTCATCATAATGTTTTATATTACTATCTTCAGGTTATCTTGAGATGATTTCGGGGTTTTAGTGTCCCCGCGGCCCGGTCCTCGACCAGGCCTCCACCCCCAGGAAGCAGCCCGTGACAGCTGACTAACACCCAGGTACCTATTTTACTGCTAGGTAACAGGGGCATTCAGGGTGAAAGAAACTTTGCCCATTTGTTTCTGCCTCGTGCGGGAATCGAACCCGCGCCAGAGAACTACGAGCCCTGCACGCTATCCACCAGGCTACGAGGCCCCAATCTTTACTACGTCGAAGATTCGGAATTCAAAGACTTAGATTACATCGAACATACATTCGAGGTCTATACCTGTTTTCTAATTGACCATTCACTAATTTTTTCAAATCTGTCAAATCAAATTGAATCTGTTTTTCAAATCTAAGGTTGAAGGCCAAATGATTGATGTAAGACTTGAAGAAAACTAAATGCGTCTAAAAATAATGTAAACTCTTACGCTGTTCCTGTCTCTCCCTCACAATATTTCAGTTTAATGAATTACTTGTTACCTATATTCTTCAATACATATCGCCTCTTTCTCTAAATGTCTCTGCAAGTGGTTGTTAATAGTAAACTTTCTCCCACACATAAAACATATACAAGGTTTTATGCTTGTATGTATATTAAGATGATCATCCAAGTGGCCCCTACTAACAGACCCTTTAGCACATATATGACACTTATAAGGCATTTCGCCTTGATGTCTTTTTAAATGTGTCTTTAAGCTGGTTTTATAATTATAATTTCTCCCACACTTACAACATTTATGAAGACCTTCACCTGTATGAATTTTCAAATGCATTTTCAAGGTATGTTTTTTACTAAAACATTTCATGCACACAGAACATTGATAAAGCTTTTCATGTATTTTCAAGTGAGTCTTCAAGGAGTCTGGCCATCTAAATTTTTTATTACAGTCCGAACATTAATAACGTTTCTCGATATAATTTCTACCACTTCTAGTCTGTTTGGCTGTCTTCTTGTTAACATTGGTCGAAATAAAAACTGAGTTTAACATCATACAAAATATGTTTTATTCACTTTCCTTTTTAATAAGTAAATTTTATATAATATTATATATTAAAACAAATTTGGAAAAGGTGTAGTGGCTTATTAGACTGGTGGAATTTATTTGAAACAACATACAACATTTTTAATACTTACTAGACAGTAGGATGGGTATCAATCCCTCTGAGAAATTTATAAGGTAATGATCATGTCTCGGTTCCATTAATCTTTCCTCATAGCTCATACCCCTCAGCACAGGGATTAGCTTGGTGGCATCCCTCTGAACCTTTTCTAACTTCGTTTTGTGTTTGACTAGATGTGAACTTCATGCTGGAGCCGCATATTTCTAGTATAGGTCTGATATATATATATATACGGTGTGTGTGTGTGTCTTGTTCCAGTAAACCTGGACCACAAAATACTTATAATCTAGGCCTTATGTTTAACGCCATAAAAAGTTTTAATGTTGATCAAAAAGTCTATTCTAATATGCAAAATGCCATGAATATATCTGTTCATCCGGGAGATATTCTTATCCCTGATTCAAAGATCTTTTTACAGATGTTAGCTATGCCGCCTAATCTCATAGACCAGGGAGTAAAAGTGATCTGGGTCGATACATACAGATCAAACGAAAATTTGGCCCGCACCGATATCAATTCTCATATTCATACCAGCGTTACAGAGGAACTAATTCCCATACATTATCGACACAATAGATCTTAGGTCAGCATTCATCAGAAGTATCCATTTCAAAAAAGATATTCCTGACGATGTTCTAACATACATTACATGGGTGTTAGCTTTTGTATAAAAAGATACAAACGAAGAGGGTTCTATAGAATCTTTTTGGCTTCTACCATCGTCAGTCACCACAATAAATGTATAGGTTTTCTGAAGAGTGGGCCTGTTAGTTTCTTTTTCAAATAGTTCTGTGAGACGTCTGACATTCAAAAGCAGACGATCATGTTGAGGTAGAGAAAGTACTTCTTCGTCCTCATTGTATCCATTTACATTACCATGCGTCACATAAATAAAAAGAAAGGAATTGGTATATATTGGTAGTTGGTAAAAGAATTGCAACCGGGAGTGCTACTGTCCTCACACGGATTCTGCAGCCTCTCAGAGACACAAACCAGGGTTTTACACAATTTTCCCATGCACACACACACACACACAATAGGGTATGTATGAAAGCAAAGGAGCTGAACAAGAGGGCTTGGAGGAACTTCCGTAATAACAGAACACCAGAAAGTAGAGAGAGATACCAGAGAACCAGGAACGAGTATGTTAGTGTGAGAAGAGCAGCTGAGAAAAGGTATGAAAATGATATAGCTAATAAAGCCAGGACCGAACCAAAGCTACTACACAGTCACATCAGGAGGAAGACAACAGTGAAGGAACAGGTGATGAAACTTAGGGTGGGCGAGAACAGGTACACAGAGAATGACAAAGAGGTGTGTGAAAAACTCAACAAAAGGTTCCAGGAGGTCTTTACAATAGAACAGGGAGAAGTCACGGCGCTAGGAGAGGTGGCAGCAAACCAGGTGGCCTTGGAAAGGTTCGAAATTACAAGAGATGAGGTCAAGAAGCACCTATTGGAGCTGGATGTGAGAAAAGCTGTTGGGCCGGATGGAATCTCACCATGGGTATTGAAAGAGTATGCAGGAGCACTTTGCTTGCCACTCTCCATAGTGTATAGTAGGTCACTGGAAACGGGAGACCTACCAGAAATATGGAAGACTGCTAATGTAGTACCAATAATTAAAAAGGGTGACAGACAAGAGGCACTGAACTACATGCCAGTGTCCTTAACCTGTATACCATGCAAGGTGATGGAGAAGATTGTGAGAAAAAACCTAGTAACACATCTGAAGAGAAGAGACTTCGTGACAACCCATCAACATGGGTTCAGGGAGGGTAAATCTTGCCTTACATGCTTGATAGAATTCTACAATCAGGTGACAAAGATTAAGCAAGAAAGAGAAGGATGAGCGGACTGCATTTTTTGGACTGTCGGAAAGCCTTTGACACAGTACCCCATAAAAGGTTGATGCATAAGCTGGAGAAACAGGCAGGAGTAACTGGTAGGGCGCTCCAGTGGATAAGGGAGTACCTAAGCAATAGGAAGCAGAGAGTTATAGTGAGGGGTGAAACCTCAGAATGGCGTGAAGTCTCCAGTGGAGTCCCACAGGGCTCTGTGCTTGGACCTATCCTGTTTCTGATATAAGTAAATGATTTCCCAGAGGGTATAGACTCATTCCTCTCAATGTTTGCTGACGACGCCAAAATTATGAGAAGGATTAAGACAGAGGAGGACAGTTTGAGGATTCAAGAAGACCTAGACAAGCTGCAGGAATGGTCGAACAAATGGCTGTTAGAGTTTAACCCAAGGAAATGTAATGTAATAAAGATGGGGGTAGGAAGCAGGAGACCAAATATAAGGTATCACTTGGGAGATGAAATACTTCAAGAGTCAGAGAGAGAGAAAGACCTGGGGGTTGATATCACGCCAGACCTGTCCCCTGAAGCTCATATCAAGAGGATAACAGCAGCAGCATATGCCAGGTTGGCTAACATAAGAACGGCCTTTAGAAACTTGTGTAAGGAATCTTTCAGAGCATTATATACCATATATGTCAGACCAATCCTGGAGTATGCGGCTCCAGCATAGAGTCCATATCTAGTCAAGCGTAAGACTAAACTGGAAAAAGTTCAAAGGTTTGCCACCAGACTAGTACCCAAGCAGAGAGGTATGAGCTACGAGTAGAGACTACGGGAATTGAACCTCACTTCGTTGGAAGACAAAAGAGTTAGGGGGGACATGATCACCACATTCAAGATTCTCAAGGGAATCGACAGGGTTGATAAAGACAGGCTATTTAACACAAGGGGCACACGCACTAGGGGACACAGGTGGAAACTGAGTGCCCAAATGAGCCACAGAGATATTAGAAAGAACTTTTTTAGTGTCAAAGTGGTTGACAAATGGAATGCATTAGGAAGTAATGTGGTGGAGGCTGACTCCATACACAGTTTCAAGTGTAGATATGATAGAGCCCAATAGGCTCAGGAACCTGAACACCTGTTGATTGACGGTTGAGAGGCGGGACCAAAGAGCCAGAGCTCAACTCCCGCAAGCACAATTAGGTGAGTACAATTAGGTGGGTGAGTACACACACACACACACACACCAATGTAACGGTTCTATTGTTACATAAAGTATGGTGACAAATAAACACAGACACTAAGATACTATATATATATTTGGTCGAATATACAGAAGTACACAGGTGATACTTTGGTGTGAGTTGAGCGCACTGAGCGTCGGTACAGTATGTATAATGTATAAAATATGTATAAGAAGAAGTCTACTTTACAGCTGTACGAAACAGTGTTTGAAGCAGAACTATTAAGTGAAATTGGTTCGACAGAAGAGTTAGGGGGGACATGATCACCACATTCAAGATCCTCAAGGGAATTGACAGGGTTGATAAAGACAGACTGTTTAACACAAGGGGCACACGCACTACGGGACACAGGTGGAAACTGAGTGCCCAAATGAGCCACGGAGATATTAGAAAGAACTTTTTTAGTGTCAGAGTGGTTGACAAATGGAATGCATTAGGAAGTGATGTGGTGGAGGCTGACTCCATACACAGTTTCAAGTGTAGATATGATAGAGCCCAATAGGCTCAGGAACCTGTACACCTGTTGATTGACAGTTGAGAGGCGGGACCAAAGAGCCAGAGCTCAACCCCCGCAAGCACACCTAGGTGAGTACAACTAGGTGAGTACACACACACACACTATGCCATGTCGTGGCATTGTCGACATAGGTGTGTTAGGGATCATCCTGGGAGTAAGTTCGAACCCTCATCATGGCCCCTTTTGGATTTTTTCATTTGATGCATCATGCTATTGTGATTTTTGATGTGAATAATAAGACCAACAACTGAGAAGTATATACATTGTTTACCTTTCAGCCATCGTTTGGATGAAGAAAAAATTATCTTTTATCCCACTGGGGAAGCCCTAATATTCATGAATTGCCATCGACTAAAAGCACTAATACCCTTTGATAGTGAAAGATTAATTAAATGTAAAATAAAAAAAATAAAAGTAAATCACTTTTACCACGATGACACATACTCCACTTTCGTTAATAACAACCATATCAACAAAGAATGCTGTAAATCCTCAACAACTGTTTCAGTTATTACCCCAGCCGCATGTTGCAGAGTTGAGAATAGCTAACAGAATACATCAAGATTCTTACTGGGGTCCAATAACAACTACTCATGGGCAAGATAATAATAAGAATACAGAAATAGCACCAGAAAAAAGTCAATGTCGGTAAGAAAATGAAAAACTGGGCTGTTTTTTTATGTATCTGTCTTTTTTGATTGGTTTAATAGTCAAGTTTTATCTACTAGGAACAAATATTTATAAATCATTAGTGTCATTATTATTTTGTATTATTGCTCTTTTATTAATTACATTTATATTAACCTATCATCAATATCAATACAAATCAATTGTTTCTTATGCCCAGAAAATAGCCCCTCCAGCTAAACAACTTATAAATTTAATAAATTATTAAATTTCATGGCACTCATTATTTTTGCTTCCTGATTCTCATCATCAATTTACACTTAAAGTTTCCCCTCCACTTAATAGTGAGTCACCGCTCACCGCATAATATTGTTAATAAGACTGGAAAGGCAGTACTTACTGCCAGTACTGAACACAAACCACCATCATCCACCACAACATGAGGGGGAAAAAACAGGCCTGAGAGATGGCAATAAATATCCACCTAAAAACGAGTTGTGAATACAGCGACTTGACTCCATTATGTACAGTAAAAGTTTAAAACGAGTAAGGATAATTTAGACAATTATTTTATCGAGTTTAAGGATGATCTGAATAATCCCGCCATTTTGCTAAAAATTACCTCTTTATTATCTGTTAGATTAGAGACCTGCCCTAAACGCTGTGCTTACTAGTGGCTTTACAAGAATGTGAACACATCATGCTATGTACTCTCATAAACCAAATGTAACTTATTGCATATATATAAATAAATAAATAAATTATAGATGACGATAATTTTCAACTATTGCCATTGCCATTGGCTTATCCCAATAAAAACATCCAACAAATATTTGTATCCATCACTCTTTAAAAAAGTACATTTTAAATAACAGGTAATGTGATATGTATTACGTTAACATGCTCCGGGTAGATGGGACTCGATAGCCCGGGAAGGCAGCCCATCTAGGGGAAGGAAAACCCTGATTTTAAACCTCCGCTGCCTTGCGGCCATACCCCTTTTTGGGGAAAGACTTCAGGAGTCAACCTCGAGGAAAAATCCGGAGTTGGAGCCCCTAAGGCAGTTCGTTGTTGATGTCGACCTCGTTCTGGCAGCTCCTGCGACGTTGCTGGAACCATGTGTATTGGCATTTGCCTTTTATTGGATAATTTCAGCAACGTGGAGAGGGGGAACCTGCTGCATGGGTAACAGCTTCTCCTCCATATCTACCTACCCAGGCTTTGCGCCCTGTCAAGGCGCAACTCCATAGTCTTAGACTGATGGATGCCTAATAATTACGTTAACAATAGGAAACATTAGGAAATAAAATCACATCATTCCCATATCTCTATACATCTCTTAATATCATTCCAATCGCATTGTTAATGATTTTTATTGATGCGCTCAATAATTTAAGAAAGAGTTGGTGTCTTGGAAAAGCATTTAGGCGCATTAAAAATAATTATTTATGGTTCGTTTTCATTAAAAAACACAAGATCGTTATAAAATATTACATCTATTATGCTTCTCTTTATATCATTCCAATCGTATTGCCAATGATTTTTTTAAAGATGCATCCAACATTATAAGATGCAGTTGGTGTGTTGGGGAAGCTATTAGGCACATTAGAAGTAAACATTTATGGCTCGTTTTCATGAAAAAACACAAGATCGTTTTGAAATATTAGATATATGAAACCTCTCTCAATATCATTCCAATCCTATTGTCAATTATTATTTTAAAGATGCACTGAACATTATTAGATACAGTTAGTGTATTGGGAAAGCTTTTAGGCACATTAAAAATAATCGTTTATGGTTCATTTTCATTAGAAACCCAAGATCGTTATAAAATAATAGATCTATGAAACCTCTCTGAATATGATTCCAATCGTATTGTCAATGATTTTTTAATGATGGATGACACCAACTGCATTATAAGATGCAGTTGGTGTGTTGGGGAAGCTATTAGGCACATTAAAAGTAAGCATTTATGGTTCGTTTTCATTTTGAGATTCTATGAGTTTTTCTAGAAAAAACACATGATCGTTTTAAAACTAATTTTAATATGGTTCCCATCGCGTTTTTAATGATTTTCGTAGATGATCGCAACATTATAAGAAGCTGTTGAGGTCATGTAAATGATATTAAGCACATTAAAAAAATTATTCTAGGGTTCGTTTTCATTTTGAAATTTCATGAGTTTCTTTTAAAAGAAAATAGGCGATCGTTTGCCTGGCCCGCCAGACGATGATCCCCAGGGCATTCTACAGTGAGTTGGCTTGGCATTTCTTGTGAGAGCCCACCCACACTAAAACAACTTGTGAATACAGGGGCATAAAGCGACCTGTCTCCAGCATGTACCGTAAAAGTTTAAAAACAAACGAGGATAATTGAGACAACCATTTTATCGAGTTTAATGATCTAAATAATCACATCCTATTAAATGATGTTAGTCTTTCAACTATTGACATTGCCATTAGCTTTTAGCAAAATAAATGCATCAACAAATATTTGTATCCACCACTCTTTTTTAAAAAGTACTTATAATTGGATGAAAATAAAGATTTAACAAGTATATATAAAACTATAAACTCACTTATTATTATTATTATAATAATAATAATAATAATAATAATAATAATAATAATATACCATAATAATGATATTTTTATTATGATGATATATATATATATACTATAAAAAAGAATAGAGGGGTTTAGTTTTATAATAATATGTTATGTTATATGTAATATGTTAACAACAGGAAACCTTATGAAATACAATCACATCACTCTCATATCTCTATACCTTTCTCAATATCATTCCAATCGCGTTTTTAATTATTTTTATAGATACACTCAATATTATTAGAAAGAGTTAGTGTCTTGGGGAAGCTATTAAGCACATTAAAAATAAAAATCTACGGGTCGTATTCGTTTTGAGATTTTATGAGTTTCTCTAGAAAAAATAAAAGATCGTTATAAAACTATGTCTCTCTTAATATGGCACCAATCGCGTTTTTAATTATTTTCGTAGATGATCGCAACAGTATAAGAAGCAGTTGGGGTCATAGAAATGCTATTATGCACATTAAAAATAATATTATCTGGTTCGTTTTAATTTTGAGATTTCATGAGTTTTTCTAAAAGTAAATATGCGATCATTTGCCTGGCCCGCCAGGCGATGATCCCTTGCACACTCTACAGTGAGTTGGTCTGGCATTTCTTGTGATCATCACCTGGCGGGCAAGGGAAACTTTCGCGTATTTTCTTTTAGAGAAGCTCGTGAAATCTCAAATTAAAACCGAACCATAAAATCTTATTTTTAATGTGCTTAATAGCTTTTCCAAAACTCCAACTGCTTCTTTTAATGTTGCGATCATCTATGAAAATCATTAAAAATGCGATTGGAATGATATTAAAAGAGGTATAGAGATGTAGGAGAGATGTGATCGTAAGGTTCCCTGTTGTTAACATATTACGTATCACATTACCTATTATTTATAAGGTACGTTTTTAAAGAGTGGTGGATACAAATATTTGTTGATATTTATTAAATTTATTTACCTGAAAATTACTTACTTCACTTTACCATATACATCCTTTTTTTGGAGTGGCGTATAAAGTTGCACATATTGTCCAAATGACATGGTATCACATAAATCCTGCTCAACATGGGCTACATTAGATGAAACGGGGGGAATCGAAGTATGTATATTTACTTTTTTATCAACAACTTGAAAATACTCACTTGGATTCTTAATTTCAACAGAATAATTAGGCGAGATAAAAACTGAACTTTTATTTGCCAGATCACTTAAATTAAGTTTTCTAAAGTTTACCCCACTAATTCGAAATGTTATATTTGATAAAACGGTAATTGTATTCTTTAATACCAACATCTCATTAGAACATAGACTTTTGAGAGTAATAAATCCGATGTTTGGCGAATAAACTACATTAGGCGGTGCTATTTTTAGGGTATTCATACCGTCTTTGTATGTATCTGAAAATATATCTATATTCTCTGATTTTGCGGTATTCATATATGGATCTATTATTTTATTGGGATATAAGCCAATGGCAATGTTGAAAGATTGAGTTATTTTGAGTTGAAAGATTAACGTTATCTATAATGACGGGATTATTTAGAACATCCTTAAACTCGATAAAATAATTGTCTAAATTATCTTTGCTCGTTTTTAAACTTTTACGGTACATGCTGGAGTCATTAATATGTTTCTCTATAGCAATATCAGTAAGATTGGGAGATGTGACATTACTTAACTGAGGAAATGTGTCTGGTTTATTAGGCTCTCCGGGTTTCAACGTCGCTGTATGCGCTGTATTTACAAATCGTTTATTAGGTGGATATTTATTGCCATCTTTAAGGCCTCGTTTTAATTTTTCGCATGCTCTGGTGGATGATGGTGGTTTCGGCTCAGAACTGACAGTAAATACTGCCTTTCCATTCTTATTAATGATAAGAATATTATGGGGAGTGGTGATACACTCACCATTAAGTGGAGGGAAATCTTTGTATTGCATTGTGATCATCTGATAAAGTGCATTGGGATCATCTGGTAAAGTAATAGCTAAGGCCAGAGAATCGTGCATTCGATGTGTGGACAAGGGTTCATAACAAGCAAAATTTGTTCGATTTAGATATAATCTACTCCCATCATTATCTGTTGATGAAATTGTTTTCATTTGTAAACGTCGCTGAGATTAGATCAGTTGAGAATAGTATATGTTTAAGACGGAATTTACATCAAAGATTTTTAGTAGCACTTCACTATGTTCGTTATTTCCTGCCTTAACAAATTGGTCAGGTGGGTTACTTATTAATTAATTTCTGTCAATTGATGATGGTGATGATGTTACTGGATCTGCTATATTCCCTTTGTAATAACCATTAGCAAGGGAATTAGGAGGAGCTTACATGAAATTCATATAAACTTTCATTTAACGATCAATGTCACAATCATTACAAACAACAGTTTCATCTGTATCGACCAAAATCACTTTAACTCCCTGGTCTGTATGATTAGACGGCATAGCTAACATCTGTAAAAAGATCTTTGAATCAAGGAAGAGAATATTACCCAGATGAAAAGATATATTCATGGCATTTTGCATATTAGGATAGACTTTCTGATTAACATTAAAACTAGTTAAGGCGTGAAATATAGGGCCTGGGTTATAAGTATTTTGTGCTCCAGTTTTACTGGAACAAGACGAATCGTAGAAATCTTTCACCACGTCCGTCGATATCAAACCCCTTTTCAGATATAAACAAGGACATATTGCTGATAAACTTCTATAAATATTCTGTACTGGTTTCCCCCGTGCTGTTGTATACAGTTCGTCGATTTGTTGCAAATGAGAATCTTTTTCCTCATTTTTTAGGTCAGGAAACAAGGCATGAATACAAACACATTTAGAAGCATTACCTATCACATTTAACTATTGGCTTACAGCTTTTATGAATTCAGCACGTTGGTTTGGATCACTGATATGCCTAGTCATAGCTTGAAGTTTTGAAAGTATATCAGATAATTCGGGATTAACTTTGGGATTGGCAATTAATGATGAAATAAATGGTTGCGAATTATTTGGTTGAGGAACTAATGATTGTTGTTGAAGAGGGAGCGGCGGTTGTTGGGCCGGATTTTCTGTATTGGGTGCACCTATTGGTATTGTGGGTGGTGACTGTTGGTTATTCATTTTTATATTAATGAATGTTTATTATGGTAAATGTTATTGTTGTTGTTTTAGATTCAACTACTCGGAACAAAAATTTGAAGTAGCACGGGCTATGGTGAGCTCGTAGTGGACCTTACAGTAAATGCTATTAGTATATTATAGCCAACAGTACCATATGCTCACATTAATTTTGTGTACAAATATATTCTTTTTCTTCTTCTTGATATTTCCTTTTCTTTGGACAGGAAATTTGTTTCTTTTTTTTTTAATGTAATAGTACCATTAATATTAATGTCATAATTTTTATACAGATTATTCCAAATATCTTTATATTTTTCCGATTTTCTTGAGAGGTATGCCACCATATCTGACATGCCATAATTGATGAAAAGACAGTAATGATATTTAGAATTTTCTGCTACATCAGTTATTTCATTTCTTACCTCATAAGAAATCTGTAAAAATTTATTTACTAAATCTAGATGCATTTCAAATGCTAGAGACATTGGTATTTTTCTAAATTTCGACCAATTATCTTGTTTCTTATAATGTTTCTTAAGAGAATCAATTATATCTTCATTATATTTTCTTATTTCATAAGTGTTTATATACATCCTAATGTTTAATATCGATTTATTAATTCGTTTTAACATATTTTCATAGGTTAAGCAATTCTTAATAATACAATCATTTAATGATGAATTTATACATATACGATCTGATTTTTTAGCTCAGCAATTCCATCTTAAAGATAAACCCACAAATCAACTAAACAGTTAATATATAGTATAGTATGAATCTGAGAGTCGGTCATGTTTAAAAGTAGTTTTTTACTTTGGTCGTATTCAATACACTGATCATCAAAATGTTTACAAAGCATTTCACCCCAGTTAAATTCATTATTAAATAGTAATCCTGAAATATCATAAATCTTTCTATAAACTAAATTACAAATATTAAGATTTTGTGGATAATTGTAATATATTTCAGAATCATTAATATTAGCATGTCTATTTATTTTATAAAATATAAATAGATGCCTTATTAGATTTTGTCTCATAGGTAACTTGAATAAACCCGGAATTTTTTGGGGTATCGAATTTTATAGTTGTACTGTAATCGTCATCATCATTAGACATTCTCGATCAATATTTTTGTTAACCGTAAGGAATAATTAACAACCAAATAATTCGAAGTCCAACTCTTTAAACGTTTTAGATCAATACATTTCAGTTCATTTTGAATGATATGAACAAATGATTATTTGATATATATTATACAAATATTAAACCGAGGCACCATATACCCCAGGATTAGTCAGTTGGGTCTGGTATTTAATTCCTCACAAAACTCACTTCTTTTATTGGCCAAGCCAACTTAGGCTGGAGGACATAACAGACAGGTCTGGTCTGATATGCAGCATCATTACTACCTACCAAATACAAATTGAATGTAGGTCTCTGTTGTCCAAACAAATGGAGATTTAACTAATCATATGTGAGCAAAAAGGCCATCTAAAGGTTCCTCGAATCTTATGTTACTTAAAAAAAAAAGTTGAAATCAAACTATTTGGAAATATTAGAAAAAAAAGTCTCTCTCTCTTTTCTTTATTAAGTATAATATATATTATATAATATATATTATATATTATATAATATATATATATATATATATATATATATATATATATATATATATATATATATATATATATATATATATATATACATATATGCGAACATGCCTGAATGGTCCCCAGGGCTATATGCGAATGAAAACTCACACCCCAGAAGAGACTCGAACCCATACTCCCAGGAGGAACTCAACTGGTATCTACAGGACGCCTTAATCCGCTTGACCATCACGACCGGACAAAAGGAAGTGATAACCGAAGCTATTTGAACCACTTCCCCGCCAGCACTCGGATGGTAATCTTGGGCATAGCTTTTAATCAAATCACCTCATTCTTTGGGGCACACGTGTGGAACACAAATGCAAAAAAGCCTGAATGGTCCCCAGGACTATATGCGAATGAAAACTCACACCCCAGAAGTGACTCGAACCCATACTCCCAGGAGCAACGCAACTGGTATCTACAGGACGCCTTAATCCGCTTGACCATCACGACCGGACAAAAGGAAGTGATAGCCAAAGCTATTTGAACCACTTCTGCGCCAGCACTTGGATGGTAATCTTTTAAAGCGTTCTGCTTTGTGTCTGGAGAGTTTCTCATGAGTAGGCTGGCCGTTTTTTTGGTTTTATAGTAAATTGTCAGTTGTATCTTCTGATTTTTGTCAGTAGGGATAACGTTTCTACTAACAATATCTTTCAGGACCCTTTCCTCCGTTTTAAGAGCTGTGGAAAAGAAGTTCCTGTAAAATAGTCTAATAGGGGTATAGGTGTTGTGTTAGTTGTCTCTTCAGAGGTTGCATGGCGTTTCACTTTCCTTCTTATGATGTCTTCCACGAAACCATTGGAGAAGCCGTTGTTAACTAGGACCTGCCTTACCCTACAGAGTTCTTCGTCGACTTGCTTCCATTCTTTGCTGTGGCTGAGAGCACGGTCGACATAAGCGTTAACAACACTCCTCTTGTACCTGTCTGCGCAGTCACAGTTGGCATTCAGGCACATTCCTATGTTTGTTTCCTTAGTGTAGACTGCAGTGTGGAAAACTCCGCTCCTTTCCATGACTTTTACATCTAGAAAGGGCAGCTTCCCATCCTTCTCCGTCTCGTAAGTGAAACGCAACACAGAATTCTGCTCAAATGCCTCCTTCAGATCCTGCAGATGTCTGACATTAAGAACCTGTGTAAAAATGTCGTCAACATACCTGCAGTATATGGCCGGTTTCAAGTTCATGTCGACTAAGACTTTTTGCTCGATGGTACCCATGTAGAAGTTTGCAAACAGGACACCTAGGGGAGAACCCATGGCGACCCCATCTACTTGCTTATACATGTGTCCATCCGGGCTCAAGAAGGGTGCCTCTTTAGTACAAGCTTGGAGTAGTTTCCTTAGAATGTTGACAACATTCTAAACGTTGTGTAAAATTGTATAAATAAGTGTAATACATTCTATAGTAAATCACTTCTTTTCTTCACCTTAAAAGTACGAAAATGAGTTTTGGAGAACTCCTATTTCAACTAAGCCCTGATGCTAAGAAAATAGTTAGAGGGATAGAAGCCCTAAACCAGAAAATAATAAATACAGAATATGTGGTCATATTCAATGAAACATGTTTGAAAGAAAACCTGCGGCCAGTATACACCAATATAAACCCACATGACCCAGCAGTCGGCAATACAGAGTTTACCTATAGGTATAGGCAAGAGCTCATTCGGCATCAACTAAACAAGAAGAAGGAAGCCCTCCATACCCTTATAGAGCAGGCTGAGCATCTGTTAAACAAATGGACCCAGTACGACATCCCTATCGAACTCAAGCAAACCATCAACAGTGAACTATTTAACCTGAAATAACAACATAAAACTCGTGTAGAAACAAAGACACTCCGTAAGTTAACAGCCCTAAACGGTGGACAGTTAAAGATCCCTCGTCCTAAAGATGGCTACATTAATCTGACTTCTTATGATCTTACCCAGGACCAACGAGACCTCTTAAATCTTGGTCTAAATTGTCAATTCATATCTAAACCAAAGATGCATCAAAAACGCCTGGAAATCGAAATGCTTCTGGACGATATCCATAAGCTAGAAGACAACAAAAAAGTCATCACCACTGACACACTTCAGGCTGAACTACTAGCAGTAGCAGGGAAAAAACAAGGAACATATTCATCTACAATCTTAACCTCACGACTCAAAGAAGCAGCAAAACAACTAAAAAATCTGAAAGACGTAACAATAAGAAAAGCCGACAAGACAGCAGCATATGTATTGATTCCTACCCAAGAATACATGAACAAAATTAGCGACATCCTTAGTGACGACTCCAAATTTCAACGAATCACGAGGAACCCCGTGGAAGACCTTAAGCGGAAAGTAAACAAAACAATTACAGCAATCAGCGCAAAGAAAGGTAGTGTGCATTTCAATAAACTTCAAGGCGACTATGGCTTAGGATATGCCTACGGCAATGTTAAGACGCATAAACCAGGTAACCCACTACGCCCTATAATCAGTCAAATACCAACTCCAACTTATCACCTGGCAAAAAAACTCAATGAACTCCTAACTCCATACACTCCAAGTAAGTTTAGTCTAATATCATCAGCAGATTTCCTAGAATTGATCAAATCAACCCAGCCCGATGGAATCATCGCTTCCCTGTACGTTGAATCCCTATTTACCAACGTCCCAGTCGACACAACCATAGGAATGATACTGAACAGAGTATACAGAGACGAGAGCACCCCCAAATTAGACATACCTGAGCCACACTTGAAGAGTCTTCTCGAAGCATGTACAAAGGAAGCCCCTTTCATCAGTCCACAAGGAGACATGTATTTACAAATAGACGGAGTAGCAATGGGCTCCCCCCTTAGGAGTTTTATTTGCTAATTTTTATATGGGAACCATCGAAGACAGGGTCTTCAGTAGCAGACAAAAACCAACTGTATATTGCCGTTATGTAGATGACATATTCGTTATAGTAAAAGACTCAGATGAACTAATTGACCTAAAAAGACATCTAGAGAGAGAGTCAGTACTCCGATTTACACATGAAAATAGTGGAAATAACAGTCTGCCATTCTTGGATGTACTAATAACAAAAACAGGAACCTCTGTAAGCACCAACGTATATACCAAGCCCACCAACATAGGATTATGCCTGAACGGTAGAAGTGAGTGCCCACAAAGATACAAAGCCAGTGTTCTCAATGCTTATATTCGTCGAGCGCTTACCCACTGCTCTGAATGGAGCAACGTGAGTAGAGAGTTTGAAAGAGTAACTCAGGTATTGGTGAACAACGGATATAGCAACGCGGATATAAACGCTGCTATAAGAAGACACTTGGACCGTTGGTATAATCCAGAACCTAGAACAGAAACCATAATACCTCCAATAAAATTATATTACAAATCAACCATGCACAGTGAACATATAAAAGAGGAAAGAATAATGAAAGAAATACTCCGTAAAGGAGTAAAAAGCACTACTCCTAACCAAAACATAAACCTGATAATATTCTACAAAACCAAGAAGACTTCCGAACTCCTTATCAAAAACAGCCCTAAGCCGACGGAGAACCCTCTACAGCAGTCAAGCGTTGTATACATGTACACTTGCCCCCACGAAGGATGTAACCTTCAATCTAAGTACATAGGTAAGACGTCGACCAAGCTGACGGGGTATTTGACATGCCGTCTTCAATCCGGTGCCCCTAGGAATCCCATGAGACAAGCCCATGACATCACTCTAACAAGAGAAATGTTGAACAAGAATACCTGCATAATAGACAAAACCCAAGATGCAAGAAGATTACAAATTCTTGAAGCAATTCACATAAGAATAGAACAACCTACAATGAGCACCCAAATCACGGAACTATTTACTCTACCCACCATGAGAGTAAGGACAAGACCAGAACATAACGATGCCAACACAGAAGACAATGTCCAACATAACAGGCCAATTACACTGGATTAATCTTTGTATGTAAATAGGAGCTGCCTCGTATGGGCCAATAAGCCTTCTGCAGTTACCTCTATTCTTATGTTCTTATGTTTCACCCCACATTTATTCCTTATGTATCCCCCCATGTTTTCACCTTTATTGTCTTATCACCTGACCCAGTGCGGGTATAAAATTAACCAGCATTGTAAGATCTCCGATGGGAGACATCTCCCGTCCACAAGGCTAACCATAGCCCGTGCTTCTTGCCCCTGCTCCTGTGCCAGGTAAGTTATGGGTTCACCATAGCCCGTGCTACTTGGAGCTTGTTCCAAGTAGCTGAATCTCTAACAACAACAACGTAAGATCTCTTCACTTGAAAATGAACCATGGAGGTTCGAAACGTTGTGTAAAATTGTATAAATAAGCGTAATACATTCTATAGTAAATCACTTCTTTTCTTCACCTTAAAAGTACGAAAATGAGTTTTGGAGAACTCCTATTTCAACTAAGCCCTGATGCTTAGAAAATAGTTAGAGGGATAGAAGCCCTAAACCAGAAAATAATAAATACAGAATATGCGGTCATATTTAATGAAACATGTTTGAAAGAAAACCTGCTGCCAGTATACACCAATATATATATATATATATATATATATATATATATATATATATATATATATATATATATATATATATATATATATATATATATAAATATATATATATATATATATATATATATATAAATATATATACATATATATATATATATATATATATATATATATATATACATATTTATATATATATATATATATATATATATATATATATATATATATATATATATATATATATATATATATATATATATATATATATATATATATATATATATATATATATATATATATATATATATATATATATATATATATATATATATATATTATTAAATATGACCGAAAAAGTAAGATTAATAATTCTAACACGAATTTTCTCAATCTTTCGTACATTACGCTTCACTGTTGGAGGTAAATCAAAAATTAATTCTCCAAAATTCATTTTTATTTCTAGTCTGACGCGACACGGACGCGTTTCGTAAAACTTATTACATTTTCAAAGACTTTAGTTCACAAATACACAACTGAATAGAACTTACGTATCACAGATTTTATATCTACATTTGAGTGAGGTGGGAGGGGTGATGTGGCATTAACACAAGACAGAACAAGAGGGGATATTAATAGGGTATTAAAAGTATCAACACAAGACAGCACACAAACAATGGGTTTTGAATAGAAGTGTTTGTAGAAAGCCTATTGGTCCATATTTCTTGATGCTTCTATATTGGAGCGGAGTCTTGAGGTGGGTAGAATATAGTTGTGCAATAATTGGCTGTTGATTGCTGGTGTTGACTTCTTGATGTGTAGTGCCTCGCAAACGTCAAGCCGCCTCCTATCGCTGTATCTATCGATGATTTCTGTGTTGTTTACTAGGATTTCTCTGGCGATGGTTTGGTTGTGGGAAGAGATTATATGTTCCTTAATAGAGCCCTGTTGCTTATGCATCGTTAAACGCCTAGAAAGAGATGTTGTTGTCTTGCCTATATACTGGGTTTTTTGGAGCTTACAGTCCCCAAGTGGGCATTTGAAGGCATAGACGACGTTAGTCTCTTTTAAAGCGTTCTGTTTTGTGTCTGGAGAGTTTCTCATGAGTAGGCTGGCCGTTTTTCTGGTTTTATAGTAAATCGTCAGTTGTATCCTCTGATTTTTGTCTGTAGGGATAACGTTTCTATTAACAATATCTTTCAGGACCCTTTCCTCCGTACCCACATTGAACAACACCTCGACATCCTCACAGACCAACATCACCTCAGCACTGAAACAAGGATTATCAAGAAACTAACAACATTATATGGAGGACCTATGGCAATTCCACGACCAAGAGATGGCTTCCTGAACCTTGCAGGAATTAACCTCACTGAGGACCAAGTCACTCTCCTAAATCTGGGCATAAACTGTCATGTTATGTCCAGACCGAGTGAGATGGCCCGGAAAGTAGAGTTGGAAATTCTGTTGGACGACATATTCGACCTCGAGACACAAAAGAAGGTCACTACCAAAGACACCTTACAAGCAGAACTTATTGCAGAAGGAGGAAAGAATCGAGGCAACTACAGAAGCACCATACTGTCCCCCGAGCTTAAAGCGGCAGCTAAAAGCCTTCGTGAGAACAAGGAGATAGTTGTCAGGAGAGGTGACAAGTCGCCAATATATGTCATTCTTAAAAAAGACGAATATCTGGCGAAAATGAACATCATACTCTCTGACCAAACTAAGTTCCAAAGGGTAACGAAGGACACTACAGCCGAATTAAAAGCAAAGGTCAACAAACTGATCGAAACTGTAAACGCCAAGAAATCCGGACTCCACCTGCCAAAGATCATTGGGGAATATAAACCTGGATATGCGTATGGAAATGTCAAGACGCACAAGCCTGGAAACCCACTTCTGCCAATCATTAGCCAGATACCCACACCCACGTACAGACTGGCGAAGCGACTCAACGGCCTGCTGACTCCTTATGTTCCTTGCGCCTTCAGCCTGAAGTCTCCAAAGGAATTTGTTGACTTACTGCGGGGCACACGGGCCACAGGGATAAGAGCCTCGTTGGACGTAGAATCGCTGTTTACCAACGTACCTGTGGACGAGACAATCGGAATGATAGCCGACAGAGTGTATCGTGATCCAGCTTGTACTCCTCTTGACATACCAGAAAATATTCTGAGGAAACTACTCCAAGCTTGTACTAAAGAGGCACCCTTCTTGAGCCCGGATGGGCACATGTATAAGCAAGTAGATGGGGTCGCCATGGGTTCTCCCCTAGGTGTCCTGTTTGCAAACTTCTATATGGGTACCATCGAGCAAAAAGTCTTAGTCGACATGAACTTGAAACCGGCCATATACTGCAGGTATGTTGACGACATTTTTACACAGGTACCTGATGTCAGACAACTGCAGGAGCTGAAGGAGGCATTTGAGCAGAGTTCCGTGCTGCGTTTCACTTACGAGATGGAAAAGGATGGGAAGCTGCCCTTTCTAGATGTAACAGTCATGGAAAAGGGCGGAGGTTTCCACACTGCAGTCTACACTAAGGAAACAAACATAGGAATGTGCCTAAATGCCAACAGCGACTGCCCTGACAGGTACAAGAGGAGTGTTGTTAACGCATATGTCGACCGTGCTCTCAGCCACAGCTCAGAATGGAAGCAAGTCGACGAAGAACTCTGTAGGGTAAGGCAGGTCCTAGTCAATAACGGCTTCTCCTATGGTTTCGTCGAAGACATCATAAGAAGGAAAGTGAAAAGCCATGCAACCTCTGAAGAGACAACTAACACAACACCTATACCCCCTATTAGACTATTTTACAGGAACTTCTTTTCCACAGCTCATAAAACGGAGGAAAGGGTCCTGAAAGATATTGTTAATAGAAACGTTATCCCTACAGACAAAAATCAGAGGATACAACTGACGATTTACTATAAAACCAGAAAAACGGCCAGCCTACTCATGAGAAACTCTCCAGACACAAAACAGAACGCTTTAAAAGAGACTAACGTCGTCTATGCTTTCAAATGCCCACTTGGGGACTGTAAGCTCCAAAAAACCCAGTATATAGGCAAGACAACAACATCTCTTTCTAGGCGTTTAACGATGCATAAGCAACAGGGCTCCATTAAGGAACATATAATCTCTTCCCACAACCAAACCATCGCCAGAGAAATCCTAGTAAACAACACAGAAATCATCGATAGATACAGCGATAGGAGGCGGCTTGACGTTTGCGAGGCACTACACATCAAGAAGTCAACACCAGCAATCAACAGCCAATTATTGCACAACTATATTCTACCCACCTCAAGACTCCGCTCCAATATAGAAGCATCAAGAAATATGGACCAATAGGCTTTCTACAAACACTTCTATTCAATACCCATTGTTTGTGTTCTGTCTTGTGTTGATACTTTTAATACCCTATTAATATCCCCTCTTGTTCTGTCTTGTGTTAATGCCACATCACCCCTCCCACCTCACTCAAATGTAGATATAAAATCTGAGATACGAAAGTTCTATTCAGATGTGTATTTGTGAACTAAAGTCTTTGAAAATGTAATAAGTTTTACGAAACGCGCCCGTGTCGCGTCAGACTAGAAATAAAAATGAATTTTGGAGAATTAATTTTTGATTTACCTCCAACAGGGAAGCGTAATGTACGAAAGATTGAGAAAATTCGTGTTAGAATTATTAATCTTACTTTTTCGGTCATATTTAATAATATATGTCTACAGGAAAGACTGCTACCAAAATATACTAATATATATATATATATATATATATATATATATATATATATATATATATATATATATATATATATATATATATATATATATATATATATATATATATATATATATATATATATATATATATATATATTGTTTCAATAATCTCCTTGAAGAGAGATTTGGTCTGCTCTTTCCTATCGTCATGTTACTTCAGTACATCTACAACATCTAGATACTACAAGCAAGTGTAGTACGTATTGAGTAAAATACGTTTCTGCCAAGCGCATATGTATCAGACACTCGCTCTCCACCTCCCCCCTCCACCTTCGTCGATCACCAAACCACCACTTCCAGCCAGCGCACTTCTGATTGGTGATTCGACCTCTGCACCTCTGCACTTCAGCGCCATCTTCATAGCCGATGACTGAGCATGCACAAGCCATTGGATTTAGAATATCCTGTGCTCTCAAAGCTGATACAACCATCTGATATACGCTCAGTTTATTAGTGGATGTTCTCAGCCAGCGCTTTATTCTCAGCACCTGTTAATTCATTTCTTGTCTTTATTCATTATAGAGTAACGTCACCACTGTTTTATTTTGTGATTTTTTTACTTTATAATCTTGTTTGTTTGCACTGTACATAGCCAAGGAATTATCTTTGTTCATATTTATTTTCAAGTTTATTAAAATTTCATTGTTCATACAATTTGTTTTGCGTGTTTTCCCTTAATTTACCACAGGAGGCAACAGCCAAGCAGTCAACTTTTTTTTTTGTAAATGTGATTGGCATTGACACCAGCCATTTGGAGGACTGCCAAACACCTATACTTCTTTTTTCCATCACATTTAATGGGGGCCTGTCCTAGGAGCCTCACTCAGGTACTAGTACTAGAACAACAATTTGTGGTAAGTGTACTTGGCTTTGATGCAGTTGCTTTTCAATATTTTCATAACTTTTAATATTCATATGGTGCTGTGTATTTTGTGCATTCCGAGGGTAACATATTGTGAGTGTTGGATAACTGTGGATTACGTGGTGACTGGTGGCCACAGTCACTCACTTAATTGGTCGTCCATCCCTCAGTGTTATTACTCGTGTATTCGACCCTTTTTGTCCTTAGGATATTTCTCAAATTACGGCAGATCATCATTTTGGTACACTGGTACTTTGGTTTGTCTTCGGGCCACGCACCCTATCTTCTGCAATCCGACCAAAGGAAGATACAGAGGGCCATAGTTCCTCTAGCACAGACTACGCTGTTGAGTTGGGACCTCAACAGCAGTTCTCGTCACCAGTTGACACTCGCACCACTATACGTCGGTCAGAGATGATGATATTTACTCAGGTAGGGAATTAGCTTTCTTTTTTCAGAGCACAAAGAACGCTGATTCTGTAAGTATCATATAATTAAGTAGGAAACCCCCTTGCTTTTGTCCTATAGAGACCCGGCAAGGTATCCCTACATTCTTGAACTACCCTTTCACTTTTGAAACAATTAAGCTTCAGTTGTTTTTAGAAACTATCGGTTTCATTTATTTAGTAGGATTTTCTTGCCCTTATTCTCTTATATTGAGTACCGGGTACAAGATTTCCTGCGATTTTAATTGACTAATCATTTACCATCTAATATTAACGTTAATTGTTAACGATTAAATTTCCACAGGATAGTTACCACTTGCCACGTCATCCTGTTACTGACACTTATAATATCACAGGTATATTCGTTGTACATTTATTTGCTATCTCAAAATGTTTCGTCTCTCAGCATTTCGTAGTGATCCAGCAAGTGAAGTAGGGAACTTAATTCATGCCAAGAGGACCGAATTACAAACTCTTGCACATGAGTATCAACTAGATATTCCCCATGGAGCCAACAAAATTGACTTGCACAATATTATCCTGGATCACCTCGTAGATGAAGGAATTAGAGACTCTGATTCTCACGATAACTATTCTATTTCAGATCGACATGCTCTGGCAGCTATGAAGTTAAAGCTCGAACTAGCAAAAATAGAGCGTGAACAACAAAAAGAAGCTCTCCAGATAAAGGAACGCGAGGCTGCCCTAAAGAAAGAAGAACAGGAACGTGAGGCTGCCCTAAAGAAAGAAGAACAGGAACGTGAGGCTGCCCTAAAGAAAGAAGAACAGGAACGCGAGGCTGCCCTACAACGAGAGCGTGAGAGGGAACAGCTAGAAGCAAGAAAACGTCACCTGGAGATGCAACGTGAGCACGATAAGAAGCAAGCTGAGAGGGTTCTAGAATATCGTCGACAAGAACTCTCCTTGGAAACTACACACCACACTCAGTGCCAACAAGCTGCGGCTAGTCTCCCAGTAAGCTTCAATGTCTCCCATGCCAGTAAGTTAATGCCACCATTCGTTGCGACAGAGATAGATGTGTTTTTTACTACTTTTGAGGCCCTAGCTAAAAAACTTAGCTGGCCTGAAGATCAATGGTCTACCTTTCTCAGAGTGAATCTCACAGGTAGAGCTGCGAATACTCTCAGTACCTTAGCGTCTGAGAATGACTACCAGACCCTGAAGCAAGCAGTTTTGGACGCCCACCTTCTCTCCACTGAAAGCTACAGACGAAAATTCCGTGATTATCTAAAGGAAAGTACCACCACCTTTTTAGAATTTGCCAATACTAAGAAAAGATATTTCATGAAATGGCTGGAAGCAGCACATGTCTACATTTTCAGAACTCGTCAAGCTCATTCTAGTTGAGGAATTCTTTAGACGTGCTCCCCCTTCCATCCGTTTATATTTAACAGACAAAGAAGAAACCGACTACATCAGATGTGCGAAGTCGGCTGACACCTACAGTCTTATACACCGGATAACACCAGTTCCGCCTTCCTGTAAGAAGTCTTGGTCTAGTTATGACAAAGTGAGTACCGATCAAGCGAGCTCTCAATTGTAATGTAAGTATTGCAAGCTCTATGGACATACCATAGATAAATGTGGAAAAGCCCAATACAAAGGCTATTGTGAAACTCCTAAACCCAAACCGACTCCTCCTAAGTCCGGTAAGCCTGTGATGAATGTTGGAGCTCCTGTTAATGATCTTTCTCTCTTCAGCAAACACCTGTACCCTGGAACTGTCTTTGCCAACAGTACAGATTCGGAGGGACGTTTCAAATTGAAGATCTTGAGGGACACAGCGGCTCTTCAGTCAGTAATATAACATCACCTACACCTGGGAAACCGTCCTTATCACTGACCTCACTGCTACCACTCCGTATCCACTCGCCAGAGTCCACCTGGATTGTCCTTTCGTGACCGGTGAAGTCCAAGTCGCCATCAAGGAAAAGCTTTTTCGCATGTCAGGGGTACAACTTCTCATGGGCAATGACTTGGCCGAAGATCTGCAACCTTCCAACCTGATCATCATGGACAAACTCCAGGTATGTGACTCTGTAGTGGACAACCCCATCTTAAAGTATGTTCCAGCAGAGGTCCAAGAAAGTGATGAAGTCTCTCCTCCGGTTTTGGTGACCACCCGTGCACAAGCTGCACGCCCGCAACCAGCTGACTCTACTGCAACCGCTGTCCCTCAAGACCATAAGAATCTACCACCGAATCTTACTATGTTGGAGTTCCGTAAGTTACAGAGGGAGGATCTTTCATTAATACCATTATTCTTCCAGGCTGAGACTCAACCTGACAGTATCCCTGGGTTCTTCCAAGAGAATCAGTTGCTCTACCGAAGGTACAGACCCAGTAAGCTGACGGAGGATGACGATTGGGCTAATGTCGACCAACTAGTAGTTCTCACCAGCCTACGGC
The DNA here is from genome assembly GCF_040958095.1 of Procambarus clarkii. NCBI lineage: Eukaryota > Metazoa > Arthropoda > Malacostraca > Decapoda > Cambaridae > Procambarus > Procambarus clarkii. Next base: position 6,725,745 of record NC_091168.1, read on the forward strand.
CCGATATTCTACACCTGGCCCACGGAGCGCTTTCTCACTATGGTTTTAATAAAACCTATCACGAAATCAGACAAGACCACTACTGGCCAGGTATAGTTAAAGATGTCAAAAGTTACGTGCAACAGTGTCATACATGTCAGATGGCAGGGAAACCTAACATCCCAATTCCCAAGGCTCCTTTAATTCCTATCCCGGTGCCTGCGGAACCTTTCGACAGACTCATCATAGACTGTGTTGGTCCTTTACCCCGGACCTGTTCTGGCAACGCTTATATACTAACCATCCTGTGTCCAACCACCAGATTCCCCATAGCAGTTCCTGTAAAGAACATTACGGCTGCTACGGTGGTGAAACAACTATTGAAGATCTTTACCCAATACAGATTCACAACTATTGAAGATCTTTACCCAATACAGATTTCCTCGGGAGATTCAAAGTGACTGTGGCACCAACTTCACCAGTGATCTCTTCAAGAAGACACTGGAAGAATTTAACATCACTCAGGTATTGTCCAGCCCCTATCATCCTGCTTCACAGGGTTCTCTTGAACTTAGTCACCAAACGATAAAAGCACTCCTAAAGAAATTTTGCAATGAAACCATGAAAGACTGGGATAAACAACTTGACATGTGCATTTTCAGAAGTCTCCCAAATGAGTCTCTAGGAGTATCTCCTTATGAGATGCTCTACGGACGTAAATGCCGTACTCCTCTTAAAGCTTTTAAAGACTCTCTACGTAATGCCAAGTGACCCTCAGAATGTGCCCCAGTTTCTTCAAAACTTAAAGCACATTCTAGAGAGAGTACGTAAATTTGCTAATGACAATTTATTGAAAGCTCAAGATAGGATGAAGACTCATTTTGACCAACGCTGCAAAATCAGGAAATTTAAAACAGGAGACTTCGTGTTGGCATATTTTCCGATCCCAGGTTCTCCATTGCAAAATAAGTTTTCAGGACCCTACCACATCAAGGAGTGCAAAAACAACCACAACTACGTTCTTGAGACTCCAGATAGGCGACGTAGGACCCAGTTGTACCACGTCAATCTTCTAAAGGAGTATAAAGGTATTCCTCCCACTGTGCTAATATCACTCTCCACTTTCAAAAATCCATTCCTCCACAGTGAGACCTTCCCTGCTTCTCCTCCGGAAAGCACTGACTCTGAGTCAGTGCCTTCCAACTCGGAAATCCTTAATGATCTTCCCACATATATACAGGACGGTAATAGTGCTCCTCTCATCAAAGTTCTTCAAGAACATCAGAAGTTGTTCAGCGATGATCCTCAGGAGTGTAATGTGGTTCAGCACGACATCCAGCTGCTTCCTGCTACCCGGCCGATTCGTCAACCCTTCTACCGTATCAGCCCGTACAAAAAGGAAGTTATGCGTGCTGAAGTACAGTACCTTCTGCATCATGGGCTGGCCACCGCTTGTGAGTCCCCTCGGGCCTCACCCTGCATCTTGGTGCCGAAACCGCACGGTAAAGTACGCCTTTGTACCGATTACAGGAAACTGAACCTTGTGACCGTCAAGGATGCTTATCCTCTACCACGTATAGATGGTATCCTTGACGCAGTAGGTAATGCAAATTATTTATCCCAAATTGATTTGTTAAAGGGCTATTACCAAATCAGCCTGACAGAGAGAACTAAGGAAATATCTGCCTTCACCACTCCTTTTGGCCTATACAGATATGAACGCCTTCCTTTTGGACGCCAAGGCCACCTTCCAGAGATCTGTCAACCGCGTCATCTACGGCCTAGATCACACCTATGCCTACTTGGACGACATCGTTGTGGCAACCAACACCTGGAGCGAACATCTGCTCCAGCTGCAACGATTGTTCTCCAAGCTCCTGACAGCCGGCCTTACCATCAACTTGGGCAAGTCCACCTTTGCCAAAGGTAAAGTGCGTTATCTGGGTCATGTGCTAGGGAGTGGCCGCATAGCTCCTTTAACAATTCACACTGAAGCCATTCAGCATTACCCACAACCTACGACCAGGAAGCAGCTCCTGCGCTTCCTTGGACTTGCATCTTACTATCGTAGGTTTGTGAAGAATTTTAGTACGGTAGCGACATCATTGATTAATCTGACCAGCCCCAAGCAACGGTATCATTCGACCATTCAACAGACCGCTGCCTTTGAACAATTTAAATCTCTGCTATATTCTGATCCCATTCTCGCCCCTCCAGATATTACGAAGCCCTTCATCATCAATGTCGACGCCAGTGGTACCGGCATCGGGGGCGTCCTAATGCAACAACGTGGCGAAGAGGTTCTTCCTGTCAGCTACTACAGCTACAAGTTGAAGCCCCATCAAAAGAACTACAGCACTATAGATAAGGAACTCCTCTCCATCGTCCTGAATCTGCAACATTTCGAACCTTACCTACATTTCGAACCTTACAGAGGAATTGGTCTATTACCATCTAATCAGACCATAATCCCCTCCGATTCCTACAACAGGCGCCAATTCAGCAATCAACGTCTTTTACGCAGGGCTCTGTACTTGCAGAATTTTAATCTGGAGATCTTCTACATCAAAGGTTCGGACAACATCATAGCCGACGCCCTCTCCAGAGTCTACGAGGTAGAGACAGCTACGCCTACCTCTACACCAGCCATTGATGTAACTTAACTCGTAAGAGCAGGCTTTGGGGAAGAGCTGTTACAATAATTTCCTTCAAGAGAGATTTGATCTGCTCTTTCCTATCATCATGTTACTTCAGTACATCTACAACATCTAGATACTACAAGCAAGTGTAGTACGTATTGAGTAAAATACGTTTCTGCCAAGCGCATATGTATCAGAAACTCGCTCTCCACCTCCCCCCTCCACCTTCTTCGATCACCAAACCACCACTTCTAGCCAGCACGCTTCTGATTGGTGAATCGATGTCTACACCTCTACACTTCAGCGCATCTTCATAGCCGATGACTGAGCATGCACAAGCCATTGGATTTAGAATATCCTGTGCTCTCAAAGCTGATACAACCATCTGATATACGCTCAGTTTATTAGTGGATGTTCTCAGCCAGCGCTTTATTCTCAGCACCTGTTAATTCATTTCTTGTCTTTATTCATTATAGAGTAACGTCACCACTGTTTTATTTTGTGATTTTTTTACTTTATAATCTTGTTTGTTTGCACTGTACATAGCCAAGGAATTATCTTTGTTCATATTTATTTTCAAGTTAATTAAAGTTTCATTGTTCATACAATTTGTTTTGCGTGTTTTCCCTTAATTTACCACAGGAGGCAACAGCCAAGCAGTCAACTTTTTTTTTGTAAATGTGATTGGCATTGACACCAGCTATTAGGAGGACTGCCGAACACCTACACTTCTTTTTTCCATCACAATATATATATATATATATATATATATATATATATATATATATATATATATATATATATATATATATATATATATATATATATATATTATTAAATATGACCGAAAAAGTAAGATTAATAATTCTAACACGAATTTTCTCAATCTTTCGTACATTACGCTTCACTGTTGGAGGTAAATCAAAAATCACTTCTCCAAAATTCATTTTTATTTCTAGTCTGACGCGACACGGGCGCGTTTCGTAAAACTTATTACATTTTCAAAGACTTCACAAATACACAACTGATTAGAAATTGCGTTTCCCTGATTTTATATCTACATTTGAGTGAGGTGGGAAGGGTGATGTGGCATTACATTTGAGTGAGGTGGGAAGGGTGATGTGGCATTAACACAAGACAGAACACTAGGGGATATTAATAGGGTATTAAAAGTATCAACACAAGACAGAACAGAAACAATGGGTATTGAATAGAAGTGTTTGTAGAAAGCCTATTGGTCCATATTTCGTGATGCTTCTATATTGGAGCGGAGTCTTGAGGTGGGTAGAATATAGTTGTGCAATAATTGGCTGTTGATTGCTGGTGTTGACTTCTTGATGTGTAGTGCCTCGCAAACGTCAAGCCGCCTGCTATCGCTGTATCTATCGATGATTTCTGTGTTGTTTACTAGGATTTCTCTGGCGATGGTTTGGTTATGGGAAGAGATTATATGTTCCTTAATGGAGCCCTGTTGTTTATGCATCGTTAAACGCCTAGAAAGAGATGTTGTTGTCTTGCCTATATACTGGGTTTTTTGGAGCTTACAGTCCCCAAGTGGGCATTTGAAGGCATAGACGACGTTAGTCTCTTTTAAAGCGTTCTGTTTTGTGTCTGGAGAGTTTCTCATGAGTAGGCTGGCCGTTTTTCTGGTTTTATAGTAAATCGTCAGTTGTATCCTCTGATTTTTGTCTGTAGGGATAACGTTTCTATTAACAATATCTTTCAGGACCCTTTCCTCTGTTTTATGAGCTGTGGAAAAGAAGTTCCTGTAAAATAGTCTAATAGGGGGTATAGGTGTTGTGTTAGTTGTCTCTTCGGAGGTTGCATGGCTTTTCACTTTCCTTCTTATGATGTCTTCGATGAAACCATTGGAGAAGCCGTTATTGACTAGGACCTGCCTTACCCTACAGAGTTCTTCGTCGACTTGCTTCCATTCTGAGCTGTGGCTGAGAGCACGGTCGACGTATGCGTTAACAACACTCCTCTTGTACCTGTCAGGGCAGTCGCTGTTGGCATTTAGGCACATTCCTATGTTTGTTTCCTTTGTGTAGACTGCAGTGTGGAAACCTCCGCCCTTTTCCATGACTGTTACATCTAGAAAAGGCAGCTTCCCATCCTTTTCCGTCTCGTAAGTGAAACGCAGCACGGAACTCTGCTCAAATGCCTCCTTCAGCTCCTGCAGATGTCTGACATCAGGTACCTGTGTAAAAATGTCGTCAACATACCTGCAGTATATGGCCGGTTTCAAGTTCATGTCGACTAAGACTTTTTGCTCGATAGTACCCATGTAGAAGTTTGCAAACAGGACACCTAGGGGAGAACCCATGGCGACCCCATCTACTTGCTTATACATGTGCCCATCCGGGCTCAAGAAGGGTGCCTCTTTTGTACAAGCTTGGAGTAGTTTCCTCAGAATACTTTCTGGCATGTCAAGAGGAGTACAGGCTGGATCACGATACACTCTGTCGGCTATCATTCCGATTGTCTCGTCCACAGGTACGTTGGTAAACAGCGATTCTACGTCCAACGAGGCTCTTGTCCCTGTGGCCCGTGCGCCCCGCAGTAAGTCCACAAATTCCTTTGGAGACTTCAGGCTGAAGGCGCAAGGAACATAAGGAGTCAGCAGGCCGTTGAGTCGCTTCGCCAGTCTGTACGTGGGTGTGGGTATCTGGCTAATGATTGGCCGAAGTGGGTTTCCAGGCTTGTGCGTCTTGACATTTCCATACGCATATCCAGGTTTATATTCCCCAATGATCTTTGGCAGGTGGAGTCCGGATTTCTTGGCGTTCACAGTTTCGATCAGTTTGTTGACCTTTGCTTTTAATTCGGCTGTAGTGTCCTTCGTTACCCTTTGGAACTTAGTTTGGTCAGAGAGTATGATGTTCATTTTCGCCAGATATTCGTCTTTTTTAAGAATGACATATATTGGCGACTTGTCACCTCTCCTGACAACTATCTCCTTGTTCTCACGAAGGCTTTTAGCTGCCGCTTTAAGCTCGGGGGACAGTATGGTGCTTCTGTAGTTGCCTCGATTCTTTCCTCCTTCTGCAATAAGTTCTGCTTGTAAGGTATCTTTGGTAGTGACCTTCTTTTGTGTCTCGAGGTCGAATATGTCGTCCAACAGAATTTCCAACTCTACTTTCCGGGCCATTTCACTCGGTCTGGACATAACATGACAGTTTATGCCCAGATTTAGGAGAGTGACTTGGTCCTCAGTGAGGTTAATTCCTGCAAGGTTCAGGAAGCCATCTCTTGGATGGGAAGCTGCCTTTTCTAGATGTAACAGTCATGGAAAAGGGCGGAGGTTTCCACACTGCAGTCTACACAAAGGAAACAAACATAGGAATGTGCCTAAATGCCAACAGCGACTGCCCTGACAGGTACAAGAGGAGTGTTGTTAACGCATACGTCGACCGTGCTCTCAGCCACAGCTCAGAATGGAAGCAAGTCGACGAAGAACTCTGTAGGGTAAGGCAGGTCCTAGTCAATAACGGCTTCTCCAATGGTTTCATCGAAGACATCATAAGAAGGAAAGTGAAAAGCCATGCAACCTCCGAAGAGACAACTAACACAACACCTATACCCCCTATTAGACTATTTTACAGGAACTTCTTTTCCACAGCTCATAAAACAGAGGAAAGGGTCCTGAAAGATATTGTTAATAGAAACGTTATCCCTACAGACAAAAATCAGAGGATACAACTGACGATTTACTATAAAACCAGAAAAACGGCCAGCCTACTCATGAGAAACTCTCCAGACACAAAACAGAACGCTTTAAAAGAGACTAACGTCGTCTATGCCTTCAAATGCCCACTTGGGGACTGTAAGCTCCAAAAAACCCAGTATATAGGCAAGACAACAACATCTCTTTCTAGGCGTTTAACGATGCATAAACAACAGGGCTCCATTAAGGAACATATAATCTCTTCCCATAACCAAACCATCGCCAGAGAAATCCTAGTAAACAACACAGAAATCATCGATAGATACAGCGATAGCAGGCGGCTTGACGTTTGCGAGGCACTACACATCAAGAAGTCAACACCAGCAATCAACAGCCAATTATTGCACAACTATATTCTACCCACCTCAAGACTCCGCTCCAATATAGAAGCATCACGAAATATGGACCAATAGGCTTTCTACAAACACTTCTATTCAATACCCATTGTTTCTGTTCTGTCTTGTGTTGATACTTTTAATACCCTATTAATATCCCCTAGTGTTCTGTCTTGTGTTAATACCACATCACCCTTCCCACCTCACTCAAATGTAATGCCACATCACCCTTCCCACCTCACTCAAATGTAGATATAAAATCAGGGAAACGCAATTTCTAATCAGTTGTGTATTTGTGAAGTCTTTGAAAATGTAATAAGTTTTACGAAACGCGCCCGTGTCGCGTCAGACTAGAAATAAAAATGAATTTTGGAGAAGTGATTTTTGATTTACCTCCAACAGTGAAGCGTAATGTACGAAAGATTGAGAAAATTCGTGTTAGAATTATTAATCTTACTTTTTCGGTCATATTTAATAATATATGTCTACAGGAAAGACTGCTACCAAAATATGATATATATATATATATATATGTTTCATTGAATATGACTGCATATTCAGTATTTATTATTTTCTGGTTTAGGGCTTCTATCCCTCTAACTATTTTCTTAGCATCAGGGCTTAATTGAAATAGGAGTTCTCCAAAACTCATTTTCGTACTTTTAAGGTGAAGAAAAGAAGTGATTTACTATAGAGTGTATTACACTTATTTGTATAATTTGCACGACGTTTCGAACCTCCATGGTTCATTCTCAAGTGAACAGATCTTACAATACTAGTTGATTTTATACCCGCATTAGGTCAGGTGATAATACAATGAAGGTGAAAACATGGGGGGATACATAAGGGATAAACATAGGGGCTGCAGAAGGCTTATTGGCCCATACGAGGCATCTCCTATCTAAACACAAAGATTAATCCAGTGTAATTGGCCTGTTATGTTGGACATTGTCTTCTGTGTTGGCATCAATATGTTCTTGTCTTGTCCTTACTCTCGTGGTAGGTAGAGTAAATAGTTCCGTGATTTGGGTGTTCATGGTAGGTCGCTCTATTCTTATGTGAATTGCCTCAAGAACTTGTAATCTTCTTGAATCTTGGGTTTTTTCTATTATGCAAGTATTCTTGTTCAACATTTCTCTTGTTAGAGTAATGTCATGGGCTTGTCTCATGTGATTCCTAGGGGCACCAGATTGAAGATGGCATGTCAAACGCCTCGTCAGCTTGGTCGACGTCATACCTATGTACTTACATTGAAGGTTACATCCTTCGTGGGGGCAAGTGTACATGTATACAACGCTTGACTGCTGTAGAGGGTTCTCCGTCGGCTTCGGGCTGTTTTTGATAAGGAGTTCGGAAGTCTTCTTGGTTTTGTAGAATATTATCAGGTTTATGTTTTGGTTAGGAGTAGTGCTTTTTACTCCTTTACGGATTATTTCTTTCATTATTCTTTCCTCTTTTATATGTTCACTGTGCATGGTTGATTTGTAATATAATTTTATTGGGGGTGTTGTGGTTTCTGTTCTAGGTTCTGAATTATACCAACGGTCCAAGTGTCTTCTTATAGCAGCGTTTATTTCCGCGTTGCTATATCCGTTGTTCACCAATACCTGAGTTACTCTTTCAATCTCTCTACTCACGTTGCTCCATTCAGAGCAGTGGGTAAGCGCTCGACGAATATAAGCATTGAGAACACTGGCTTTGTATCTTTGGGGGCACTCACTTCTACCGTTCAGGCATAATCCTATGTTGGTGGGCTTGGTATATACGTTGGTGCTTAAAGAGGTTCCTGTTTTTGTTATTAGTACATCCAAGAATGGCAGACTGTTATTTTCACTATTTTCATGTGTAAATCGGAGTACTGACTCTCTCTCTAGGTGTCTTTTTAGGTCAATTAGTTCATCTGAGTCTTTTACTATTACGAATATGTCATCTACATAACGGCAGTATACAGTTGGTTTTTGTCTGCTACTGAAGACCCTATCTTCGATGGTTCCCATATAAAAATTAGCAAATAAAACTCCTAAGGGGGAGCCCATTGCTACTCCGTCTATTTGTATATACATGTCTCCTTGTGGACTGATGAAAGGGGCTTCCTTTGTACATGCTTCGAGAAGACTTTTAAAGTGTGGCTCAGGTATGTCTAATTTGGGGGTGCTCTCGTCTCTGTATACTCTGTCCAGTATCATTCCTATGGTTGTGTCGACTGGGACGTTGGTAAAAAGGGATTCAACGTCCTTGGAAGCGATGATTCCATCGGGCTGGGTAGATTTGATCAATTCTAGGAAATCTGCTGATGATTGTAGACTAAACTTACTTGGAGTGAGTCAGTACTCCGATTTACACATGAAAATAGTGAAAATAACAGTCTGCCATTCTTGGATGTACTAATAACAAAAACAGGAACCTCTTTAAGCACCAACGTATATACCAAGCCCACCAACATAGGATTATGCCTGAACGGTAGAAGTGAGTGCCCCCAAAGATACAAAACCAGTGTTCTCAATGCTTATATTCGTCGAGCGCTTACCCACTGCTCTGAATGGAGCAACGTGAGTAGAGAGTTTGAAAGAGTAACTCAGGTATTGGTGAACAACGGATATAGCAACGCGGAAATAAACGCTGCTATAAGAAGACACTTGGACCGTTGGTATAATTCAGAACCTAGAACAGAAACCACAACACCCCCAATAAAATTATATTACAAATCAACCATGCACAGTGAACATATAACAGAGGAAAGAATAATGAAAGAAATAATCCGTAAAGGAGTAAAAAGCACTACTCCTAACCAAAACATAAACCTGATAATATTCTACAAAACCAAGAAGACTTCCAAACTCCTTATCAAAAACAGCGCGAAGCCGACGGAGAACCCTCTACAGCAGTCAAGCGTTGTATACATGTACACTTGCCCCCACGAAGGATGTAACCTTCAATGTAAGTACATAGGTATGACGTCGACCAAGCTGACGAGGCGTTTGACATGCCATCTTCAATCTGGTGCCCCTAGGAATCACATGAGACAAGCCCATGACATTACTCTAACAAGAGAAATGTTGAACAAGAATACTTGCATAATAGACAAAACCCAAGATTCAAGAAGATTACAAATTCTTGAGGCAATTCACATAAGAATAGAGCGACCTACCATGAACACCCAAATCACGGAACTATTTACTCTACCTACCATGAGAGTAAGGACAAGACAAGAACATATCGATGCCAACACAGAAGACAATGTCCAACATAACAAGCCAATTACACTGGATTAATCTTTGTGTTTAGATAGGAGATGCCTCGTATGGGCCAATAAGCCTTCTGCAGCCCCTATGCTTATCCCTTATGTATCCCCCCATGTTTTCACCTTCATTGTATTATCACCTGACCTAATGCGGGTATAAAATCAACTAATATTGTAAGATCTGTTCACTTGAGAATAAACCATGGAGGTTCGAAACGTTGTGCAAATTATACAAATAAGTGTAATACACTCTATAGTAAATCACTTCTTTTCTTCACCTTAAAAGTACGAAAATGAGTTTTGGAGAACTCCTATTTCAATTAAGCCCTGATGCTAAGAAAATAGTTAGAGGGATAGAAGCCCTAAACCAGAAAATAATAAATACAGAATATGTGGTCATATTCAATGAAACATGTTTGAAAGAAAACCTGCTGCCAGTATACACCAATATATATATATATATATATATATATATATATATATATATATATATATATATATATATATATATATATATATATATATATATATATATATATATATATATATATATATATATATATTTATATATATATATATATATATATATATATATATATATATATATATATATATATATATATATATATATATATATATATATTAGCATATTTTGGTAGCGGTCTTTCCTGTAGACATATATTATTAAATATGACAGAAAAAGTAAGATTAATAATTCTAACACGAATTTTCTCAATCTTTCGTACATTACGCTTCACTGTTGGAGGTAAATCAAAAATCACTTCTCCAAAATTCATTTTTATTTCTAGTCTGACGCGACACGGGCGCGTTTCGTAAAACTTATTACATTTTCAAAGACTTCACAAATACACAACTGATTAGAACGTATCTCTGATTTTATATCTACATTTGAGTGAGGTGGGAAGGGTGATGTGGCATTAACACAAGACAGAACAGGAGGGGATATTAATAGGGTATTAAAAGTATCAACACAAGACAGAACAGAAACAATGGGTATTGAATAAAAGTGTTTGTAGAAAGCCTATTGGTCAATATTTCTTGATGCTTCTATATTGGAGCGGAGTCTTGAGGTGGGTAGAATATAGTTGTGCAATAATTGGCTGTTGATTGCTGGTGTTGACTTCTTGATGTGTAGTGCCTCGCAAACGTCAAGCCGCCTGCTATCGCTGTATCTATCGATGATTTCTGTGTTGTTTACTAGGATTTCTCTGGCGATGGTTTGGTTATGGGAAGAGATTATATGTTCCTTAATGGAGCCCTGTTGCTTATGCATCGTTAAACGCCTAGAAAGAGATGTTGTTGTCTTGCCTATATACTGGGTTTTTTGGAGCTTACAGTCCCCAAGTGGGCACGAGTGGAGAAATAGCAACATCGACCATAGTATCCGTACCCGCATTGAACAACACCTCGACATCCTCACAGACCAACATCACCTCAGCACTGAAACAAGGATTATCAAGAAACTAACAACATTATATGGAGGACCTATGGCAATTCCACGACCAAGAGATGGCTTCCTGAACCTTGCAGGAATTAACCTCACTGAGGACCAAGTCACTCTCCTAAATCTGGGCATAAACTGTCATGTTATGTCCAGACCGAGTGAAATGGCCCGGAAAGTAGAGTTGGAAATTCTGTTGGACGACATATTCGACCTCGAGACACAAAAGAAGGTCACTACCAAAGATACCTTACAAGCAGAACTTATTGCAGAAGGAGGAAAGAATCGAGGCAACTACAGAAGCACCATACTGTCCCCCGAGCTTAAAGCGGCAGCTAAAAGCCTTCGTGAGAACAAGGAGATAGTTGTCAGGAGAGGTGACAAGTCGCCAATATATGTCATTCTTAAAAAAGACGAATATCTGGCGAAAATGAACATCATACTCTCTGACCAAACTAAGTTCCAAAGGGTAACGAAGGACACTACAGCCGAATTAAAAGCAAAGGTCAACAAACTGATCGAAACTGTAAACGCCAAGAAATCCGGACTCCACCTGCCAAAGATCATTGGGGAATATAAACCTGGATATGCGTATGGAAATGTCAAGACGCACAAGCCTGGAAACCCACTTCGGCCAATCATTAGCCAGATACCCACACCCACGTACAGACTGGCAAAGCGACTCAACGGCCTGCTGACTCCTTATGTTCCTTGCACCTTCAGCCTGAAGTCTCCAAAGGAATTTGTGGACTTACTGCGGGGCACACGGGCCACAGGGATAAGAGCCTCGTTGGACGTAGAATCGCTGTTTACCAACGTACCTGTGGACGAGACAATCGGAATGATAGCCGACAGAGTGTATCGTGATCCAGCCTGTACTCCTCTTGACATGCCAGAAAGTATTCTGAGGAAACTACTCCAAGCTTGTACTAAAGAGGCACCCTTCTTGAGCCCGGATGGGCACATGTATAAGCAAGTAGATGGGGTCGCCATGGGTTCTCCCCTAGGTGTCCTGTTTGCAAACTTCTACATGGGTACCATCGAGCAAAAAGTCTTAGTCGACATGAACTTGAAACCGGCCATATACTGCAGGTATGTTGACGACATTTTTACACAGGTACCTGATGTCAGACATCTGCAGAAGCTGAAGGAGGCATTTGAGCAGAGTTCTGTGCTGCGTTTCACTTACGAGACGGAAAAGGATGGGAAGCTGCCTTTTCTAGATGTAACAGTCATGGAAAAGGGCGGAGGTTTCCACACTGCAGTCTACACTAAGGAAACAAACATAGGAATGTGCCTAAATGCCAACAGCGACTGCCCTGACAGGTACAAGAGGAGTGTTGTTAACGCATACGTCGACCGTGCTCTCAGCCACAGCTCAGAATGGAAGCAAGTCGACGAAGAACTCTGTAGGGTAAGGCAGGTCCTAGTCAATAACGGCTTCTCCAATGGTTTCATCGAAGACATCATAAGAAGGAAAGTGAAAAGCCATGCAACCTCTGAAGAGACAACTAACACAACACCTATACCCCCTATTAGACTATTTTACAGGAACTTCTTTTCCACAGCTCATAAAATGGAGGAAAGGGTCCTGAAAGATATTGTTAATAGAAACGTTATCCCTACAGACAAAAATCAGAGGATACAACTGACGATTTACTATAAAACCAGAAAAACGGCCAGCCTACTCATGAGAAACTCTCCAGACACAAAACAGAACGCTTTAAAAGAGACTAATGTCGTCTATGCCTTCAAATGCCCACTTGGGGACTGTAAGCTCCAAAAAAACCAGTATATAGGCAAGACAACAACATCTCTTTCTAGGCGTTTAACGATGCATAAGCAACAGGGCTCCATTAAGGAACATATAATCTCTTCCCATAACCAAACCATCGCCAGAGAAATCCTAGTAAACAGCACAGAAATCATCGATAGATACAGCGATAGCAGGCGGCTTGACGTTTGCGAGGCACTACACATCAAGAAGTCAACACCAGCAATCAACAGCCAATTATTGCACAACTATATTCTACCCACCTCAAGACTCCGCTCCAATATAGAAGCATCAAGAAATATTGACCAATAGGCTTTCTACAAACACTTCTATTCAATACCCATTGTTTCTGTTCTGTCTTGTGTTGATACTTTTAATACCCTATTAATATCCCCTCCTGTTCTGTCTTGTGTTAATGCCACATCACCCTTCCCACCTCACTCAAATGTAGATATAAAATCAGAGATAGGTTCTAATCAGTTGTGTATTTGTGAAGTCTTTGAAAATGTAATAAGTTTTACGAAACGCGCCTGTGTCGCGTCAGACTAGAAATAAAAATGAATTTTGGAGAAGTGATTTTTTATTTACCTCCAACAGTGAAGCGTAATGTACGAAAGATTGAGAAAATTCGTGTTAGAATTATTAATCTTACTTTTTCGGTCATATTTAATAATATATATATATATATATTTATATATATATATATATATATATATATATATATATATATATATATATATATATATATATATACATATATATATATATATATATATATATATATATATATATATATATATATATATATATATATATATATATATTAGTATATTTTGGTAGCAGTCTTTCCTGTAGACATATATTATTAAATATGACCGAAAAAGTAAGATTAATAATTCTAACACGAATTTTCTCAATCTTTCGTACATTTCTTTTCACTGTTGGAGGTAAATCAAAAATCAGTTCTCCAAAATTCATTTTTATTTCTTGTCTGACGCGACACGAGCGCGTTTCGTAAAACTTATTACATTTTCAAAGAGTTTAGTTTACAAATACACAACTGAATAGAACTTACGCATCTCCGATTTTATATCTACATTTGAGTGAGGTGACATTAATAGGGTATTAATTTCATCAACACAAGACAGAACAAGAGGTGGTATTAATAGGGTATTAATTTCATCAACACAAGACAGAACACGAAACAATGGGTATTGAATAGAAGTGTTTGTAGAAAGCCTATTGGTCCATATTTCTTGATGCTTCTATATTGGAGCGGAGTCTTGAGGTGGGTAGAATATAGTTGTGCATTAATTGGCTGTTGATTGCTGGTGTTGACTTCTTGATGTGTACTGCCTCGCAAACGTCAAGCCGCCTGCTATCGCTGTATCTATTGATGATTTCAGTGTTGTTTACTAGGATTTCTCTGGCGATGGTTTGGTTGTGGGAAGAGATTATATGTTCCTTAATGGAGCCCTGTTGCTTATCTATTCAATACCCATTGTTTCGTGTTCTGTCTTGTGTTGATGAAATTAATACCCTATTAATACCACCTCTTGTTCTGTCTTGTGTTGATGAAATTAATACCCTATTAATGCCACCTCATCCCATCCACCTCACTCAAATGTAGATATAAAATCGGAGATGCGTAAGTTCTATTCAGTTGTGTATTTGTAAACTAAAGTCTTTGAAAATGTAATAAGTTTTACGAAACGCGCTCGTGTCGCGTCAGACTAGAAATAAAAATAAATTTTGGAGAATTGATTTTTGATTTACCTCCAACAGTGAAAAGAAATGTACGAAAGATTGAGAAAATTCGTGTTATATATATATATATATATATATATATATATATATATATATATATATATATATATATATATATATATATATATATGTGTGTATATCACGAAAATAAACACGTGATTAAGAATGTGACAATGTCAGACCACGAAGGAAAAATGAAACAGGAAATTTCCTTAAGTACTTTCGTATATTAAATACATCTTCAGAAGGTCCAAATACATCTTCAGAAGGACCTTCTGAAGATGTATTTAATATACGAAAGTACTTAAGGAAATTTCCTGTTTCATTTTTCCTTCGTGGTCTGACATTGTCATATATATATATATATATATATATATATATATATATATATATATATATATATATATATATATATATATATATATATATATATATATATATATATATATATACATATATATATATATATATATATATATATATATATATATATATATATATATATATATATATATATATATATATATATATATATATATATATATATATATATATATATATATATTTGTAATTTTGGGAAGCTATAATATAACAAAATCAAGTTAACAGATTCTCTATCACGAAGCCTGAGAAATGTTTCAGGATTGTTGTTAACGAATGATGATTGGAAGTACATGTTAAGTAGACAAACTATGGATCACATATCTAAGAAAGGTCAAGGGATTAAGACCGCAGCTGCTTAGCCAAATTAATACTTCCTGGAAAGAGGACTCAGGCTTCTAGGAATAAGGTTAATCGGATTATACCTTCCTTGAGAGGCGTGGTGAAATGTTTGAGGCCATGGTTGGCTAAAGGCAGTCTGATTGTAGGAGTTGAACTGAGAAGTCCTCTGGATCTCCGGTTGTGGCAGCAGCGAAGTGTAGCAGACAGCTATGCGAGAACCTGATGTGATCTTAGTGACCAAGTTAAGTCTGCAGTATGTGAGTATTGAATGAAAGACTAACCAGGTGTGGAGCGTTGTAGTAATCATTCCGTATTAGGGACTTAGGCGGAAGTTACGAGTGTGGGTGGTGACCGCGGAGGTCAAGTGGTCTATGGGTATTGGAAGTGTATTGACCTAATAGAGTATGTTAATATGTTATTATTTGTCAGAGTCTATTCCTTGTAATTAAATGACAAAACCCGACGGCATTTAAATACCTTCCATATGTTTACTCATTGTGTTCCAGTACAAACCTAGTGGTACGCCTCAAGGGTCTGGTGTGTGTAGGAGTATAGGTAGTAGTAACGGTTGCTGAGGCAAGGTGTTATGTGTTGTGTAATCGCTGTGTTCGGAATGAATCGGGGTTCAGCGTCACGACATATTTGGTGGCAGCGCAAACAGGTTTTGGAACACTGTGCGAGATGAAGGAAGTGTGGTTCTGGTTGAGTTGGTGAGGGAATGTTCGGGAAATGGTAGACGTCGGGTTGTGTTGAGAACGTTGGTTACTAGACGGAGGAAAGAAGGGTCAGGTGAGACCAGGTCAGAGGAGTTAGTTAATTAAAGGGACTAGGCCATTGTAGGGCACATGTGGGGTTTATTTCTTTGTTTCCAGATTCCCGCAACGAGAGACGGCTTAGAGGCAAGTCTTTACCACTGAAGCATCGGGATCCAAAACAAGTGCAGTGTTCGTAGTGCGGAGTATACAGAGTGGCGAGGTAAACTAGCGCGGGTGAATGTGGGCCAGCGTTGGCCATGTGCATGCCAAGCGATGGGTGGGCCAAGCGAGCCGCACCTTGGAGCTTGTTTTATATCGTTGGTAAGGCGGTAATAGTGATAAAACGTTGCTAAGGACAAATCAAGCGTGAAAACTACGTAATATGACGTAAATTAAATTTCACGTAAAGTGTAAAGCTAATATTTTAAAGATAATTAAATATTACGTAAAGATTCGAGCGATTTCAGGCGTTACATCGATACAGAAAATAAGCGAAGTGAATTGTGAACTCCTAGGCATAGCGAGCCACGCGTAATTTGACGTCTGGGGTTCGATGTCTCGTGTACCGTGGAGAGGTCCATGGAGATTTTGTTGTGGGTGCAGGTAGCATTATGGAGAGTGTTACCTGGGACACGGGGAGCGTGTCCCGTTGGTGGGGGTGTGTGGCGCCGGGAGTAGTGCATGGTTGTATATTGACGGTTGGACGAGGGTGAGTAGTGTAATGCATGTGTAGTGGCGTATAAGACGCCAGCCTAATTCATACAAATTACTGTAGTGAAATGTGCATGTTTTGACTGTTGATATTATGGATGTAGTATAGTGCATGACATTGTTGGCATTGTAGCGATTAGGTGTAGCATTACTGGTAATTGTAACACCGGGTGTATTGTAGACATTAGCGTTGAAGTATGTTAACGCAGGTGGTAGTGTGTGGCGGATGGCCACTACACAAGAAATTATGCCCGACGAGTGTTGGACAGGTAATTAACGGATTACGAGAGTAAATGGAGTGTGTGTGGCGTCTGGTTACTTATTGGTGGTGTTATTGGTGGTGACGTCTCGTGGTGTTTTGATGCGCTCTGGCGCAAGGCATATGCCTGTGGTGGTAATGGTGTTGGGGGACGCCGTGTGTGTTGTGTTGATGGCGTTGAAGACGCTGTGTGTATGTTGGGGACGCCGTGTGTTGTGTTGAGGGCGTTGGGGACGCCGTGTGTTGTGTTGAGGGCGTTGGGGACGCCGTGTGTTGTGTTGAGGGCGTTGGGGACACCGTGTGTTGTGTTGAGGGCGTTGGGGACACCGTGTGTTGTGTTGAGGGCGTTGGTGACGCCGTGTGTTGTGTTGAGGGCGTTGGTGACGCCGTGTGTTGTGTTGAGGGCGTTGGGGACGCCGGGTGTTGTGTTGATGGCGTTGGGGACGCCGTGTGTTGTGTTGAGGGCGTTGGGGACGCCGGGTGTTGTGTTGAGGGCGTTGGGGACGCCGTGTGTTGTGTTGGGGACGCCGGGTGTTGTGTTGAGGGCGTTGGGGACGCCGGGTGTTGTGTTGAGGGCGTTGGAGACGCCGGGTGTTGTGTTGAGGGCGTTGGGGACGCCATTGGGTGGTGTAGTGTAGTGGCGTTTGGACGCCTGGTATGGAGTGTGGTGTTGTGGAGTATATGGTGGCGCAGGGGCGCCAGGTAGTGGTCGGTAAGGTGACTATTGGCGTAGCAAGGTCGGTGCGTTAGGACGCAGGAAGTGGTTGTAGGGATGTGTGGCGTTATAATGAGGTCTGCAGTGGTTGGGATTACCAGAGGTGATGGTGTGTCGGAGTGGGTAAGTCTTATGGATAAGATGAAATGTGGATAATTGCAGGAGTTGGTGGCTGCACTAGGCGACCCAAGTCGATATATCTAGCAAGACTCATAAAAGACTAATAAAAATTCATTATTTTCATTAAAATTTTCATTAATTAAGTCGGAGTGGGTAAGTCTTATGGATAAGATTACAATGTAGAATTTCAAAATTTCAGGTGTTGGTGGTTGCAGTGGGCGAGCCAAGTAGATATACTAATTTCTCATTAATTACTTTGTTACAGGAATCTCGCTAGAGGCGAGCCAGTGGCAGTATGATGTTTTAGTGACATAAGTTGGAAATTATGTTAATGAGGTATTTATTGTGATAATATATGTGTATGTATATATTGTATATTACCTCATCGGCACCATTACTGAGTGTTAGGCTTGAGAAGGTCCCCCGGGATCATGTCACAGAGCTTCAGGTAGAGTAGAAAAGAAGCCATGAGGCTACACTCAGTAATTCTAGAAAAAAAGGGGGAGGAAGTGAAGCCAACGTGACGTTATAGGCGAAATTCGCCCCCTGACATCAAAGCAGGGATAAGGGCCAGCTGCAATGGCTTTGCAGCTGCGCTCAGGCTATATACGGGGAGAGAGTAAGGAGCCGATTGGGGGGGGGTCATGTAATAATGGGATCGAGCCAGGGGGTTCCGAGGGAATATTTTGTAGGTACAGCGGTCGGGAAGGTGTGAATACAGGTGGACACACTCTAGGCAGATGGGCCTAGAGTAATGTGCTACAGCTGTGGCGAGTGCAGCAAGGAAGGATGACCAGAGAGCTGTGAGGTATCTACAGCGTTCTGGGGTTGGTGCCCTGGAACAAGACGGCAGCATAGACCCGAGGGGACATGACCCTGGGGTAGGAATCTCCGTTGCTCTGGAGGCCAGGATCACGTTAGCTCAGAGCAACGATGGGACATTGACAACATTCACCAGGCTGGACAGGCTGGGTTTTGTCTGGGTCATGGAGGATCTATGACTTAGCAACCATGGGACACGAAGATAAGAGAAATGATGCTGCCAATTGTTTAGGAGGCCAGTGAAACATTGTGTGATCATTGTAAGCCCTTATGTCAACAGTACAGGGCAAGATGTTAATTTTTTATTAACATGTTACTAAGGATGAAGAACCTTAGATATATATGTGTTGTGTATATATTAATGACTAGTGTCATTTCTGTTTAAGGGCCAGCATTCTGGTCCATGTAATTTTATGGTTATGTTTGTATGGAATTATATGTCAGCAGTTTAGGTATATGTGCATTGTTGGAGATGGGAAAAATTATTACAGACTATTTTACCTATGCTATGATGTGAATATAATGTATATGTTGTAGAAGTGTTGTGAGTCATGTCGGGGAAAATTTTAATTTAGTTCATCGTGTGCATGATGAACTTATTGGATGAATTTTTAGTTGTACATATATGGTGGGTGCATCCTCCAGGTCCTTGCACTAATGGAACCATTGCAATGATGCATATGGGGACATATGCGTGTTTAAGGAGGGGAGTGGTGTTGTAACCCACAAGTTAGTAGGAATTATTAGCTAGAGGATCATTACTACAACACTTAACTAATGATGATTGGAAGTACATGTTAAGTAGACAAACTATGGATCACATATCTAAAAAAGGTCAAGGGATTAAGACCGCAGCTGCTTAGCCAAATTAATACTTCCTGGAAAGAGGACTCAGGCTTCTAGGGATAAGGTTAATCGGATTATACCTTCCTTGAGAGGCGTGGTGAAATGTTTGAGGCCATGGTTGGCTAAAGGCAGTCTGATTGTGGGAGTTGAACTGAGAAGTCCTCTGGATCTCTGGTTGTGGCAGCAGCGAAGTGTAGCAGACAGCTATGCGAGAACCTGACGTGATCTTAGTGACCAAGTTAAGTCTGCAGTATGTGAGTATTGAATGAAAGACTAACCGGGTGTGGAGCGTTGTAGTAATCATTCCGTATTAGGGACTTAGGCGGAAGTTATGAGTGTGGGTGGTGACCACGGAGGTCAAGTGGTCTATGGGTATTGGAAGTGTATTGACCTAATAGAGTATGTTAATATGTTATTATTTGTCAGAGTCTATTCCTTGTAATTAAATGACAAAACCCGACGGCATTTAAAAACCTACCATATATTCACTCATTGTGTTCCAGTACAAACCTAGTGGTACGCCTCAAGGGTCTGGTGTGTGTAGGAGTATAGGTAGTAGTAACGGTTGCTGAGGCAAGGTGTTATGTGTTGTGTAATCGCTGTGTTTGGAATGAACCAGGGTTCAGCGTCACGACATCTGCATCACTCTCTTAAACCTCTGCATCCCTCTCTTGATCCTCTGCATCACTCTCTTGAGCCTCTGCATCATTCTCTTGAGCCTCTACATCCTTCTCTTAAGCCTCTACATCATTCTCTTGAGCCCCTGCATCACTCTCTTTAGCCTCTGCATCTCTCTCTTCAGCCTCTGCATCACTCTCTTGATCCTCTGCATCACTCTCTTGAGCCTCTGCATCATTCTCTTGAGCCTCTGCATCCCTCTCTTAAGCCTCTACATCACTCTCTTGAGCCTCTGCATCCCTCTCCTGAGCCTTTGCATCACTCTCTTAAGCCTTTCCATCCCTCTCTTGAGCCTCTGTCTCCCTCTCTTGAGCCTCTGCATCCCTCTCTTGAGCCTGTTCATCCTTTTCTTGAGCCTCTGCATCCCTCTCTTGAGCCTCTGCGCCACTCTCTTAAGCCTCTGCATCACTCTCGTAAGCCTCTGCATCACTCTCTTAAGCCTCTGCATCACTCTCGTAAACCTCTGAATCACTCTCTTGAGCTTCTCTATCACTCTCTTGAGCCTCTGCATCACCCTCTTAAGCCTCTGCATCCATCTTTTGAGCCTCTGCATCACTTTCTTAAGCCTCTGCATCACTTTCTTAAGCCTCTGCATCCCTTTCTTGAGCCTCCGCATCTCTCTCTTGAACTCCTAAATCCCTCTCATGAGCCTTTGCATCCTTCTCTTGAGCCTTTGCATCACTCGCTTAAGCCTTTGCATCCCTCTCTTGAGCCTCTGCGTCACTCTCAAAAGCCTCTGCATCCCTCTCTTGTGCCTCTGCATCCCTCACTTTAGCCTCTGCATCTCTCTCTTGAGCCCCTGCATCCCTCTCTTGAGCCTCTGCATTCCTCTCATGAGCCTCTGCATCCCTCTCTTAAGCCTCTGCATCACTCTCGTAAGTCTCTGATTCACTCTCTTGAGCCTCTGCATCCCTCTCTTGAGCCTCTGAATCACTCTCTTGAGCCTCTGCATCCCTCTCCTAAGCCTCTGCATCACTCTCGTAAGCCTCGGAATCACTCTCTTGAGCCTCTGCATCACTCTCTGGGGCCTCTGCTTCCCTCTCTTAAGCCTCTGCAACACTCTCTTCAGCCTCTGCATCACTCTCTTAAGCCTCTGCATCCCTCTCTTGATCATCTGAATCAATCTCGTAAGCCTCTGCATCACTCTCTTGAGCCTCTTCATAACTCTCTTGAGTCTCTGCAACACTCTCTTGAGCCTCTGCATCCCTCTTTTAAGCCTCTGCATCACTCTCTTAAGCCTCTGCATCACTCTCTTAAGCCTCTGCATAACTTTCTTGAGCCTCTGCATCACTATCTTGAGCCCCTGCATCCCTCTCTCAAGCCTCTGCATCACTCTCTTGAGCCTCTGCATCACCCTCTTAAGCCTCTGCATATCCTCTTGAGCCTCTGCATCCCTCTCCTAATTCTCTGCCTCACTCACGTAAGCTTCTGCATCACTCTCTTGAGCCTCTGTATCCCTCTCTTGAGCCTTTGTATCACTCTCTTCAGTCTCTTCATACCTCTCTTGAACCTCTGCAACACTCTCTTTAGCCTCTGCATCACTCTCTTAAGCCTTTGAATCCCTCCCTTAAGGCCACTGCATAACTCTCTTGAGCCTCTGCATCACTCTCTTGATTCTCTGCATCACTCTCGTAAGCCTCTGAATCACTCTCTCGAGCCTCTGCATCACACTCTTGATCCTCTGCATCACTCTCTTGACCCTCTGCATCACTCTCTTGAGCCTCTGCATCACTCTCTAGAACCTCTGCATCCCTCTCTTAAGCCTCTGCATCACTCTCTTAAGCCTCTGCATCACTCTCGTAAGCCTCTGAATCACTCTCTTGAGCCTCTGCATCCCTCTCATGAGCCTTTGAATCACTCTCTTGAGCCTATGCATACCTCTTCTAAGCCTCTGCATCACTCTCGTAAGACTATGAATCACTCTCTTGGGCCTCTTGAGAGGCTCAAGAGAGAGATGCAAAGGCTCAAGAGAGTGATGCAGAGGCCAAAAAGAGTTATGCAGAGGCTCAAAAGACTGATGCAGAGGCTTACGAGAGTGATGCAGAGAATCAAGTGAGGGATGCAGAGGCTTAAGAGAGGGATGCAGATGCCCAAGAGAGTGATGCAGAGGCTCGAGAGAGTGATGCAGAGGCTCAAGAGAGTGATGCAGAGGCTCAAGGGAGTGATGCAGAGCCTCAAGAGAGTGATGCAGAGGCTTAAGAGAGGGATGCAGAGGCTCAAGAGAGTGATGCAGAGGCTCATGAGAGTGATGCAGAGGCGCAAGAGAGTGATGCAGAGGCTCATGAGAGTGATGCAGAGGCTCAAGAGAGGGGTGCAGAGGCTTAAGAGAGTGATGCAGAGGCTTATGAGAGTGATGCAGAGAATCAAGTGAGGGATGCAAAGGCTTAAGAGAGTGATGCAGAGGCTGAAGAGATTGTTGCAGAGGCTTATGAGAGGGATGCAGATGCTCATGAGATTGATGCAGAGGCTCAAGACAGTGATGCAGAGGATCAAGAGAGTGATGCAGAGGCTCAAGAGAGTGATGCAGAGGCTCAATAGAGTGATGCAGAGGCTTACGAGAGTGATGCAGAGAATCAAGTGAGGGATGCAGAGGCTTACGAGAGTGATGCTGAGGCTAAAGAGAGTGATGCAGAGGCTGAAGAGAGTGATGCAGAGGCTTAAGAGAGGGATGCAGAGGCTCAAGAGAGTAATGCAGAGGCTCAAGAGAATGATGTAGAGGCTTAGGAGAGGGATGCAGAGGCTCAAGAGAATGATGCAGAGGCTCAAGAGTGTGTTGCAGAGGATCATGAGAGGGATGAAGAGGCTTAAGAGAGTGATGCAGAGGCTCAAGAGAGTGATGCAGAGGCTCAAGAGAGTGATGTAGAGGCTCAAGAGAGTGATGCAGAGGATCATGAGAGTGATGCAGAGGCTCAAGAGAGTGATGCAGAGGATCAAGAGAGGGAAGCAGAGGCTGAAGAGAGTGGTGCAGAGGCCGAAGAGATAGATGCAGAGGCTTAAGAGAGTGATGCAGAGGCTAAAGAGAGTGTTGCAGAGGCTCAAGAGAGAGAAGCAAAGGCTCAACAGAGTGATGCAGAGGCTAAAAAGAGTTATGCAGAGGCTCAAAGGACTGATGCAGAGGCTTATGAGAGGCATGCAGAGAATCAAGTGAGGGATGCAAAGAGTGATGCACAGGCTGAAGAGAGTGTTGCAGACGCTAATGAGAGGGATGCAGATGCTCATGAGAGGGATGCAGAGGCTCGAGAGAGTGATGCAGAGGCTCAAGAGAGTGATGCAGAGGCTCAAAAGAGTGATGCAGAGGCTCAAGAGAGCGATGCAAAGGCATACGAGAGTGATGCAGAGAATCAGGTGAGGGATGCAGAGGCTTAGGAGAGTGATGCAGAGGCTTAAGAGAGTGATGCAGAGGCTTAAGAGGGTGATTCAGAGGCTAAAAACAGTTATGCAGAGGCTCAAGAGAGTGATGCAGAGGCTTACGAGTGTGATGCAGAGGATCAGGAGAGGGATGCTGTGGCTTAAGTGAGTGATGCAGAGGCTGAAGAGTGTTGCAGAGGCTTTAGAGAGGGATGCAGATGCTCAAGAGAGTGATGCAGAGGCTAGAAAGAGTGATGCAGAGGCTAAAGAGAGTGATGCAGAGTCTTAAGAGAGGGATGCAAAGGCTCAAGAGAGTGATGCAGAGGCTCAAGAGAGTGATGCAGAGGCTCAAGAGAGTGATGCAGAGGCTCAAGGGAGGGATGCAGAGGCTTAAGAGAGTGATGCAGAGGCTCAAAAGAGTAATGCAGAGGCTTAGGAGAGGGATGACGAGGCTCAAGAGAGTGATGCAGAGGCTCAAGAGAAGGATGTAGAGGCTCAAGAGAAGGATGTTGAGGCTCAAAAATTGTGATGCAGAGGCTCAAGAGAGTGATGCAGAGGCTTAGGAGAATGATGCAGAGGCTCAAAAGAGGGATGCAGAGGCTGATGAGAGGGATGCAGGAGTTCAAGAGAGGGATGCCGAGGCGAAAGAGAGGGATGCAAAGGCTCAAGAGAGGGATACAGGGGCTCAAAAGAATGATGCAGAGGCTTAAGAGGGTGATGCAAAGGCTCAAGAGTGGAATGCAGAGGCTCATGAGAGAGATGCAGGAGTTCAAGAGAGTGATGCAGAGGCTCAAGAGAGGGATGCAGAGGCTTAAAAGGGTGATGCGGAGGCTTAAGAGAGTGATGCGGAGGCTCAAGAGAGGGATGCAGGGGCTCACGAGAGTGATGCAGAGGCTCAAGAGAGTGATTCAAAGGCTTACGAGAGTGATGCAGAGGCTTAAGAGAGTGATGCAGAGGCTTAAGAGAGGGATGCAGAGGCTTAAGAGAGGGATGCAGAGGCTCAAGAGAGGGATGCAGAGGCTCTTGAGAATGATGCAGATGCTCAAGATAGTGATGCAGAAGATAAAGAGAGTGATGCAGAGGCTTAGGAAAGTGATGCAAAGGCTCCAGAGAGGGATGCAGAGTCTCAAGAGAGTGATGCAGATGTTTAAGAGAGGGATGCAGAGGCTCAAGAGAGGGATGCAGAAGCTAAAGAGAGTGATGCAGAGGCTGAAGAGAGTGATGCAGAGGCTTAAGAGAGGGATGCGGAGGGACAAGAGAGGGATGCAGAGGCTCAAGAGAGGGATGCAGGGGCTCAGGGGAGGGATGCAGAGGCTCAAGAGAGGGATGCAGAGGCGCAAGAGAGTGATGCAGAGGCTCAAGAGAGTGATGCAGAGGCTCAAGAGAGTGATGCAGAGGCTTAGCAGAGGGATGACGAGGCTCAAGAGAGTGATACAGAGGCTCAAGAGAATGACGTAGAGGCTCAAGAGAGTGATGCAGAGGCTCAAAAGAAGGATGTAGAGGCTCAAGAGAAGGATGTAGAGACTCAAGAGAGTGATTCAGAGGCTTACGAGAGTGATGCAGAAGCTTAAGAGAGTGATGCAGAGGCTCAAGAGAGGGATGCAGAGGCGCATGAGAGGGATGCAGGAGTTCAAGAGAGGGATGCAGAGGCTCAAGAGAGGAATGCAGGGGCTCAAGAAAGGGATGCAGAGGCTTACGAGAGTAATGCAAAGGCTCAAGAGAGGGATGCAGAGGCGCATGAGAGGGATGCAGGAGTTCAAGAGAGGGATGCAGAGGCTCAAGAGAGGGATGCAGGGGCTCAAGAGAGGGATGCAGAGGCTTAAAAGGGTGATGCGGAGGCTCATGAGAGTGATGCAGAGGCTCAAGAGAGGGATGCAGGGGCTCATGAGAGTGATGCAGAGGCTCAAGAGAAGGATGCAGAGGCTTACGAGAGTGATGCAAAGGCTCAATAGATGGATGCAGAGGCGCATGAGAGCGATGCAGTAGTTCAATAGAGGGATGCAGAGGCTCTTGAGAGTGATGCAGAGGCTCAAGATAGTGATGCAGAGGATAGAGAGAGTGATGCAGAGGCTTAAGAGAGTGATGCAAAGGCTCAAGAGAGGGATGCAGAGGCTCAAGAGAGTGATGCAGAGGATTAAGAGAGGGATGCAGTGGCTGAAGAGAGGGATGCAGAGGCTAAAGAGAGTGATGCACAGGCTGAAGAGAGTGATGCAGAGGCTTAAGAGAGGGATGCAAAGGCTCAAGAGAGGGATGCAGAGGCTCAATAAATTAAGAGAGGGATGCAGTGGTTCAAGGGAGGGATGCAGAGGCCCAAGAGATGGATGCAGAGGCTCTTGGGAGTGATGCAGAGGCTCAAGAGAGTGATGCGGAGGCTCAAGAGAGTGATACAGAGAATCAAGTGAGGGATGCAGAGGCTGAAGAGAGGGATGCAGAGGCTGAAGAGAGGGATGCAGAGGCTAAAGAGAGTGATGCAGAGGCTGAAGAGAGTGATGCAGAGGCTTAAGAGAGGGATGCAGAGGCTTAAGAGAGGAATGCAGAGGCTGAAGAGAGTGATGCAGAGGCTTAAGAGAGGGATGCAGAGGCTTAAGAGAGGGATGCAGAGGTTCAAGAGAGGGATGCAGAGGCTCATGAGAGTGATTCAAAGGCTTACGAGAGTGATGCAGAGGATCAAGAGAGTGATGCAGAGGCTCGAGAGAGTTATGCAGAGGCCTAAAGAGAGTTATTCAGAGGCTCAAGAGAGGGATGTAAAGGCTCAAGCGAGGGATGCAGAGGCTCAAGAGGGATGCAGAGGCTGAAGAGAGAGATGCAGAGGCTTAAGAGAGTGATGCAGAGGCTGAAGAGAGTGTTGCAGAGGCACAAGAGAGGGATGAAGAGGCTGAAGAGAGTGATGCAGAGGCTCAAGAGAGGGATGCCCAAGGCTCAAGAGAGTGATTCAGAGGCTTACGAAAGTGATGCAGAGGCTTGAGAAAGTGAGGCAGAGGCTTTGGAGAGGGATGCAGAGGCTCAAGAGAGTGATGCAGAGGCTTAAGAGGGTGATGCAGAGGCTGAAGAGAGTGATGCAGAGGCTGAAGAGAGGGATGCAGAGGCTCAAGAGAGTGATGCAGACGATCAAGAGAGTGAAGCAGAGGCTCAAGAGAGTGATGCTGAGGATCAAGAGAGGGAAGCAGAGGCTTGAGAGAGTGATGCAGAGGCTGAAGAGATTGATGCAGAGGCTCTAGAGAGTGATGCAGAAGCTTAAGAGAGGGATGCAGAGGCTTAAGAGAGGGATGCTGAAGTTCGAGAGATGGATGCAGAGGCTCAAGAGTGATTCAGAGGCTTACGAGAGTGATGCAGAGGATCAAGAGAGTGATGCAGAGGCTCGAGAGAGTTATACAGAGGCCTAAAGAGAGGGATTCAGAGGCTTAAGAGAGTGATGCAGAGGCTGAAGAGAGTGTTGCAGATGTAACAAACTAGGCTGTTGTAAGAATTATTCCAGAAGGTTCCAGAAGTTCGAGTAGGGACCTGACCTCTCAACAACGCCCAGTCCCCTGGGAATTAGCAGGTCTGAGTCACAAATGGCGGGCATCTTTGTTCATAGCTGCGTATAATGAACCATCCTATAGTATTCAGTAATTTAGAGAAAATTAGCCTTTATTCATTTTGCATTAAAATTGTATTGTATAATAGTACTGGATACAATATCAAGAGTATTCTAATTATTGAGTTTAAGTCACCATCAGTGACGTCACGAATCAGATCTAACTTTTAAGGCGGAGTGACCGGCGGTCATAGGTCAGCAGGGTTGACATGTCTAATATTTCTCAAAGTTTTAATAACCATTTTTGTGATCGGGAACAGCTTTGCCGTTAGATGTTTGTGTAATCTAATTAAAGTAAAATAATTCAACCAGTCTGGATCAATTCAGTATAAACAGAGGATAATTGTTATAACTTAAACCTTGCTAGTAACTGGGTAGAACTTTGACTAGGCGGAAGGATACAATACTCTGTCTGGGGTAGACCAGACAAGGAAGACATCAGTGTGATCTGCCGAGCAGCTGGGAGAGGTCAAACATCTTACCTCTCCCCAAGACCAGCCCAACACCTAGAGCTGGAAAACATAGAGGTATAGTTGCTATGGTTATGTATAGAAATAGTCTCATTTGCCATTCAGGTCAAGTAGGGAGTGTTAAAGTGATAGGGAGTGAACATATTTAGATTTTGTTTTAGTTTTCTTTTAATAAATTAAATTTGTTATTATTTTGCATTTCATTATTTCCATGTGTTTTATGTGTAAACTTGTCCTGGTCACGTGGTCCACACGAGGTAAAGTTGGATTGGGCGCCGATTCTAACATCGAATCGGAATTATCATTACCGTGTAATTTATTCCACACTCAAGTTTCCGAGGTTATAAACTACTAGTGGGGATCAAGCCCCTAGGTTGATTAATTAGCGTGATCGATCCAGACCTCGATCATTGCTCTTATTTTTACTGGTCTGGTGGTGGCAGCGTAGAGGCGACTCTAGGGTTTTGCTCAAGGCCTAGGTCACGTCATACTGGGTGTAGAATCCTAAGTCGGTCTATCGTCTTAGGACCACGTGGCGTGGAGTTGGCTTTGGTAATAGTTTTGGAGTCCCTTGGTAGAGAATAATAAGTAAGAATACGGGTAGAGGGCAAAGAAAGAAGGAAGTAGAGAGAGGAACCCAACCCGTGTTACAATGGTGCACAGCGGTGGTTTCAACAATTTTGTTTGAAATTGTTGAAAGGCTCACGCGTCTAGCCGTTCGAACACGTGCGCGGATGCTAAGGAGACAGCCGCGGGCCAGGATTAGCAGTGCGCCCCACAACAGTGCGTTTGAGTGGGGATTGGCGAATATTGAGTCATGCGGGCTGATATGATTAAGGTTTAGTTAGTAAGATTAGGCTGTTAAATTAGATTTATTGAAAAGGAGACCGCTCCGAGTTGATTGGACTGGGTACCATACTCGACCCATTGCAATTAATTCAGAGGTGTTGGGAGCCGCCATACTCTCAACAGCAGTTCCTTGAGGGCTGTCGGGGGCGGATATATCTGTGGGACGCCAGTAGATAGTCCGAGGGCGTTATTAGACGACCCAAAACGCTAGGAAAAACGTAATCCGTGAAGGGCGTTGCGGCCTCCGAGGGACGGACTAGTAACCTACCTAGCAGCGATTCAACAACTAAGTGATCGCACACTTAGTGGAGGTTGAGTCGTCCCTAGTCATAATTGTTGCTGAAACCTGCGTGTCGCTCTGTTGGAACCTAGATGGTGTGGCCTCTAGGCTAGGTGTGGTACGGCGAGCCGGTAGGAACAATTATAAGATTAAGTCGAGTGCATTTTTGAATTAAGTATACTTCAATTTATAAAGTAATTTCCGTTTATTTGCGTTGTTCTAGATTAATTTTTTTCCCCTAAATTCAATCCCCGGTTAAAATTTTTCCCAAGTGTTTAGCGTTTTCTTGCATATTAGGCTAAGTGCGTACGTTAAGTTTTGTTATTCCCTGTTGTATTAGTCTAAGTCAGAGGTGTTGTTGCTAGAGTGTAGTTAATCCTCTGGACTTAGGGCTATTGGTCGGTCACTATAGTAAGTGAAGGGTTTAAGGGATAGTAAGTTGCGTGTAAATGCTTAATAGAATCCGTGGAATATTTCTAAGTATTTTGGGATAAGTGTTCGGCTAAGTCGATGTCGGAAAGTCGTTAACTGTAATTAATTTGTATTCGTGGGTCACGTGTATGATCTGGACGTCATTAGGATTCCCCAGTCGATGCGGATGATATTTTCTAGTTTTTACCAGTAAGACGGTAGAATTGTGTTTGTAGACTTAGAATTCTGTTTTCAGTAGAAACGTAGGTGGAAAATTTTCTAAGTCCAGCTTGGGCTAGAATCTGACTTTTTGGCGGAAATTCTAATTTTCAGGTTTCGTGTATATCCTAGGGTCAGTATTACTCTCTAGTGAGCGCAAGGGACGTAATTCTGTCCGTAAGCATTAAACAGTGATAATTACATTTTTGCCGAATTTAGTTATTTTTCGAGAAAATCGTGTCGTAATTTTGTCAGAGTCCATTTGAGGTGAAAATCTCGGATTTTGACGAAAAATCGAATTAGTGAGTGTTGAAACCGCCCGAAGTGTCAGTATTGTTCTGCATACAACGTCAGTAGTAAATAATAACGTATTTATATCTGGAAACGAGAAACCCAAATTTTTGTGAATTAAAGGAGTTTTGTGATATTTGGGGTGATAGAAAATTTTTCCCTCGGAGTCAGAAAAATTGGCAGAGTCCAGCAATTGAGTAAAAACGCAGTTTTTTTTATAAAAAGTCAATTTTGGTAAGCAAATATATGTCCTGGGTGTCTATATCAATCGCTAGAGCGGTTTATTAACGTAAAACTAGTTATTTTCCTTCAGAACAAAAATTTTGATTTTTCAGCGTTTAAGCGAAAAAGCGCGGGACTTAGTTTTTTTTCAGCGCAGCTGGTCCCGCTCCATCAGTCATCAGGGGCCACGCTGCTCACTTTAAGTGCGCTTAGTATTCAAATTCAGTAAATATTCTTTCTTACTCCATCACGAGTGCTGCGCGTTAGTTGCGTTATCATTTAAATTGTTTTATATAAATTAGATTCTTTAATTTTTTTTAACGTAAAGGACTTAGGTTTCAGCAATAGAACTGCGGGATATTTCACGGTCAGACACGAGTGCGGGGCAGATACTCATTCATTGGATTCACTTCAGCGATTCTCTCGATAAATCGGTGTATTTCCTATTTTGGGAATTTAGTAGTTTTCTCTTAGAATAGAGTTGTGATTTTTTTTTATTTGTGTAAGATCACGGTTGTAGTGAGTCCGGGTCGAGGGTGTACTAAAGGGTAGTTTAGAAGAGACGTGGCACACCAGGAATCACAGAAAATGTTTAACCCAGATAATGACCAGTCAGTGGGGACCAGTGGAAGTGGAAGTGTAGAGGACAGCACCTCTTCCGACAACACTGGGGACCACCTAGGTACACCTCATCCGTCACTACAACAACCCCAACCCCATCCTCAATTCCCATACCAACCCCATCCTCAATTCCCATACCAACCCCATCCTCAGTTCCCATACCAACCCTTCCCCCAACCCCAGGCCACTCCATACCCATTCCAACCCCAGGCCACCCCATACCCATACCCATTCCAACCCCAGGCCACTCCATACCCATACCCATTCCAACCCCAGGCCACCCCATACCCATACCCATACCCATTCCAGCCCCAGGCCACCCCATACCCACCCCAACCTCAATCCACACCCCAGCCTGAGGTCACCCACACCATACCTCAACCCCAACCTCAATCCACACCCCAACCCGAGGCCACCCACACCATACCTCAACCCCAACCCCAGGCCGCCACAGCCTTAGACAGGCAGATGCGCACGGAGACGCCGGGCACTCAGTTGTCGCCATACGTAGAGGCGTTAAGTAAAGGCGAGGGAGCCAAGCCGAGGAACTGTGGCGCGGGTTCATCAGGCGGGAAGCAGCCCTCAGCTGCAAGTTCGAGCCACCCTGCGCGGGGTACCAACAGAGATCCGCGGAGGTGTTACTCCTGCTGGAAGCGCGGGCATATACAGAGGGATTGCGAAGTCACTCCTACGAAAGCATGAAAGCAGGCTCCTAGTGATGGTAGGCCTACTTTTGAGGTGAAAGTGGAAGGTGTGAGATTGACAGCTTTTGTTGATACAGGAAGCCAGGCGACGGTAATTAAAAAGTCAGCCTTCAGCAATTTTAAGTATGCACGTCTTCAACGTTGCGCAAAGACATTAACAGCAGTCAATGGGGAAAAGATTGAGATCGTAGGTCAAGGTACTGTTAATTTTGAGATTGATGGGGAATTGCAGCCTCACACATGTACGATCGTAGAGAACCTTGATTTTCCTGGTCACATCTTAATGGGAACTGATTTTCTGTCGCGATTTAATTATTCCTTGTCTGCTCAAAAAGGGGCTAGGAACTGCAGGTTGCAGTTGGGACAGACTTCCTACCCAGTGGAGATGATCGACCATCCCCCGGTTGTAGCTTCAATTAAGAGGAAGCTGAAATATAATGCGCACTATCCAAAATTGATTTTTAAGTCTCTTCCAGACACAATTAAGAGGTCATGCGCATTGCATGCATTGACCAAACAGAGTTGCCCACCACATTCTGTTAAATTTATTAAAGTAGCCGTGGGACGTCACATACAACCAGGTACCACCCTTCAGGTGGCTGGGAGATGTGATAGTTTATTAATTCCTCATCACTTAGTTGTAGTGCTCGATAAAGGTGCACTCATTCCAGTTGTCAATCTTTCACATAAGACTTTTCGCTTCAGGGCAGGTGATAGGGTATCTCAGGGAACCATGGTGGAGGACACAGAAATCTTTCACCATGAGTCAGCTGAGACGCCAGCCGTCACTGCACAATGTAGTGCACTGAATATGTTGAACACTAAAACACCAGCCAAAGTACAGTACGAGACGAGAAATGTTGCACAGAATGTAGAGGAAATAGAAAAATTAATTACAGCACTTGATTTGCAACATGTTGCACAGGCGGATAGGAAGGCACTGAGAGGAGTTTTACGAAAATTCCCGAAATTGTTTGCGACAGAGGATGACCAGATTGGTCTCCTTGATAAGATCGAGCACACCATTCCAACTGGTGACCATTTGCCTGTGTACACAAGACAGTGGAGGTTGCCGGAACAGGCAAAGAACATTATCAGGGAGGAGTGCCAGAAAATGTTGAGACAGGGCGTGATAGAGCCTAGTACGTCACCGTGGCTCTCTCCTGTTGTGCTAGTTCGGAAACCGGACGGTAATTATCGTTTCTGTGTTGACTACCGGAAGGTGAACGAACTAACTAAGGGTGATGTGTATCCGTTGCCCCGAATACAGGAGATAATAGATCAATTTGGTGCTGCTAAGTATTTCTCAACTCTTGACGCAAAATCAGCGTATTGGGCGATCCCGGTGGCAGAACAGGATAGGGAAAAAACAGCATTCTCGGATGGTAGGCACACTTATCAATTCCGTAGGATGCCGTTTGGTTTGAAGACAGCGCCTTCGTCGTTTCAGAGGGCCATCAACTTTATCCTTAGTCCGGTACTGGGTAGGCATTCTTTAGCGTACCTGGATGATGTTGTGATATATTCCAGGACGTTTGAGGAACACCTGCAGGACTTGACTGAGACTTTGAAGTTGTTAGATCGGGCAGGTTTCAGGCTGAATGTTCAGAAGTGCACCCTGGCGGCTCAGAAATTCAAATTTCTGGGGTTCCAGGTGTGCCCAGACGGTATCCGACCTGACCCAGATTCTTGCCGCGCCATTGCTGACATGCCTACTCCAAGGACAGCAAAGGACGTGCGTAGGTTTCTGGGGGCGGCCGGATATTTTCGTCGTCATATTGAAGGTTTCGCTGGCATTTCAGCACCCCTGACTGATCTGACAAAGAAAAATGCGAAGTTTGTGTGGAAATCTGAACATGACGAGGCCTATCGCAAACTGAAAGACCAACTAATCACGACACCGGTATTGGCTATTCCTGATTTTGAGAAAGAGTGGGAAGTGCACACTGACGCCAGCGGTATTGCTATTGGCGGGTGCTTAATTCAGCGAGACGCAGATAATTTACCCCATCCAGTAGCCTATTTCAGTAGGAAGGTCAAAGGACCTGAAGTTCGTTATTCAGCTACGGATCGGGAGGCACTGGCAGTAGTAGAATCAGTTAGGTATTTCGAGCCTTACCTATTTCAGCGGCATTTTGTAATCTACACAGACCATCGAGCATTAACACACATATTTAAAAAGCGCACGAAATGCCCACGAATGTCACGCTGGTCTCACGAACTTTCGGCCCACTCATTCCAGATCTTGTACAAGCCTGGTCCAGCACATGTTGTGCCAGACACGCTAAGTAGAAATATAGCGGCAGTACAGATTAATGAAAATATTGAAACCATTCCATCGGATAAAATGAGAGAATACCAGATGAACGAGCCGAGATGGAAAGAGATTATTGAGTATTTAGAGGGAGGAAAATACCCGAAAAAGAAAAAGAATTTACCTATACATGATTTTGAGATGAAACAGGGCGTCCTGTATTATGTTAATAGCCAGAATGATAGGGCAGTATTTCAGCTAGTTATTCCGGACGCGTTGCGGTCATCAGCGTTAAAGCTTGCACATGCTTCAAAAATTGAAGGGCATCCGGGGATCTTTAAAACCCACTTAAAAGCAAAGTCTCTATTTTATTTTCCAGGATTACTTTCTGAGGTAATCAATTTCGTGAAGTCGTGCCCTCGTTGCCAGAGGAGGAAAGGTACCCTTAAGGTACAAGCCCCACTTCAGGAATTCCCTGAAATTCGTGAACCGTTAGATCGTGTGGGGGCCGATCTGATTGATTTACACCACAGTCATTCAGGTAACAGATACGTGTTGGTGCTAGTTGACCATCTGTCTAGATACACTACACTAGTTGCATTACCTCAGAAGGATTCTCGTACGGTTGCAGATGCGTTCTTGCGTAGGTTCGTTACTGTATTCGGACCTCCTAAAGTTTTAGTCTCTGACCGGGGTCAAGAATTCAATGGGAATATATTTAGAGAAGTTTGTAAGATTTTAGAGACAACTTCGGCTTTTACAACAGCCTACCACCCACAAGCAAACGGAATGACGGAACGGACTAATCGTTCAGTCAAGGATATGCTTGCAATCCTTGCTGAACATGATGCAAACACCTGGGATGAACACCTACCCTATGTTCAGTTCGCCTTGAATACTGCCATCCACCAATCAATTAACACCCAACCACTTCATTTGTTTACTGGTAATTCATGCAATTTCCCGTCAGGTCTGCTTAACAGACATAATGTTGCATACGGGGAGGACTATCCTTCAGAGGTCCTGGGTAAAATGAGAAATGCATGGAATATTGCAGCTGAAGCGTCCAAGAAGGCACGGACTCGGTATGCTCATTTTTATGACAAGAAAGTGCGCCCTCTTGAGTTGAAGGAAGGAAGCCTCGTATTGAGAGTGAATGAGGCTGCGCCCGCCAATCAGAGCAGGAAACTAGCTCCGAGGTGGCGAGGACCATATAGAGTAATTAAAAGGGCGGGGCCGGTTAATCTTGTTATAAAAGGAGTGTTCGAGGACCAGGTGGAAAGGACAATTCACGTGAATAAATTGAAACATTATCATGCTAGAGAGGAATTAGAACTGCCTTCAGCGGGTCTAGTTCCTGACTCAGCAGTGCTGACTCATGGCTTCACCGACGAGTCAGAAGATGAGGATGACCCTCTGTCATCGCTCATCAGTAGTCAGGTGCAGTCTCGCCACCCTATGGTGACGAGATCTCGCGCTATACAGTAAAGTAACTTCCCTAGTTAGTATAATTTAGTATTCATTAGATTTTCCTGTAAAGGCAATGAGATGTACTATGTCTATACTTGACTCAGGTAGCAACTTTTACCGTGCTCTGGGGTTCCACCTCCACCAAACCCAGAGTATATCTATGCTTCCGCTGTGTTGTGTCTGTCTGTTCCCAGGTCTGATTGGTACACCGACCCAGTTGTTCCAGCCACACGTGAACCCTTGTCTGTAAAGACCGAGGGGGGAGGCACGTTACACAAAGCCCTCCCCCCACCAGACCCAGTAACCCATACATCAGTTACTTTGGGGATAAGTGACTGTCCAAGAGTCACCCGGCCGACGCCTCACGTCACTAACGAGGTTGTCAGGGCCAGCGAGCGGTCCACATTATAGCAGTCACCGGAGGTGCCATACAACGCCGGGGTAGCTGTCTCGAGATCACCACTACCCACCTGCTGCGTCATCAAGACTGCAGCCATTCCAGCAGTGTTGGAGGAGAGGTCAAGAAATGCAAAGCACGTAGCAGTACTCAAGAATTTCGCCGGAAGATTAATGATTACGTCATCTGAAGTAACAAGAAAGCAGAACTAAGGCGGTCACAGGTGGAAGGCACGGTTTCCCTACAGAGTACCGGGACTCGCCAATAGAAGGTCGCAAAATTGTCTCCTTTGGCCTAAAGTCGGCGGTACGAGGGTATACACAGTTGGTGTTTACGGCCTAGTAACCTGGGGACATCAAGAAACGCCTGAGATGACGTGAGCAATGATGGAAGACGAGATTCACCTGTTCTGCAAACAAGCAACCCGCCTCTACGACCTTCTGACACCACTCCTGCTAAGAGACACCGTTGGTACATCCAGTCCTGTTCTGCTGTGGTCATCTGCGCCGTCAAGTTTAACATCAAGACTGCCGTGTGAACTGTGATTGATACGAAGGCGTGTGGACTGTCGAGAGCAAGATTAATGGCCGAAGTAACAGTATTCTACAGCTGCCACTTGGCACTCAGCTCTACTACACTCTGTCGTCATTCAGGAGTACCGGATGGGAGTACAAGAGGACCAGGTATTGATGTCTACACATGGGGAGAAGCAAGATCGACACCGTCATCGTCAGCGACTACATTCAGCATCCAGCAGCATCGATTTTTTTTTCGATTACTCAATATGAACAATTGATACAAACAACAAAGTTGGCTCTGAACATCTGTGTAAAGAACATCTGGACACTTTTGTTTAAATGTTGAAAAACAGAGTTAGAATCACAATACTTTTTAAAATTGAAAAAACAGATTTAAAATAATTCTGGTATAACATATGAATTTTACTCTATAAATTGGTCAGTAATCAAAATCGAAGCCCCTGTGTAATTGTCTCAGCCCAGAACAAACGGTTATGGAAAATTATGTTGTGCTATTTTTTTTCAGAATGTTTGAACACAGGAGAGGCGGACCAATATAAACATTGACACTTCTAGTGAGTGAGAACACTTGGCTGTACAGTCAGCTGAAACCTGTGATATAGTATAGGAATTTTTTTTATATTTTTAGATACATGAAATAAACGTTAGGTGTGTTCCTTAACATGTCAAGGTTGACATTGATGGGGAGTGGGTAGTACACGGATGTGAACTTGATAGTTCCGTAGTACGCTCCCGGATGACTGAAAGTTCAGTCTGATGATAACTTTAATGTTTGTTTGAGCACGGTGTGGCCGGCTCTAGAGGACACATGAACTTGGCTAGTGAAGAGCCAAGAGAGTTTAATAGCTAGTTTTTGATGGTAGAGTAGGGACATGTTATTTAGCTATGTCAGTAAGGATAGGATGTATGTTTCCTGATATTGGAGGATTGCTGTCAGTTGACAGCTGAGAAAAATATGAACATGTTTATTATGATGTTGGACTATTATTTGTCGAATTTTATTAGTTAGGTTAGCTTTTGTTTGTGGCATGAGTTGAATTGTGGGTTTGGATACTAAACCTCGTGAATTTTAACAAATTAACAAGGTTTACTAAGTGCTTGTGCGGGGGGGTTGTAACAAACTAGGCTGTTGTAAGAATTATTCCAGAAGGTTCCAGAAGTTCGAGTAGGGACCTGACCTCTCAACAACGCCCAGTCCCCTGGGAATTAGCAGGTCTGAGTCACAAATGGCGGGCATCTTTGTTCATAGCTGCGTATAATGAACCATCCTATAGTATTCAGTAATTTAGAGAAAATTAGCCTTTATTCATTTTGCATTAAAATTGTATTGTATAATAGTACTGGATACAATATCAAGAGTATTCTAATTATTGAGTTTAAGTCACCATCAGTGACGTCACGAATCAGATCTAACTTTTAAGGCGGAGTGACCGGCGGTCATAGGTCAGCAGGGTTGACATGTCTAATATTTCTCAAAGTTTTAATAACCATTTTTGTGATCGGGAACAGCTTTGCCGTTAGATGTTTGTGTAATCTAATTAAAGTAAAATAATTCAACCAGTCTGGATCAATTCAGTATAAACAGAGGATAATTGTTATAACTTAAACCTTGCTAGTAACTGGGTAGAACTTTGACTAGGCGGAAGGATACAATACTCTGTCTGGGGTAGACCAGACAAGGAAGAGATCAGTGTGAATACGGGAGCAGCTGGGAGAGGTCAACCATCTTACCTCTCCCCCAAGACCAGCACAACAGCTAGAGCTGGTCGCCCAAGGTATAGTTGCTATTGCTAATTATAGGGATAGTCTTCTCATTTGCCATTCAGGTCAAGTAGGGAGTGTTAAAGTGATAGGGAGTGAACATATTTAGATTTTGTTTTAGTTTTCTTTTAATAAACTAAATTTGTTATTAATTTGCATTTTATTGTTTCCATTTGGTTATGTGTATACTTGTCCTGGTCACGTGGTCCACACGAGGCAGAGTTGGATTGGGCGCCGATTCTAACATCGAATCGGAATTATCATTACCGTGTAATTTATTCCACACTCAAGGTCATCGTATATAGTGGGGATCAAGCCCCTAGGTTGATTAATTAGCGTGATCGATCCAGACCTCGATCATTGCTCTTCTTTTTACTGGTCTGGTGGTGGCAGCGTAGAGGCGACTCTAGGGTTTGGCTCAGAGCCTAGGTCACATCATACTGGGTGTAGAATCCTAAGTCGGTCAATCGTCTTAGGACCACGTGGCGTGGAGTTGGCTTTGGTAAAAGTTTTGGAGTCCCTTGGTAGAGAATAAAAAGTAAGAATACGGGTAGAGGGAGTAGAAGGTAGAGAAGTAAAGTGAGAGGATCCTAACCCGTGTTATACAGAGGCTCAAGAGAGGGATGAAGAAGCTGAAGAGAGTGATGCAGAGGCTCAAGAGAGTGATTCAGAGGCTTACGGGAGTGATGCAGAGGCTCAAGAGGGTGATGCAGAGGAACAAAAGAATGATGCAGAGGCTCGGGATAGTGATTCAGAGGCTTACGAGAGTGATGCAGAGAATCAAGAGAGTGATGCAGAGGCTCGAGAGAGTTATGCAGAGGCCTCAGGAGAGGGATTCAGAGGCTTAAGAGAGTGATGCAGAGGCTCAAGAGAGTGTTGCAGAGGCTCAAGAGAGGGATGAAGAGACTGAAGAGAGTGATGCAGAGGCTCAAGAGTGGGATACAAAGGCTCAAGAGAGTGATGCAGAGGCTAAAGAGAGTGAGGCAGAGGCTTAGGAGAGCGATGCAGAGGCTCAAGAGAGTAATGCAGAGGCTTATGAGAGGGATGCAGAAGTTCAAGAGAGGGATGCAGAGGCTCAAGAGAGGGATGCAGAGGCTTAAGTGAGTGATGCAAAGGCTCAAGAGAGGGATGCAGGGGCTCATGAGAGGGATGTAAGAGTTCAAGAGAGGGATGCAGAGGCTCAAGAGAGTGATTCAGAGGCATACGAGAGTAATGTAGAGGCTTAAGAGAGTGATACAGAGGCTTAAGAGAGGGATGCAGTGGCTCAAGCGAGGAATGCAGAGGCTCAAGAGAGGGATGCAGGGGCTCAAAAGAGGGATGCAGAGGCTCAAGAGAGGGATGCAGGGGCTAAAGAAAGGGATGCAGAGGCTCAAGTGAGGGATGCAGAGGCAAAAGAGAGGGATGCAGAGGCTCTTGAGAGTGACGCAGAGGCTCAAGAGAGGGATGCAGAGGCTTAAGAGAGTGACGCAGAAGCGGAAGAGAGTGTTGCAGAGGCTTAAGAGAGGGATGCAGAGGCTCAAGCGAGTGATGCAGAGGCTTAAGAGAGGGATGCAGAGGCTCAAGAGAGGGATGTAGAGG
The DNA here is from genome assembly GCF_040958095.1 of Procambarus clarkii. Lineage (NCBI taxonomy): Eukaryota > Metazoa > Arthropoda > Malacostraca > Decapoda > Cambaridae > Procambarus > Procambarus clarkii. The sequence continues at coordinate 6,765,289 of NC_091168.1, forward strand.
CACAAGAGAGGGATGCAGGGCTCAAGAGAGGGATGCAGAGGCTCAAGAGAAGGATGTAGAGGTTGAAGAGAGAGATGCAGAGGCTTAAGAGAGGGATGCAGAGGCTCAAGAGAGGGATGCAGAGGCTTAAGAGAGTGATGCAGAGGCTTAAGAGAGGGATGCAAAGGCTCAAGAGAGGGATGTAGAGGCTCAAGAGAGGGATGCAGGGGCTCAAAAGAGGGATGCAGAAGCTCAATAGAGCGATGCAGAGGTTGAAGAGAGAGATGCAGAGGCTCAAGAGAGGGATGCAGAGGCTGAAGAGAGAGATGCAGAGGCTTAAGAGAGTGATGCAGAGGTTCAAGTGAGTGATGCAGAGGCACAAGAGAATGATGTAGAGGCTTAGGAGAGGGATGCAGAGGCTCTAGAGAATGATGAAGGGGCTCAAGAGAGTGATGCAGAGGCTTAAGAGAGGGATGCAGAGGCTGATGAGAATGATGCAGAGGCTTAAAAGAGGGATGGAGAAGCTCAAGAGAGTGATGAAGAGGCTCACGAGAGTGATGCAGAGGATCAACAGAGTGATTCAGATGCTTACGAGAGTGATGCAAAGGCTTAAGAAAGGGTTGCAGAGGCTTAAGAGAGGAATGCAGAGGCTCAAGAGAGGGATGCAGAGGCTCAAGAGAGTGATGCAAAGGCTCAGGAGAGTGATGCAGAGGCTAAAGAGAGGGATGCAGAGGCTCAAGAGAGGGATGTAGAGGCTCAAGAGAGGGATGCAGGGGCTCAAGAGAGGGATGCATAGGCTCAAGAGAGGGATGCAGAGGCTGAAGAGAGAGATGCAGAAGCTTAGGAGAGTGATGCAGATGTTAAAGAGAGTTATGCAGAGGCACAAGAGAATGATGTAGAGGCTTAGGAGAGGGATGCAGAGGCTCAGGAGAATGATACAGGGGCTCAAGAGTGTTACGCAGAGGCTTAAGAGAGGGATGCAGAGGATCAAGAGAGTGATGCAGAGGCTTAAGGGAGGAGTGCAGAGGCTGAAGAGAATGATGCAGAGGCTTTAGAGAGGGATGCAGAGGCTGAAGAGAATGATGCAGAGGCTTAAGAGAGGGATGCAGAGGCTCAGGAGAGTGATGGAGAGGCTCAAGAGAGAGATGCAGAGGCTCAACAGAGTGATTCAGATCCTTACGAGAGTGATGCAGAGGCTTAAGAGAGTGATGCAGAGGCTTAAGAGAGGGATGCAGAGGCTCAAGAGAGGGATGCAGAGGCTCAAGAGAGGGATGCAGAGGCTCAAAAGAGTGATGCAAAGGCTATAGAGAGTGATGCAGAGGCTTAAGAGAGGGATGTAGAGGCTCAAGAGAAGGATGTAAAGGCTCATGAGAGGGATGCAGAGGCTCAAGAGGGGGATGCAGACGATCAAGATATTGAAGCCAAGGCTGAAGAGAGTGAAGCAGAGGATCAAGAGAGGGAAGCAGAGGATTGAGAGAGTGATGCAGAGGCTGAAGAGAGTGATGCAGAGGCTCTAGAGATTGATGCAAAGGATTAAGAGAGGGATGCAGAGGCTTAAGAGAGGGATGCAGAGGTCAAGAGAGGGATGCAGAGGCTCAAGAGAGTGATTCAGAGGCTTACAAGAGTGATGCAGAGGATCAAGAGAGTGATGCAGAGGATCGGGAGACTTATGCAGAGGCCTAAAGAGGGGGATTCAGAGGCTTAAGAGAGTGATGCAGAGTCTGAAGAGCGTGTTTTAGAGGCTCAACAGAGGGATGAAGAGGCTGAAGAAAGTGATGCAGAGGCTCAATAGAGTGAGGCAAAGGCTTAGGAGAGGGATGCAGAGGCTCACGAGAGGGATGCAGAGGCTCAAGAGAGGGATGCAAAGGCTCAAGAGAGGGATGCAGAGGCTCATGAGAGGGATGCAGAAGTTCAAGAGAAGGATGCAGAAGTTCAAAAGAAGGATGCAGAGGCACAAGATCTTACGAGAGTGGTGCAGAGGCTTAAGAGAGTGATGCAGAGGCTTAAGAGATGGATGCAGAGGCTCAAGAGATGGATGCAGGGGCTCGAGAGAGGGATGCAGAGGCTCAAGAGAGTGATTCAGAGGCTTACGAGAGTGATGCAAAGACTTAAGAGAGTGATGCAGAGGCTTAAGAAAGTGATGCAGAGGCTCAAAAAAGGGATGCAGAGGCTTTAAAGGGTGATGCAGAGGCTCAGGAGAGTGATGCAGAGGCTCAAGAGAGTGATGCAGAGGCTCAAGAGAGTGATTCAGAGGCTTAGGAGAGTGATGCAGAGGCTTAAGAGAGGGATGCAGAGGCTCATGAGAGGGATGCGGAAGTTCAAGAGAAGGATGCAGAGGCACACGAGCTTACGAAAGTGATGCAGAGGCACACGAGCTTACGAAAGTGATGCAGAGGCTTAAGAGAGTGATGCAGAGGCTTAAGAGATGGATGCAGAGGCTCAAAAGAGGGATGCAGGGGCTCAAGAGAGGGATGCAGAGGTTCAAGTGATGGAAGCAGAGGCACAAGAGAGGGATGCAGAGGCTCTTGAGAGTGACGCAGAGGTTCAAGAGAGGGATGCAGAGGCTTAAGAGAGTGATGCAAAGGCTCAAGTGAGGGATGCGAAGGCTCATGAGAGGGATGCAGGAGTTCAAGAGAGTGATGCAGAGGCTCAAGAGAGGGATGCAGAGGCTTAAGTGAGGGATTAAGAGGCACAAGAGAGGGATTCAGAGGCTCTTTGGAGTGATTCAGAGGCTTACGAGAGTGATGCAGAGGCTTAAGAGAGTGATGCAGAGGCTCATGAGAGTGATGCAGAGGATCAGGAGAGGGAAGCAGAGGCTTAAGAGAGTGATGCAGAGACTGAAGAGAGTGATGCAGAGGCTCTAGAGAGTGATACAGAGGCTCAAGAGAGTGATGCAGAGGATCAAGAGAGTGATGCAGAGGAACAAGGGAATGATGCAGAGGCTCCAGAGGGTGATTCAGAGGCTTACGAGAGTGATGCAAAGAATCAAGAGAGTGATGCAGAGGCTCGAGAGAAGGATGAAGAGACTGAAGAGAGTGATGCAGATGCTTAAAAGAGTGAGGCAGAGGCTTAGGAGAGCGATGCAGAGGCTCAAGAGAGTAATGCAGAGGCTAAAGAGAGTGATGCAGGGCATAAGAGAGGGATGCAGAGGCTCAAGAGAGGGATGCAGAGGCCCAAGAGAGGGATGCAGAGGCTCAACAGAGGGATGCAGAGGCTTACGTGAGTGATGCAAAGGCTCAAGAGAGGGATGCAGGGGCTCATGAGAGGGATGCAAGAGTTCAAGAGAGGGATGCAGAGGCACAAGAGAGTGATTCAGAGGCATACGAGAGTGATGCAGAGGCTTAAGAGAGTGATGCAGAGGCTTAAGAGAGGGATGCAGAGACTCAAGCGAGGGATGCAGAGGCTCGAGAGAAGGATGAAGAGACTGAAGAGAGTGATGCAGATGCTTAAGAGAGTGAGGCAGAGGCTTAGGAGAGCGATGCAGAGGCTCAAGAGAGTAATGCAGAGGCTAAAGAGAGTGATGCAGGGCATAAGAGAGGGATGCAGAGGCTCAAGAGAGGGATGCAGAGGCCCAAGAGAGGGATGCAGAGGCTCAACAGAGGGATGCAGAGGCTTACGTGAGTGATGCAAAGGCTCAAGAGAGGGATGCAGGGGCTCATGAGAGGGATGCAAGAGTTCAAGAGAGGGATGCAGAGGCTCAAGAGAGTGATTCAGAGGCATACGAGAGTGATGCAGAGGCTTAAGAGAGAGATGCAGAGGCTTAAGAGAGGGATGCAGAGACTCAAGCGAGGGATGCAGAGGCTCAAGAGAGGGATGCAGGGGCTCAAGAGAGGGATGCCGAGGCTCATGAGGGATGCAGGGGCTCAAGAGAGGGATGCAGAGGCTCAAGTGAGAGATGCAGAAGCACAAGAGAGGGATGCAGAGGCTCTTGAGAGTGACGCAGAGGCTCAAGAGAGGGATGCAGAGGCTTAAGAGAGTGATGCAGAAGCGGAAGAGAGTGTTGCAGAGGCTTATGAGAGCGATGCAGAGGCTCAAGAGAGGGATGCAGAGGCTTAAGAGAGGGATGCAGAGGCTCAAGAGAGGGATGTAGAGGCTCAAGAGAGGGATGCAGGGGCTCAAGAGAGGGATGCAGAGGCTCAAGAGAGGGATGCAGAGGTTGAAGAGAGAGATGCAGAGGCTCAAGAGAGGGATGCAGAGGCTGTAGAGAGAGATACAGAGGCTTAAGAGAGTGATGCAGAGGTTCAAGAGAGTGATGCAGAGGCACAAGAGAATGATGTAGAGGCTTAAAATAGGGATGCAGAGGCTGAAGAGAATGATGCAGGGGCTCAAGAGAGTGATGCAGAGGCTTAAGAGAGGGATGCAGAGGATCAAGAGAGTGATGCAGAGGCTTAAGAGAGGAATGCAGAATCTGAAGAGAATGATGCAGAGGCTTAAGAGAGGGATGCAGAGGCTCTAGAGAGTGATGGAGAGGCCCAAGAGAGTGGTGCAGAGGCTCAACAGAGTGATTCAGATGCTTACGAGAGTGATGGAAAGGCTTACGAGAGTGATGCAGTGGCTTAAGTGAGGGATGCAGAGGCCCAAGAGAGGGATGCAGAGGCTCAAGAGAGTGATGCAGAGGCTTAAGAGAGGGATGCAGAGGCTCAAGAGAGGGATGTAGAGGCTCAAGAGTGGGATGCAGGAGCTCAAGAGAGGGATGCAGAGGCTAAAGAGAGGGATGCAGAGGCTGAAGAGAGAGATGCAGAGGCTTAAGAGAGTGATGCAAAGGCTTAAGAGAGGAATGCAGAGGCTGAGGAGAATGATGCAGAGGCTTTAGAGAGGGATGCAGAGGCTGAAAAGAATGATGCAGAGGCTTATGAGAGGGATGCAGAGGCTCAGGAGAATGATGTAGGGGCTCAAGAGTGTGATGCAGAGGCTTAAGAGAGGGATGCAGAGGATCAAGAGAGTGATGCAAAGGCTTAAGAGAGGAATGCAGAGGCTGAGGAGAATGATGCAGAGGCTTTAGAGAGGGATGCAGAGGCTGAAAAGAATGATGCAGAGGCTTATGAGAGGGATGCAGAGGCTCAGGAGAGTGATGGACAGGCTCATGAGAGTGATGCAGAGGCTCAACAGAGTGATTCAGATGATTGCGAGAGTGATGCAGAGGCTTAAGAGAGTGATCCAGAGGCTTAAGAGAGGGATGCAGAGGCTCAAGAGAGAGAGATGCAGAGGCTCAAGAGAGGGATGCAGAGGCTGAAGAGAGTGTTGCAGAGGCTCAAGAGAGGGATGAAGAGGCTGAAGAGAGTGATGCAGAGGCTCACAAGAGGGATGCAAAGGCTCAAGAGAGGGATGCAGAGGCTCATGAGAGGGATGCAGAAGTTCAAGAGAAGGATGCAGAGGCACAAGAGCTTACGAGAGTGGTGCAGAGGCTTAAGAGAGTGATGCAGAGGCTTAAGAGATGGATGCAGAGGCACAATTAGATGGATGCAGGGGCTCAAGAGAGGGATGCAGAGGCTCAAGTGAGGGAAGCAGAGGCACATGAGAGGGATGCAGAGGCTCTTGAGAGTGACGCAGAGGTTCAAGAGGGGGATGAAGAGGCTTAAGAGAGTGATGCAAAGGCTCAAGTGAGGGATGCGAAGGCTCATGAGAGGGATGCAGGAATTCAAGAGAGTGATGCAGAGGCTCAAGAGAGGGATGCAGAGGCTCATGTGAGGGATGAAGAGGCACAAGAGAGGGATGCAGAGGCACTTGGAAGTGATGCAGAGGCTCAAGAGAGGGATGCAGAGGGTCAAGAGAGTGATTCAGAGGCTTACGAGAATGATGCAAAGGTTTAGGAGAGTGATGCAGAGGCTTAAGAAAGTGATGCAGAGGCTCAAGAGAGTGATGCAGAGGCTCAAGAGAGTGATGCAGAGGCTTAAGAGAGTGATGCAGAGGCTCATGAGAGTGATGCAGAGGCTTACGAGAGTGATGCAGAGGCTTATTAAGAGAGTGAGGCAAAGGCTTAGGAGAGGGATGCAGAGGCTCAAGAAAGGGATGCAGAGGCTCAGGAGAGGGATGCAATAGGCTCAAGAGAGGGATGCAGAGGCTCATGAGAGGGATGCAGAAGTTCAAGAGAAAGATGCAGAGGCACAAGAGCTTACGAAAGTGATGCAGAGGCTTAAGAGAGTGATGCAGAGGCTTAAGAGATGGATGCAGAGGCTCAAGAGAGGGATGCAGGGGCTCAAGAGAGGGATGCAGAGGCTCAAGTGAGGGAAGCAGAGGCACAAGAGAGGGATGCAGAGGCTCTTGAGAGTGACGAAGAGGTTCAAGAGAGGGATGCAGAGGCTTAAGAGAGTGATGCAAAGGCTCAAGTGAGGGATGCGAAGGCTCATGAGAGGGATGCAAGAGTTCAAGAGAATGATGCAGAGGCTCAAGAGAGGGATGCAGAGGCTCAAGTGAGGGATGAAGAGGCACAAGAGAGGGATGCAGAGGCTCTTGGGAGTGATGCAGAGGCTCATGAGAGGGATACAGAGGCTCGAGAGAGTGATTCAGAGGCTTACGAGAGTGATGCAAAGGCTTAAGAGAGTGATGCAGAGGCTTAAGAAAGTGATGCAGAGGCTCAAAAAAGGGATGCAGAGGCATAAAAGGGTGATGCAGAGGCTCAAGAGAGTGATGCAGAGGCTCAAGAGAGTGATTCAGAGGCTTACGAGAGTGATGCAGAGGCTTAAGAGAGTGATGCAGAGGCTCATGAGAGTGATGCAGAGGATCAAGAGAGGGAAGCAGAGGCTTAAGAGAGTGATACAGAGGCTCAAGTGAGTGATGCAGAGGATCAAGAGAGTGATGCAGAGGAACAAGGGAATGATGCAGAGGCTCGAGAGGGTGATTCAGAGGCTTACGAGAGTGATGCAGAGAATCAAGAGAGTGATGCAGAGGCTCGAGAGAGTTATGCAGAGGCCTCAAGAGAGTGATGCAGAGGCTTAAAAGAGTGATGCAGAGGCTTAAGAGAGTGTTGCAGAAGCTCAAGAAAAGAATGAAGAGACTGAAGAGAGTGATGCAGAGGCTCAAGAGAGGGATACAGCGGCTCAAGAGAGTGATGCAGAGGCTTAAGAGAGTGAGGCAGAGGCTTAGGAGAGCGATGCAGAGGCTCAAGAGAGTAATGCTGAGGCTTAAGAGAGTGATGCAGGGGCTCAAGAGAGGGATGCAGAGGCCCAAGAGAGGGATGCAGAGGCTCAAGAGAGGGATGCAGAGGCTTACGTGAGTGATGCAAAGGCTCAAGAGAGGGATGCAGGGGCTCATGAGAGGGATGCAAGATTTCAAGAGAGGGAAGCAGAGGCTCAAGAGAGTGATTCAGAGGCATACGAGAGTGATGCAGAGGCTTAAGAGAGTGATGCAGAGGATCAAGAGAGGGAAGCAGAGGCTCAAGCGAGGGATGCAGAGGCTCAAGAGAGGGATGCAGGGGCTCAAGAGAGGGATGCAGAGGCTCAAGAGAGGGATGGAGGTGCTCTTGAGAGTGACGCAGAGGCTCAAGAGAGGGATGCAGAGGCTTACGAGAGGGATGCAGAGGCTCAAGAGAGTGATGCAAAGGCTCAAGAAAGTGATGCAGAGGCTGAAGAGAGTGTTGCAGAGGTTTATGAGTGGGATGCAGAGGCTCAAGAGAGGGATGCAGAGGCTTAAGAGTGTGATGCAGAGGCTTAAGAGAGGGATGCAGAGGCTCAGGAGAGGGATGTAGAGGCTCAAGAGAGGGATGCAGAGGTTGAAGAGAGAGATGCAGAGGCTCAAGAGAGGGATGCAGAGGCTGAAGAGAGAGATACAGAGGCTTAAGAGAGTGACGCAGAGGTTCAAGAGAGTGATGCAGGGGCACAAGAGAATGATGTAGAGGCTTAAGAGAGGGATGCAGAGGCTGAAGAGAATGATGCAGGGGCTCAAGAGAGTGATTCAGAGGCTTAAGAGAGGGATGCAGAGGATCAAGAGAGTGATGCAGAGGCTTAAGAGAGGAATGCAGAATCTGAGGAGAATGATGCAGAGGCTTAAGAGAGGGATGCAGAGGCTGAAGAGAATGATGCAGAGGCTTAAGAGAGGGATGCAGAGGCTCTAGAGAGGGATGGAGAGGCTCAAGAGAGTGATGCAGAAGCTCAACAGACTGATTCAGATGCTTAAGAGGGTGATGCAAAGGCTTAAGAGAGTGATGCAGAGGCTTAAGAGAGGGATGCAGAGGCTCAAGAGAGGGATGCAGAGGCTCAAGAGAGTGATGCAAAGGCTCAAGAGAGTGATGCAGAGGCTTAAGAGAGTTATGCAGAGGCTCACGAGAGGGATGTAGAGGCTCAAGAGAGGGATGCAGGGGCTCAAGAGAGGGATGCAGAGGCTCAAGACAGGGATGCAGAGGCTGAAGAGAGAGATGCAGAGGTTTAAGAGAGTGATGGAGATGTTCAAGAGAGTTATGCAGAGGCACAAGAGAATAATGTACAGGCTTAAGAGAGGGATGCAGAGGATCAAGAGAGTGATGCAAAGGCTTAAGAGAGGAATGCAGAGGCTGAGGAGAATGATGCAGAGGCTTTAGAGAGGGATGCAGAGGCTGAAAAGAATGATGCAGAGGCTTATGAGAGGGATGCAGAGGCTCAGGAGAGTGATGGAGAGGCTCAAGAGAGTGATGCAGAGGCTCAACAGAGTGATTCAGATGATTACGAGCGTGATGAAGAGGCTTAAGAGAGTGATGCAGAGGCTTAAGAGAGGGATGCAGAGGCTCAAGAGAGGGATGCAGAGGCTCAAGAGAAGGATACAGGGGCTCAAGAGAGTGTTGCAGAGGCTGAAGAGAGGGATGAAGAGGCTGAAGAGAGTGATGCAGAGGCTCAAGAGAGGGATGCACAAGGCTCAAGAGAGTGATGCAAAGGCTCTAGAGAGTGATGCAGAGGCTTACGAGAGGGATGCAGAGGCTCAAGAGAGGGATGTAAAGGCTCAAGAGAGGGATGCAGAGGCTCACGAGAGGGATGGAGAGGCTGAAGAGAGAGATGCAGAGGCTTAAGAGCACTCTCTTAAGCCTCTGCATCTCTCTCTTCAGCCTCTCCATCCCTCTCGCGAGCCTCTGCATCCCTCTCTTGAGCCTTTATATCCCTCTCTTGAGCCTCTGCATCCCTCTCTGCATGCAGAGGCTGAAGAGAGTGTTGCAGAGGCTCAAGAGAGGGATGAAGAGGCTGAAGAGAGTGATGCAGAGGCTCAAGAAAGGGATGCCCAAGGCTCAAGAGAGTGATTCAGAGGCTTACGAGAGTGATGCAGAGGCTTGAGAAAGTGAGGCAGAGGCTTAAGAGAGGGATGCAGAGGCTCAAGAGAGTGATGCAGAGGCTTAAGAGGGTGATGCAGAGGCTCACGAGAGTGATGCAGAGGCTCAAGCGAGGGATGCAGAGGCTCAAGAGAGTGATGCAGACGATCAAGAGAGTGAAGCAGAGGCTCAAGAGAGTGATGCAGAGGATCAAGAGAGGGAAGCAGAGGCTTGAGAGAGTGATGCAGTGGCTGAAGAGAGTGATGCAGAGGCTCTAGAGAGTGATGCAGAGGCTTAAGAGAGGGATGCAGAGGCTTAAGAGAGTGATGCAGAGGTTCAAGAGAGCGATGCAGAGGCTCGAGAGAGTTATGCAGAGGCCTAAAGAGAGGGATTCAGAGGCTTAAGAGAGTGATGCAGAGGCTCAAGAGAGTGATTCAGAGGCTTACGGGAGTGATGCAGAGGCTTAAGAAAGAAAAGCAGAGGCTTAGGAGAGGGATGCAGAGGCTAAAGAGAGGGAAGCAGAGGCTCAATAGAGTGATGCAGAGGCTCATGAGAGGGATGCAGGAGTTCAAGAGAAGGATGCAGAGGCACAAGAGAAAGATTCAGAGGCTTACGAGAGTGATGCAGAGGCTTTTAAGAGAGGGATGCAGAGGCTCAAGAGAGGGATGCAGGGGCTCAAGAGAGTGATGCAGAGGCTCAAGAGAGTGATGCAGAGGCTCAAGAGAGTGATGCAGAGGATCAAGAGAGTGATGCAGAGGAACAAGAGAATGATGCAGAGGCTCGAGAGGGTGATTCAGAGGCTTACGAGAGTGATGCAGAGAATCAAGAGAGTGATGCAGAGGCTCGAGAGAGTTATGCAGAGGCCTCAAGAGAGGGATTCAGAGGCTTAAGAGAGTGATGCAGAGGCTGAAGAGAGTGTTGCAGAGGCTCAAGAGAAGGATGAAGAGACTGAAGAGAGTGATGCAGAGGCTCAAGAGAGGGATACAGCGGCTCAAGAGAGTAATGCAGAGGCTTAAGAGAGTGAGGCAGAGGCTTAGGAGAGCGATGCAGAGGCTCAAGAGAGTAATGCAGAGGCTTAAGAGAGGGATGCAGAGGCTCAAGAGAGGGATGCAGAGGCCCAATAGAGGGATGCAGAGGCTCAATAGAGGGATGCAGAGGTTTAAATGAGTGATGCAAAGGATCAAAAGAATGATGCAGGGGCTCATGAGAGGGATGCAAGAGTTCAAGAGAGGGATGCAGAGGTTCAAGAGAGTGATTCAGAGGCATACGAGAGTGATGCAGAGGCTTAAGAGAGTGATGCAGAGGCTTAAGAGAGGGATGCACAGGCTCAAGCGAGGGATGCAGAGGCTCAAGGGAGGGATGCAGGGGCTCAGGAGAGGGATGCAGAGGCTCAAGAGAGGGATGCAGGGGTTTAAGAGAGGGATGCAGAGGCTCAAGTGAGGGATGCAGAGGCTCAAGAGAGGGATTCAGAGGCTTACGTGAGTGATGAAAAGGCTCAAGAGAGGGATGCAGAGGCTCATGAGAGGGATGCAAGATTTCAAGAGAGGGAAGCAGAGGCTCAAGAGAGAGATTGAGAGGCATACGAGAGTGATGCAGAGGCTTAAGAGAGTGATGCAGAGGATCAAGAGAGGGAAGCAGAGGCTCAAGTGAGGGATGCAGAGGCTCAAGAGAGGGATGCAGGGGCTCAAGAGAGGGATGCAGAGGCTCAAGAGAGGAATGGAGGGGCTCTTGAGAGTGACGCAGAGGCTCAAGAGAGGGATGCAGAGGCTCAAGAGAGTGATGCAAAGGCTCAAGAAAGTGATGCAGAGGCTGATGAGAGTGTTGCAGAGGCTTATGAGAGGGATACAGAGGCTCAAGAGAGGGATGCAGAGGCTTAAGAGTGTGATGCAGAGGATTAAGAGAGGGATGCAGAGGCTCAAGAGAGGGATGTAGAGGCTCAAGAGAGGGATGCAGGGGCTCAAGAGAGGGATGCAGAGGCTCAAGAGAGGGATGCAGAGGTTGAAGAGAGAGATGCAGAGGCTCAAGAGAGTGATTCAGAGGCTTAAGAGAGGGATGCAGAGGATCAAGAGAGTAATGCAGAGGCTTAAGAGAGGAATGCAGAATCTGAAGAGAATGATGCAGAGGCTTAAGAGAGGGATGCAGAAGCTGAAGAGAATGATGCAGAGGCTTAAGAGAGGGATGCAGAGGCTCTAGAGAGTGATGGAGAGGCTCAAGATGTGATGCAAAAGCTCAACAGAGTGATTCAGATGCTTACGAGAGTGATGCAAAGGCTTAAGAGAGTGATGCAGAGGCTTAAGAGAGGGATGCAGAGGCTCAATTGAGGGATGTAGAGGCTCAAGAGAGGGATGCAGGCACTCAAGAGAGGGATGCAGAGGCTCAAGAGAGGGATGCAGAGGCTGAAGAGAGAGATGCAGAGGCTTAAGAGAGTGATGCAGATGTTCAAGAGAGTTATGCAGAGGCACAAGAGAATAATGTACAGGCTTAAGAGAGGGATGCAGAGACTCAGGTGAATGATGCAGGGGCTCAAGAGTGTGATGCAGAGGCTTAAGAGAGGGATGCAGAGGATCAAGAGAGTAATGCAAAGGCTTAAGAGAGGAATGCAGAGGCTGAGGAGAATGATGCAGAGGCTTTAGAGAGGGATGAAGAGGCTGAAAAGAATGATGCAGAGGCTTATGAGAGGGATGCAGAGGCTCAGGAGAGTGTTGGAGATGCTCAAGAGAGTGATGCAGAGGCTCAACAGAGTGATTCAGATGATTACGAGAGTGATGAAGAGGCTTAAGAGAGTGATGCAGAGGCTTAAGAGAGGGATGCAGAGGCTCAAGAGAGGGATGCAGAGGCTCAAGAGAGGGATGCAGAGGCTCAAGAGAGTGTTGCAGAGGCTCAAGAGAGTGATGAAGAGGCTGAAGAGAGTGATGCAGAGGCTCAAGAGAGGAATGCACAAGGCTCAAGAGAGTGATGCAAAGGCTCTAGAGAGTGATGCAGAGGCTTACGAGAGGGATGCAGAGGCTCAAGAGAGGGATGAAAAGGCTCAAGAGAGGGATGCAGAGGCTCACGAGAGGGATGCAGAGGCTGAAGAGAGAAATGCAGAGGCTTAAAGGAGTGATGCAGAGGCTGAAGAGAGTGTTGCAGAGGCTCAAGAGAGGGATGAAGAGGCTGGAGAGAGTGATGCAGAGGCTCAAGAGAGGGATGCTCAAGGCTCAAGAGAGTGATTCAGAGGCTTACGAGAGTGATGCAGAGGCTTGAGAGAGTGAGGCAGAGGCTTTGGAGAGGGATGCAGAGGCTCAAGAGAGTGATGCAGAGGCTTAAGAGGGTGATGCAGAGGCTCAAGAGAGTGATGCAGAGGCTCAAGCGAGGGATGCAGAGGCTCAAGAGAGTGATGCAGACGATCAAGAGAGTGAAGCAGAGGCTCAAGAGAGTGATGCAGAGGATCAAGAGAGGGAAGCAGAGGCTTGAGAGAGTGATGCAGTGGCTGAAGAGAGTGATGCAGAGGCTCTAGAGAGTGATGCAGAGCCTTAAGAGAGGGATGCAGTGGCTTAAGAGAGGGATGCAGAGGTTCAAGAGAGGGATGCAGATGCTCAAGAGAGTGATTCAGAGGCTTACAAGAGTGATGCAGAGGATCAAGAGAGTGATGCAGAGGCTCGAGAGAGTTATGCAGAGGCCTAAAGAGAGGGATTCAGAGGCTTAAGAGAGTGATGCAGACGCTGAAGAGAGTGTTGCAGAGGCTCAAGAGAGGGATGAAGAGGCTGAAGAGAGTGATGCAGAGGCTCAAGAGAGTGATTCAGAGGCTTACGGGAGTGATGCAGAGGCTTAAGAGAGTGAGGCAGAGGCTTAGGAGAGGGATGCAGAGGCTGAAGAGAGGGAAGCAGAGGCTCATTAGAGGGATGCAGAGGCTCATGAGAGGGATGCAGGAGTTCAAGAGAAGGATGCAGAGGTACAAGAGAAAGATTCAGAGGCTTACGAGAGTGATGCAGAGGCTTTAAAGAGAGGGATGCAGAGGCTCAAGAGAGGGATGCAGGTGCTCAAGAGAGGGATGCCGAGGCTCAAGTGAGGGAAACAGAGGCACAAGAGATGGATGCAGAGGCTCTTGAGAGTGACGCAGAGGTTCAAGAGAGGGATGCAGAGGCTTAAGAGAGTGATGCAAAGGCTCAAGTGAGGGATGCGAAGGCTCATGAGAGGGATGCAGGAGTTCAAGAGAGTGATGCAGAGGCTCAAGAGAGGGATGCAGAGGCTCGAGAGAGCGATTCAGAAGCTAACGAGAGTGATGCAAAGGCTTAAAAGAGTGATGCAGAGGCTTAAGAAAGTGATGCAGAGGCTCAAGAAAGGGATGCAGAGGCTTAAAAGGGTGATGCAGAGGGTCAAAAGAGTGATTCAGAGGCTTATGAGAGTGATGCATAGGCTTAAGAGAGTGATGCAGAGGCTCATGAGAGTGATGCAGAGGATCAAGAGAGGGAAGCAAAGGCTTACGAGAGTGATGTAGAGGCTGAAGAGAGTGATGCAGAGGTTTACGAGAGTGATGCAGAGGCTCATGAGAGTGATGCAGAGGATCAAGAGAGGGAAGCAGAGGCTTAAGAGAGTGATGCAGAAGCTTAAGAGAGTGATGCAGAGGCTTACGAGATGGATGCAGAGGCTCAAGAGAGGGATGCAGGGGCTCAAGAGAGGGATGCAGAGGCTCAAGTGAGGGAAGCAGAGGCACAAGTGAGGGATGCATAGGCTCTTGAGAGTGACGCAGAGGTTCAAGAGAGGGATGCAGAGGCTTAAGAGAGTGATGCATAGGCTCAAGTGAGGGATGCGAAAGCTCATGAGAGGGATGCAGGAGTTCAAGAGAGTGATGCAGAGACTGAAGAGAGGGATGCAGAGGCTCAAGTGAGGGATGAAGAGGCACAAGAGAGGGATGCAGAGGCTCTTGGGAGTGATGCAGAGGCTCAAGAGAGGGATGCAGAGGCTCAAGAGAGTGATTCAGAGGCTTACGAGAGTGATGCAGAGGCTTAAGAGAGTGATGCAGAGGCTCATGAGAGTGATGCAGAGGATCAAGAGAGGGAAGCAGAGGCTTAACAGAGTGATGCAGAGGCTGAAGAGAGTGATGCAGAGGTTTAAGAGAATGATGCAGAGGCTCATGAGAGTGATGCAGAGGATCAAGAGAGGGAAGCAGAGGCTTACGAGAGTGATGCAGAGGCTTAAGAGAGTGATGCAGAGGCTTAAGAGATGGATGCAGAGGCTCAAGAGAGGGATGCAGGGGATCAAGAGAGGGATGCAGAGGCTCAAATGAGGGAAGCAAAGGCACAAGAGAGGGATGCATAGGCTCTAGAGAGTGACACAGAGGTTCAAGAGAGGGATGCAGAGGCTTAAGAGAGTGATGCATAGGCTCAAGTGAGGGATGTGAAGGCTCATGAGAGGGATGCAGGAGTTCAAAGGAGTGATGCAGAGGCTCAAAAAAGGGATGCAGAGGCTTAAAAGGGTGATGCAGAGGCTCAAGAGATTGATGCAGAGGCTCAAGAGAGTGATTCAGAGGCTTACGAGAGTGATGCAGAGACTTAAGAGAGTGATGCAGAGGCTCATGAGAGTGATGCAGAGGATCAAGAGTGGGAAGCAGAGGCTTAAGAGAGTGATGCAGAGGCTCGAGAGGGTGATTCAGAGGCTTACGAGAGTGATGCAGAGAATCAAGAGAGTGATGCAGAGGCTCGAGAGAGTTATGCAGAGGCCTCAAGAGAGGGATTCAGAGGATTAAGAGAGTGATGCAGAGGCTGAAGAGAGTGTTGCAGAGGCTATAGAGAAGGATGAAGAGACTGAAGAGAGCGATGCAGAGGCTCAAGAGAGGGATACAGCGGCTCAAGAGAGTGATGCAGAGGCTTAAGAGAGTGAGGCAGAGGCTTAGGAGAGTGATGCAGGGTATAAGAGAGGGATGCAGAGGCTCAAGAGAGGGATGCAGAGGCCCAAGAGAGGGATGCAGAGGCTCAAGAGAGGGATGCAGTGGTTTAAGTGAGTGATGCAAAGGCTCAAAAGAGGGATGCAGGGGCTCATGAGAGGGATGCAGAGGCTCAAGAGAGGGATGCAGAGGCTCAAGAGAGGGATGCAGAGGCTCAAGAGAGTGATGCAGAGGCTCAACAGAGTGATTCAAATGATTACGCAAGTGATGCAGAGGCTTAAGAGAGTGATGCAGAGGCTTAAGAGAGTGATGCAGAGGCTCAACAGAGTGATTCAAATGATTACGCAAGTGATGCAGAGGCTTAAGAGAGTGATGCAGAGGCTTAAGAGAGGGATGCAGAGGCTAAAGAGAGGGATGCAGAGGCTCAAGAGAGGGATGCAGAGGCTGAAGAGAGTGTTGCAGAGGCTCAAGAGAGGGATGAAGAGGCTGAAGAGAGTGATGCAGAGGCTCAAGAGAGGGATGCCCAAGGCTCAAGAGAGTGATGCAAAGGCTCAAGAGAGTGATGCAGAGGCTTACGAGAGGGATGCAGAGGCTCAAGAGAGGGATGTAAAGGCTCAAGAGAGGGATGCAGAGGCTCGAGAGAGGGATGCAGAGGCTGAAGAGAGAGATGCAGAGGCTTAAGAGAGTGATGCAGAGGCTGAAGAGATTGTTGCAGAGGCTCAAGAGAGGGTTGAAGAGGCTGAAGAGAGTGATGCAGAGGCTCAAGAGAGGGATGCCCAAGGCTCAAGAGAGTGATTCAGAGGCTTACGAAAGTGATGCAGAGGCTTGAGAGAGTGATTCAGAGGCTTACGAAAGTGATGCAGAGGCTTGAGAGAGTGAGGCAGAGGCTTTGGAGAGGGATGCAGAGGCTCAAGAGAGTGATGCAGAGGCTTAAGAGGGTGATGCAGAGGCTCAAGAGAGTGATGCAGAGGCTCACGAGAGGGACGCAGAGGCTCAATAGAGTTATGCAGACGATCAAGAGAGTGAAGCAGAGGCTCAAGAGAGTTATGCAGAGGATCAAGACAGTGAAGCAGAGGCTTGAGAGAGTGATGCAGTGGCTAAAGAGAGTGATGCAGAGGCTCTAGAGAGTGATGCAGAGGCTTAAGAGAGGGATGCAGAGGCTTAAGAGACGGATGCAGAGTATCAAGAGAGGGATGCAGAGGCTCAAGAGAGTGATTCAGAGGCTTACGAGAGTGATGCAGAGGATCAAGAGAGTGATGCAGAGGCTCGAGAGAGTTATGCAGAGGCCTAAAGAGAGGGATTCAGAGGCTTAAGAGAGTGATGCAGACGCTGAAGAGAGTGTTGCAGAGGCTCAAGAGAGGGATGAAGAGCCTGAAGAGAGTGATGTAGAGGCTCAAGAGAGTGATTCAGAGGATTACGGGAGTGATGCAGAGGCCTAAGAGAGTGAGGCAGAGGCTTAGGAGAGGGATGCAGAGGCTTAAGAGAGGGATGCAGAGGCTCATGAGAGGGATGCAAAGGCTCATGAGAGGGATGCAGGAGTTCAAGAGAAGGATGCAGAGGCAAAAGAGAAAGATTCAGAGGCTTACGAGAGTGAAGCAGAGGCTTAAAAGAGTGATGCAGAGGCGTAGGAGAGGGATGCAGAGGCTCAATAGAGGGATGCAGGGGCTCAGGAGAGGGATGCAGAGGCTCAAGTGAGGGAAGCAGAGGCAAAAGAGAGGGATGCAGAGGCTCTTGAGAGTGACGCAGAGGTTCAAGAGAGGGATGCAGAGGCTTAAGAGAGTGATGCAAAGGCTCAAGTGAGGGATGCGAAGGCTCATGAGAGAGATGCAGGAGTTCAAGAGATTGATGCAGAGGCTCAAGAGTGGGATGCAGAGGCTCAAGTGAGGGAAGAAGAGGCACAAGAGACGGATGCAGGGGCTCTTGGGAGTGATGCAGAGGTTCAAGAGAGGGATGCAGAGGCTCTAGAGAGGGATGCAAGGGCTCAAGAGAGTGATGCAGACGATCAAGAGAGTGATTCAGAGGCTTATGAGAGTGATGCAGAGGCTTAAGAGAGTGATGCAGAGGCTCATGAGAGTGATGCAGATGATCAAGAGAGGGAAGCAGAGGCTTAAGAGAGTGTTTCAGTCTCTAGAGAGTGATGCAGAGGCTCAAGAGAGTGATGCAGAGGCTCAAGAGAGTGATGCAGAGGAACAAGAGAATGATGCAGAGGCTCGAGAGAGTGATTCAGAGGCTTACGAGAGTGATGCAGAGAATCAAGAGAGTGATGCAGAGGCTCGAGAGAGTTATGCAGAGGCCTGAAGAGAGGGATTCAGAAGCTTAAGAGAGTGATGCAGAGGCTAAAGAGAGTGTTGCAGAGGCTCAAGAGAGGAATGAAGAGACTGAAGTGATGCAGAGGCTCAAGAGAGGGATACAGAGGCTCTGCAGAGTGATGCAGAGGCTTAACAGAGTTGGGCAAAGTCTTAAGAGAGGGATGCAGAGGCTCAAGAGAGTAATGAAGAGGCTTAAGAGAGTGATGCAGAGCCTTAAGAGAGGGATGTAGAGGCTCAAGAGAGGGATGCAGAGGCCCAAGAGAGGGATGCAGAGGCTCAAGAGAGGGATGCAGATTCTTAATTGAGTGATGCAAAGGCTCAAGAGAGGGATGCAGGGGCTCATGAGAGGGATGCAAGAGTTCAAGAGAGGGATGCAGAGGCTCAAGAGAGTGATTCAGAGGCATACGAGAGTGATGCTGGGGCTCAAGAGAGGGATGCAGAGGCTCAAGAGAGGGATGCAGGGGCTCAAGAGAGGGATGCAGAGGATCAAGTGAGGGATGAAGAGGCACAAGAGAGGGATGCAGAGGCTCTTGAGAGTGACGCAGAGGCTCAAGAGAGTGATGCAGAGGCTCAAGAGAGTGATGCAGAGGAACAAGAGAGTGATGCAGAGGCTCGAGAGAGTTATGCAGAGGCCTGAAGAGAGGGATTCAGAAGCTTAAGAGAGTGATGCAGAGGCTAAAGAGAGTGTTGCAGAGGCTCAAGAGAGCAATGAAGAGACTGAAGTGATGCAGAGGCTCAAGAGAGGGATACAGAGGCTCTGCAGAGGGATGCAGAGGGTCAAGAGAGTGATTCAGAGGCATACGAGAGTGATGCTGGGGCTCAAGAGAGGGATGCAGAGGCTCAAGAGAGGGATGCAGGGGCTCAAGAGAGGGATGCAGAGGATCAAGTGAGGGATGAAGAGGCACAAGAGAGGGATGCAGAGGCTCTTGAGAGTGACGCAGAGGCTCAAGAGAGGGATGCAGAGGCTTAAGAGAGTGATGCAGAAGTGGAAGAGAGTGTTGCAGAGGCTTAAGACAGGGATGCAGAGGCTCAAGAGAGTGGTGCAAAGGCTCAAGAAAGTGATGCAGAGGCTGAAGAGAGTGTTGCAGAGGCTTACGAGAGGGATGCAGAGGATGAAGAGAGGGATGCAGAGGCTTAAGTGAGTGATGCAGAGGCTTAAGAGAGGAATGCAGAGGCTCAAGAGAGGGATGTAGAGACTCAAGAGAGAGATGCAGGGGCTCATGAGAGGGATGCAGAGGCTCAAGAGAGGGATGCAGAATTTGAAGTGAGAGATGCAG
This sequence comes from Procambarus clarkii, assembly GCF_040958095.1. Lineage (NCBI taxonomy): Eukaryota > Metazoa > Arthropoda > Malacostraca > Decapoda > Cambaridae > Procambarus > Procambarus clarkii. The sequence goes on from NC_091168.1 coordinate 6,783,925, forward strand.
AGGCTCAAGAGAGGGATGCAGAGGCTCAAGAGAGGGATGCAGAATTTGAAGTGAGAGATGCAGAGGCTCAAGAGACGGATGCAGAGGCTGAAGAGAGAGATGCAGAGGCTTAAGAGAGTGATGCAGAGGTTCAAGAGAGTAATGCAGAGGCACAAGAGAATGATGTAGAGGCTTAAGAGAGTGATGCAGAGGTTCAAGAGAGTAATGCAGAGGCACAAGAGAATGATGTAGAGGCTTAAGAGAGGGATGCAAAGGCTCAAGAGAATGTTGCAGGGGCTCAAGAGAGAATTGCAGAGGCTTAAGAGAGGGATGCAGAGGATCAAGAGAGTGATGCAGAGGCTTAAGAGAGGAATGCAGAGGCTGACGAGAATGATGCAGAGGCTTTAGAGATGGATGCAGAGGCTCAAGAGAGTGATGGAGAGGCTCAAGAGAGTGATGCAGAGGCTCAACAGAGTGATTCAGATGATTACGAGAGTGATGCAAAGGATTAAGAGAGTGATGCAGAGGCTTAAGAGAGGGATGCAGAGGCTCAAGAGAGGGATGCAGAGGCTCAACAGAGGGATGCAGAGGCTCAAGAGAGTGATGCAAAGGCTCAAGAGAGTGATGCAGAGGCTTAAGAGAGGGATGCAGAGGCTCAAGAGAGGGATGTAGAGGCTCAAGAGAGGGATGCAGGGGCTCAAGAGAAGGATGCAGAGGCTCAAGAGGGGGATGCAGAGGCTGAAGAGAGAGATGCAGAGGCTTAAGAGAGCGATGCAGAGGTTCAAGAGAGTGATGCAGAGGCTTAAGAGAATGATGCAGAGGCTTAAGAGAGGGATGCAGAGGCTCAGGAGAATGATGCAAGGGCTCAAGAGTGTGATGCAGAGGCTTAAGAGAAGGATGCAGAGGATCAAGAGAGTGATGCAGAGGCTTAAGATAGGAATGCAGAGGCTGAAGAGAATGATGCAGAGGCTTTAGAGAGGGATGCAGAGGCTGAAGAGAATGATGCAGAGGCTTAAGAGAGTGATGCAGAGGCTGAAGAGATTGTTGCAGAGGCTCAAGAGAGGGTTGAAGAGGCTGAAGAGAGTGATGCAGAGGCTTAAGAGAGGGATGCAGAGGCTCAGGAGAGTGATGGAGAGGTTCAAGAGAGTGATGCAGAGGCTCAACAGAGTGATTCAGATGCTTACGAGAATGATGCAGAGGCTTAAGAGAGTGATGCAGAGGCTTAAGAGAGGGATGCAGAGGCTCAAGAGAGGGATGCAGAGGCTCAAGTGAGGGATGCAGAGGCTCAAGAGAGTGATGCAAAGGCTCAAGAGAGTGATGCAGAGGCTTAAGAGAGGGATGCAGACGCTCAAGATAGGGATGCAGGGGCTCAAGAGAGGGATGCAGAGGCTCAAGAGAGGGATGCAGAGGCTGAAGAGAGAGATGCAGAGGCTTAAGAGAGAGATGCAGAGGTTCAAGAGAGTGATGCAGAGGCACAAGAGAAAGATATAGAGGGTTAAGGGAGGGATGCAGAGGCTCAAGAAAATGATGCAGGGGCTCAAGAGAGTGATGCAGAGGCTTAAGAGAGGGATGCAGAGGATCAAGAGAGTGATGCAGAGGCTTAAGAGAGGAATGAAGAGGCTGAAGAGAATGATAAAGAGGGTTAGGAGAGGGATGCAGAGGCTGAAGAGAATGATACAGAGGCTTAAGAGAGGGATGCAGAGGCTCAAGAGAGTGATGGAGAGGCTCAAGAGAGTGATGCAGAGGCTCAACAGAGTGATTCAGATGCTTACGAGAGTGATGCAGAGGCTTAAGAGAGTGACGCAGAGGTTCAAGAGAGGGATGCAGAGGCTCAAAAGAGAGATGCAGAGGCTCAAGAGAGGGATGCAGAGGCACAAGAGAGTGATGCAGAGGCTCAAGTGAGGGAAGCATAGGCACAAGAGAGGGATGCAGAGGCTCTTGGAGTGACGCAGAGGCTCAAGAGTGGGATGCAGAGGCTTAAGAGAGTGATGCAAAGGCTCAAGTGAGGGATGCAGAGGCTCATGAAAGGGATGCAGGAGTTCAAGAGAGCGATGCAGAGGCTGAAGAGAGGGATGCAGAGGCTCAAGTGAGGGATGAAGAGGCACAACCCGCCAAACACACACCGAAACTACGACGTTGGTACAACGTTCGAACAAGTTTTAACACCTCCTAACCAGTTATAACAACCAATATAGCAAGTTGTAACAACGTTCTAATACGTCATAAACACGTTAAGCCAAGATGTAACAACTTTATTACAAGTTGTAACAAGCGGAAAATGGAGACAGTTTCGGTTTGTGTTTCCAGGGAAGAGACGGATGCAGGGGATCTTGGGAGTGATGCAGAGGCTCAAGAGAGGGATGCAGAGGCTCAAGAGAGTGATTCAGAGGCTTACGAGAGTGATGCAAAGGCTTAAGAGAGTGATGCAGAGGCTTAGGAAAGTGATGCAGAGGCTCAAAAGAGGGATGCAGAAACTTAAAAGGGTGATGCACAGGCTCAAGAGAGTGATGCAGAGGCTCAAGACAGGGATGCAGGGGCTCAAGAGAGTGATGCAGAGGCTTAAGAGAGTGATTCAGAGGCTTATGAGAGAGATGCAGAGGCTTAAGAGAGTGATGCAGAGGCTGAAGAGAGTGATGCAGAGGATCAAGAGAGGGAAGCAGAGGCTTAAGAGAGTGATGCAGAGGAAGAAGAGAGTGATGCAGAGGCTCTAGAGAGTGATGCAGAGGCTCAAGAGAGTGATGCAGAGGCTCAAGAGAGTGATGCAGATGATCAAGAGAGGGAAGCAGAGGCTTTAGACAGTGATGCAGAGGCTGAAGAGAGTGATGCAGAGGCTCAAGAGAGTGATGCAGAGGCTCAAGAGAGGGAAGCAGAGGCTTAAGAGAGTGAAGCAGAGGCTGAAGAGAGTGATGCAGAGGCTTAAGAGAGGGCTGCAGAGGCTCAAGAGAGGGATGCAGACGCCCAAGAGAGGGATGCAGAGGCTCAAGAGAGGGATGCAGAGGCTCAATTGAGGGATGCAGTGGCACAAGAGAGGGATGCAGAGGCCCTTGGAAGTGATGCAAGGGCTCAAGAGAGGGATGCTGAGGCTTAAGAGAGTGATGCAAAGGCTCAAGAGAAGGATGCAGAGGCTCAAGAGAGTGATGCAGAGGATCAAGAGAGTGATGCAGAGGATCAAGACAGGGAAGCAGAGGCTTAAGAGAGTGATGCAGAGGCTGAAGAGAGTGATGCAGAGGCTCTAGAGAGTGATGCAGAGGTTTAAGAGAGGGATACAGAGGCTCAAGAGAGGGATGTAGAGGCGCAAGAGAGGGATGCAGGGGCTCAAGAGAGGGCTGCAGAGGCTCAAGAGAGGGATGCAGAGGCTGAAGAGAGAGATGCAGAGGCTTAAGAGAGTGACGCAGAGGCATAAGAGAATAATGTAGAGGCTTAAGAGAGGGATGCAGAGGCTCAGGAGAATGATGCAGGGGCTAGAGAGTGTGATGCAGAGACTTAAGAGAGAGATGCAGAGGATCAAGAGAGTGATGCAGATTCTTAAGAGAGGAATGCAGAGGCTGAAGAGAATGATGCAGAGGTTTTAGAGAGGGATGCAGAGGCTGAAGAGAATGATGCAGAGGCTTTAGAGAGGGATGCAGAGGCTCAGGAGAGTGATGGAGAGGCTCAAGAGAGTGATGCAGAGGTTCAACAGAGTGATTCAGATGCTTACGGGAGTGATGCAGAGGCTTAAGAGAGTGATGCAGAGGTTCAAGAGAGGGATGCAGAGGCTCTAGAGAGGGATGCAGAGGCTCAAGAGAGGGATGCAGAAGCTCAAGTGAGGGATGAAGAGGCACAAGAGACGGATGCAGGGGCTCTTGGGAGTGATGCAGAGGCTCAAGAGAGGGATGCAGAGGCTCAAGAGAGTGATTCAGAGGCTTACGAGAGTGATGCAGAGACTTAAGAAAGTGATGCAGAGGCTCAAAAGAGGGATGCAGAAACTTAAAAGGGTGATGCAGAGGCTCAAGAGAGTGATGCAGAGGCTTACAAGAGAGATGCAGAGGCTTAAGAGAGTGATGCAGAGGCTGAAGAGAGTGATGCAGAGGCTCTAGAGAGTGATGCAGAGGCTCAAGAGAGTGATGTAGAGGCTCAAGAGAGTGATGCAGAGGATCAAGAGAGGGAAGCAGAGGCTTAGGAGAGTGATGCAGAGGCTGAAGAGAGTGATGCAGAGGCTCTAGAGAGTGATGCAGAGGCTCAAGAGAGTGATGCAGAGGATCAAGAGAGGGAAGCAAAGGCTTAAGAGAGTGATGCAGAGGATGAAGAGAGTGATGCAGAGGATCAAGAGAGTGATGCAGAGGATCAAGAAAAGGAAGCAGAGGCTTAAGAGAGTGATGCAGAGGCTGAAGAGAGTGATGCAGAGGCTCTAGAGAGTGATGCAGAGGCTCAAGAGAGTGATGCAGAGGCTGAAGAGAGGGAAGCAGAGGCTTAAGAGAGTGTTGCAGAGGCTTAAGAGAGGGATGCAGAGGCTCAATAGAGTGGTGCAAAGGCTCAAGAAAGTGATGCAGAGGCTGAAGAGAGTGTTGCAGAGGCTTAAGAGAGGGATGCAGAGGATCAAGAGATTGATGCAGAGGCTTAAGAGAGTGATGCAGAGGCTTAAGAGAGGGATGCAGAAGCTCAAGAGAGGGATGTAGAGACTCAAGAGAGGGATGCAGGGGCTCAAGAGAGGGATGCAGAGGCTCAAGAGAGGGATGCAGAATTTGAAGAGAGAGATGCAGAGGCTCAAGAGACGGATGCAGAGGCTGAAGAGAGAGATGCAGAGGCTTAAGAGAGTGATGCAGAGGTTCAAGTGAGTAATGCAGAGGCACAAGAGAATGATGTTGAGGCTTAAGAGAGGGATGCAGAGGCTCAAGAGAATGATGCAGGGGCTCAAGAGAGAATTGCAGAGGCTTAAGAGAGGGATGCAGAGGATCAAGAGAGTGATGCAGAGGCTTAAAAGTGGAATGCAGAGGCTGAAGAGAATGATGCAGAGGCTAAAGAGAGGGATGCAGAGGCTGAAGAGAATGATGCAGAGGCTTAAGAGAGGGATGCAGAGGCTCAAGAGAGTGATGGAGAGGCTCAAGAGAGTGATGCAGAGGCTCAACAGAGTGATTCAGATGCTTACGAGAGTGATGCAAAGGCTTAAGAGAGTGATGCAGAGGCTTAAGAGAGGGATGCAGAGGCTCAAGAGAGGGATGCAGAGGCTCAACAGAGGGATGCAGAGGCTCAAAAGAGTGATGCAAAGGCTCAAGAGAGTGATGCAGAGGCTTAAGAGAGGGATGCAGAGGCTCAGGAGAGGGATGTAGAGGCTCAAGAGAGGGATGCAGGGGCTCAAGAGAGGGATGCAGAGGCTCAAGATGGGGATGCAGAGGCGGAAGAGAGAGATGCAGAGGCTTACGAGAGCGATGCAGAGGTTCAAGAGAGTGATGCAGAGGCTTAAGAGAATGATGCAGAGGCTTAAGAGAGGGATGCAGAGGCTCAGGAGAATGATGCAAGGGCTCAAGAGTGTGATGCAGAGGCTTAAGAGAAGGATGCAGAGGATCAAGAGAGTGATGCAGAGGCTTAAGAGAGGAATGCAGTGGCTGAAGAGAATGATGCAGAGGCTTTAGAGAGTGATGCAGAGGCTTAAGAGAGGGATGCAGCGGCTCAAGAGAGGGATGCAGAGGCTCAAGTGAGGGATGCAGAGGCTCAAGAGAGTGATGCAAAGGCTCAAGAGAGTGATGCAGAGGCTTAAGAGAGGGATGCAGACGCTCAAGATAGGGATGCAGGGGCTCAAGAGAGGGATGCAGAGCCTCAAGAGAGGGATGCAGAGGCTGAAGAGAGAGATGCAGAGGCTTAAGAGAGAGATGCAGAGGTTCAAGAGAGTGATGCAGAGGGACTAGAAAAAGATGTAGAGGGTTAAGGGAGGGATGCAGAGGCTCAAGTAAATGATGCAGGGGCTCAAGAGAGTGATGCAGAGGCTTAAGAGAGGGATGCAGAGGATCAAGAGAGTGATGCAGAGGCTTAAGAGAGGAATGAAGAGGCTGAAGAGAATGATAAAGAGGCTTAGGAGAGGGATGCAGAGGCTGAAGAGAATGATACAGAGGCTTAAGAGAGGGATGCAGAGGCTCAAGAGAGTGATGGAGAGGCTCAAGAGAGTGATGCAGAGGCTCAACAGAGTGATTCAGATGCTTACGAGAGTGATGCAGAGGCTTAAGAGAGTGATGCAGAGGTTCAAGAGAGGGATGCAGAGGCTCAAGAGAGGGATGCAGAGGCTCAAGAGAGGGATGCAGAGGCTCAAGAGAGTGATGCAGAGGCTCAAGTGAGGGAAGCATAGGCACAAGAGAGGGATGCAGAGGCTCTTGGAGTGACGCAGAGGCTCAAGAGTGGGATGCAGAGGCTTAAGAGAGTGATGCAAAGGCTCAAGTGAGGGATGCAGAGGCTCATGAAAGTGATGCAGGAGTTCAAGAGAGCGATGCCGAGGCTGAAGAAAGGGATGCAGAGGCTCAAGTGAGGGATGAAGAGGCACAAGAGACGGATGCAGGGGCTCTTGGGAGTGATGCAGAGGCTCAAGAGAGGGATGCAGAGGCTCAAGAGAGTGATTCAGAGGCTTACGAGAGTGATGCAAAGGCTTAAGAGAGTGATACAGAGGCTTAGGAAAGTGATGCAGAGGCTCAAAAGAGGGATGCAGAAACTTAAAAGGGTGATGCAGAGGCTCAAGAGAGTGATGCAGAGGCTCAAGACAGGGATGCAGGGGCTCAAGAGAGTGATGCAGAGGCTTAAGAGAGTGATTCAGAGGCTTACGAGAGAGATGCAGAGGCTTAGGAGAGTGATGCAGAGGATCAAGAGAGGGAAGCAGAGGCTTAAGAGAGTGATGTAGACGCTGAAGAGAGTGATGCAGAGGCTCTAGAGAGTGATGCAGAGGCTCAAGAGAGTGATGCAGAGGCTCAAGAGAGTGATGCAGAGGATCAAGAGTGGGAAGCAGAAGCTTAAGACAGTGATGCAGAGGCTGAAGAGAGTGATGCAGAGGCTCAAGAGAGTGATGCAGAGGCTGAAGAGAGGGAAGCAGAGGCTTAAGAGAGTGATGCAGAGGCTGAAGAGAGTGATGCAGAGGCTTAAGAGAGGGCTGCAGAGGCTCAAGAGAGGGATGCAGACGCCCAAGAGAGGGATGCAGAGGCTCAAGAGAGGGATGCAGAGGCTCAATTGAGGGATGCAGTGTCACAAGAGAGGGATGCAGAGGCCCTTGAAAGTGATGCAGGGGCTCAAGAGAGGGATGCTGACGCTTAAGAGAGTGATGCAATGGCTCAAGAGAAGGATGCAGAGGCTCAAGAGAGTGATGCAGAGGATCAAGATAGTGATGCAGAGGATCAAGACAGGGAAGCAAAGGCTTAAGAGAGTGATGCAGAGGCTGAAGAGAGAGATGCAGAGGCTCTAGAGAATGATGTACAGGTTTAAGAGAGGGATACAGAGGCTCAAGAGAGGGATGTAGAGGCTCAAGAGAGGGATGCAGGGGTTCAAGAGAGGGATGCAGAGGCTCAAGAGAGGGATGCAGAGGCTCAAGAGAGAGATGCAGAGGCTTAAGAGAGTGATGCAGAGGCATAAGAGAATGATGTAGAGGCTTAAGAGAGGGATGCAGAGGCTCAGGAGAATGATGCAGGGGCTCAAGAGTGTGATGCAGAGGCTTAAGAGAGGGATGCAGAGGATCAAGAGAGTGATGCAGAGGCTTAAGAGAGGAATGAAGAGGCTGAAGAGAATGATAAAGAGGCTTAGGAGAGGGATGCAGAGGCAGAAGAGAATGATACAGAGGCTTAAGAGAGGGATGCAGAGGCTCAAGAGAGTGATGGAGAGGCTCAAGAGAGTGATGCAGAGGCTCAACAGAGTGATTCAGATGCTTACGAGAGTGATGCAGAGGCTTAAGAGAGTGATGCAGAGGTTCATGAGAGGGATGCAGAGGCTGAAGAGAGGGATGCGGAGGCTCAAGAGAGGGATGCAGAGGCTCAAGAGAGTGATGCAGAGGCTCAAGTGAGGGAAGCATAGGCACAAGAGAGGGATGCAGAGGCTCTTGGAGTGACGCAGAGGCTCAGGAGTGGGATGCAGAGGCTTAAGAGAGTGATGCAAAGGCTCAAGTGAGGGATGCAGAGGCTCATGAAAGGGATGCAGGAGTTCAAGAGAGCGATGCAGAGGCTGAAGAGAGGGATGCAGAGGCTCAAGTGAGGGATGAAGAGGCACAAGAGACGGAAGCAGGGGCTCTTGGGAGTGATGCAGAGGCTCAAGAGAGGGATGCAGAGGCTCAAGAGAGTGATTCAGAGGCTTACGAGAGTGATGCAAAGGCTTAAGAGAGTGATGCAGAGGCTTAGGAAAGTGATGCAGAGGCTCAAAAGAGGGATGCAGAAACTTAAAAGGGTGATGCACAGGCTCAAGAGAGTGATGCAGAGGTTCAAGACAGGGATGCAGGGGCTCAAGAGAGTGATGCAGAGGCTTAAGAGAGTGATTCAGAGGCTTACGAGAGAGATGCAGAGGCTTAAGAGAGTGATGCAGAGGCTGAAGAGAGTGATGCAGAGGATCAAGAGAGGGAAGCAGAGGCTTAAGAGAGTGATGCAGAGGCTGAAGAGAGTGATGCAGAGGCTCTAGAGAGTGATGCAGAGGCTCAAGAGAGTGATGCAGAGGCTCAAGAGAGTGATGCAGATGATCAAGAGAGGGAAGCAGAGACTTAAGACAGTGATGCAGAGGCTGAAGAGAGTGATGCAGAGGCTCAAGAGAGTAATGCAGAGGCTCAAGAGAGTGAAGCAGAGGCTTAAGAGAGTGATGCAGAGGCTGAAGAGAGTGATGCAGAGGCTTAAGAGAGGGCTGCAGAGGCTCAAGAGAGGGATGCAGACGCCCAAGAGAGGGATGCAGAGGCTCAAGAGAGGGATGCAGAGGCTCAATTGAGGGATGCAGTGGCACAAGAGAGGGATGCAGAGGCCCTTGAAAGTGATGCAGGGGCTCAAGAGAGGGATGCTGACGCTTAAGAGAGTGATGCAATGGCTCAAGAGAAGGATGCAGAGGCTCAAGAGAGTGATGCAGAGGATCAAGAGAGTGATGCAGAGGATCAAGACAGGGAAGCAAAGGCTTAAGAGAGTGATGCAGAGGCTGAAGAGAGTGATGCAGAGGATCAAGAGAGTGATGCAGAGGATCAAGAAAAGAAAGCAGAGGCTTAAGAGAGTGATGCAGAGGATGAAGAGAGTGATGCAGAGGCTCTAGAGAGTGATGCAGACGCCCAAGAGAGGGATGCAGAGGCTCAAGAGAGGGATGCAGAGGCTCAATTGAGGGATGCAGTGGCACAAGAGAATGATGCAGAGGCCCTTGGAAGTGATGCAGGGGCTCAAGAGAGGGATGCTGAGGCTTAGGAGAGTGATGCAAAGGCTCAAGAGAGGGATGCAGAGGCTCAAGAGAGTGATGCAGATGATCAAGAGAGTGATGCAGAGGATCAAGAGAGGGAAGCAGAGGCTTAAGAGAGTGATGCAGAGGCTGAAGAGAGAGATGCAGAGGCTCTAGAGAATGATGTACAGGTTTAAGAGAGGGATACAGAGGCTCAAGAGAGGGATGTAGAGGCTCAAGAGAGGGATGCAGGGGTTCAAGAGAGGGATGCAGAGGCTCAAGAGAGGGATGCAGAGGCTCAAGAGAGAGATGCAGAGGCTTAAGAGAGTGATGCAGAGGCATAAGAGAATGATGTAGAGGCTTAAGAGAGGGATGCAGAGGCTCAGGAGAATGATGCAGGGGCTCAAGAGTGTGATGCAGAGGCTTAAGAGATGGATGCAGAGGATCAAGAGAGTGATGCAGAGGCTTAAGAGAGGAATGAAGAGGCTGAAGAGAATGATAAAGAGGCTTAGAAGAGGGATGCAGAGGCAGAAGAGAATGATACAGAGGCTTAAGAGAGGGATGCAGAGGCTCAAGAGAGTGATGGAGAGGCTCAAGAGAGTGATGCAGAGGCTCAACAGAGTGATTCAGATGCTTACGAGAGTGATGCAGAGGCTTAAGAGAGTGATGCAGAGGTTCATGAGAGGGATGCAGAGGCTGAAGAGAGGGATGCGGAGGCTCAAGAGAGGGATGCAGAGGCTCAAGAGAGTGATGCAGAGGCTCAAGTGAGGGAAGCATAGGCACAAGAGAGGGATGCAGAGGCTCTTGGAGTGACGCAGAGGCTCAGGAGTGGGATGCAGAGGCTTAAGAGAGTGATGCAAAGGCTCAAGTGAGGGATGCAGAGGCTCATGAAAGGGATGCAGGAGTTCAAGAGAGCGATGCAGAGGCTGAAGAGAGGGATGCAGAGGCTCAAGTGAGGGATGAAGAGGCACAAGAGACGGAAGCAGGGGCTCTTGGGAGTGATGCAGAGGCTCAAGAGAGGGATGCAGAGGCTCAAGAGAGTGATTCAGAGGCTTACGAGAGTGATGCAAAGGCTTAAGAGAGTGATGCAGAGGCTTAGGAAAGTGATGCAGAGGCTCAAAAGAGGGATGCAGAAACTTAAAAGGGTGATGCAGAGGCTCAAGAGAGTGATGCAGAGGCTCAAGACAGGGATGCAGGGGCTCAAGAGAGTGATGCAGAGGCTTAAGAGAGTGATTCAGAGGCTTACGAGAGAGATGCAGAGGCTTAAGAGAGTGATGCAGAGGCTGAAGAGAGTGATGCAGAGGATCAAGAGAGGGAAGCAGAGGCTTAAGAGAGTGATGCAGAGGCTGAAGAGAGTGATGCAGAGGCTCTAGAGAGTGATGCAGAGGCTCAAGAGAGTGATGCAGAGGCTCAAGAGAGTGATGCAGATGATCAAGAGAGGGAAGCAGAGACTTAAGACAGTGATGCAGAGGCTGAAGAGAGTGATGCAGAGGCTCAAGAGAGTAATGCAGAGGCTCAAGAGAGTGAAGCAGAGGCTTAAGAGAGTGATGCAGAGGCTGAAGAGAGTGATGCAGAGGCTTAAGCGAGGGCTGCAGAGGCTCAAGAGAGGGATGCAGACGCCCAAGAGAGGGATGCAGAGGCTCAAGAGAGGGATGCAGAGGCTCAATTGAGGGATGCAGTGGCACAAGAGAGGGATGCAGAGGCCCTTGGAAGTGATGCAGGGGCTTAAGAGAGGGATGCTGAGGCTTAAGAGAGTGATGCAAAGGCTCAAGAGAAGGATGCAGAGGCTCAAGAGAGTGATGCAGAGGATCAAGAGAGTGATGCAGAGGATCAAGACAGGGAAGCAGAGGCTTAAGAGAGTGATGCAGAGGATGAAGAGAGTGATGCAGAGGCTCTAGAGAGTGATGCAGAGGTTTAAGAGAGGGATACAGAGGCTCAAGAGAGGGATGTTGAGGCTCAAGAGAGGGATGCAGGGGCTCAAGAGAGGGATGCAGAGGCTCAAGAGAGGGATGCAGAGGCTGAAGAGAGAGATGCAGAGGCTTAAGAGAGTGACGCAGAGGCATAAGAGAATGATGTAGAGGCTTAAGAGAGGATGCAGAGGCTCAGGAGAATGATGCAGGGGCTCAAGAGTGTGATGCAGAGGCTTAAGAGAGGGATGCAGAGGATCAAGAGAGTGATGCAGAGGCTTAAGAGAGGAATGAAGAGGCTGAAGAGAATGATAAAGAGGCTTAGGAGAGGGATGCAGAGGCTGAAGAGAATGATACAGAGGCTTAAGAGAGGGATGCAGAGGCTCAAGAGAGTGATGGAGAGGCTCAAGAGAGTGATGCAGAGGCTCAACAGAGTGATTCAGATGCTTACGAGAGTGATGCAGAGGCTTAAGAGAGTGATGCAGAGGTTCAAGAGAGGGATACAGAGGCTCAAGAGAGGGATGCAGAGGCTCAAGAGAGGGATGCAGAGGCTCAAGAGAGTGATGCAGAGGCTCAAGTGAGGGAAGCATAGGCACAAGAGAGGGATGCAGAGGCTCTTGGAGTGACGCAGAGGCTCAAGAGTGGGATGCAGAGGCTTAAGAGAGTGATGCAAATGCTCAAGTGAGGGATGCAGAGGCTCATGAAAGGGATGCAGGAGTTCAAAAGAGCGATGCAGAGGCTGAAGAGAGGGATGCAGAGGCTCAAGTGAGGGATGAAGAGGCACAAGAGACGGATGCAGGGGCTCTTGGGAGTGATGCAGAGGCTGAAGAGAGTGATGCAGAGGCTCTAGAGAGTGATGCAGAGGCTCAAGAGAGTGATGCAGAGGCTGAAGAGAGGGAAGCAGAGGCTTAAGAGAGTGTTGCAGAGGCTTAAGAGAGGGATGCAGAGGCTCAAGAGAGTGGTGCAAAGGCTCAAGAAAGTGATGCAGAGGCTGAAGAGAGTGTTGCAGAGGCTTAAGAGAGGGATGCAGAGGATCAAGAGAGGGATGCAGAGGCTTAAGAGAGTGATGCAGCGGCTTAAGAGAGGGATGCAGAGGCTCAAGAGAGGGATGTAGAGACTCAAGAGAGGGATGCAGGGGCTCAAGAGAGGGATGCAGAGGCTCAAGAGAGGGATGCAGAATTTGAAGAGAGAGATGCAGAGGCTCAAGAGATGGATGCAGAGGCTGAAGAGAGAGATGCAGAGGCTTAAGAGAGTGATGCAGAGGTTCAAGAGAGTAATGCAGAGGCACAAGAGAATGATGTAGAGGCTTAAGAGAGGGATGCAGAGGCTCAAGAGAATGATGCAGGGGCTCAAGAGAGAATTGCAGAGGCTTAAGAGAGGGATGCAGAGGATCAAGAGAGTGATGCAGAGGCTTAAGAGAGGAATGCAGAGGCTGAAGAGAATGATACAGAGGCTAAAGAGAGGGATGCAGAGGCTGAAGAGAATGATGCAGAGGCTTAAGAGAGGGATGCAGAGGCTCAAGAGAGTGATGGAGAGGCTCAAGAGAGTGATGCAGAGGCTCAACAGAGTGATTCAGATGCTTACGAGAGTGATGCAAAGGCTTAAGCGAGTGATGCAGAGGTTTAAGAGAGGGATGCAGAGGCTCAAGAGAGGGATGCAGAGGCTCAACAGAGGGATGCAGAGGCACAAGAGAGTGATGCAAAGGCTCAAGAGAGTGACGCAGAGGCTTAAGAGAGGGATGCAGAGGCTCAAGAGAGGGATGTAGAGGCTCAAGAGAGGGATGCAGGGGCTCAAGAGAGGGATGCAGAGGCTCAAGAGGGGGATGCAGAGGCTGAAGAGAGAGATGCAGAGGCTTAAGAGAGCGATGCAGAGGTTCAAGAGAGTGATGCAGAGGCTTAAGAGAATGATGCAGAGGCTTAAGAGAGGGATGCAGAGGCTCAGGAGAATGATGCAAGGGCTCAAGAGTGTGATGCAGAGGCTTAAGAGAAGAATGCAGAGGATCAAGAGAGTGATGCAGAGGCTTAAGAGAGGAATGCAGAGGCTGAAGAGAATGATGCAGAGGCTTTAGAGAGGGATGCAGAGGCTCAGGAGAGTGATGGAGAGGTTCAAGAGAGTGATGCAGAGGCTCAACAGAGTGATTCAGATGCTTACGAGAGTGATGCAGAGGCTTAAGAGAGTGATGCAGAGGCTTAAGAGAGGGATGCAGAGGCTCAAGAGAGGGATGCAGAGGCTCAAGTGAGGGATGCAGAGGCTCAAGAGAGTGATGCAAAGGCTCAAGAGAGTGATGCAGAGGCTTAAGAGAGGGATGCAGACGCTCAAGATAGGGATGCAGGGGCTCAAGAGAGGGATGCAGAGGCTCAAGAGAGGAATGCAGAGGCTGAAGAGAATGATGCAGAGGCTTAAGAGAGGGATGCAGAGGCTCAGGAGAGTGATGGAGAGGTTCAAGAGAGTGATGCAGAGGCTCAACAGAGTGATTCAGATGCTTACGAGAGTGATGCAGAGGCTTAAGAGAGTGATGCAGAGGCTTAAGAGAGGGATGCAGAGGCTCAAGAGAGGGATGCAGAGGCTCAAGTGAGGGATGCAGAGGCTCAAGAGAGTGATGCAAAGGCTCAAGAGAGTGATGCAGAGGCTTAAGAGAGGGATGCAGACGCTCAAGATAGGGATGCAGGGGCTCAAGAGAGGGATGCAGAGGCTCAAGAGAGGGATGCAGAGGCTGAAGAGAGAGATGCAGAGGCTTAAGAGAGTGATGCAGAGGCATAAGAGAACGATGTAGAGGCTTAAGAGAGGGATGCAGAGGCTTAAGAGAGGGATGCAGAGGATCAAGAGAGTGATGCAGAGGCTTAAGAGAGGAATGAAGAGGCTGAAGAGAATGATAAAGAGGCTTAGGAGAGGGATGCAGAGGCTGAAGAGAATGATACAGAGGCTTAAGAGAGGGATGCAGAGGCTCAAGAGAGTGATGGAGAGGCTCAAGAGAGTGATGCAGAGGCTCAACAGAGTGATTCAGATGCTTTCGAGAGTGATGCAGAGGCTTAAGAGAGTGATGCAGAGGTTCATGAGAGGGATGCAGAGGCTCACGAGAGGGATGCAGAGGCTCAAGAGAGGGATGCAGAGGCTCAAGAGAGTGATGCAGAGTCTCAAGTGAGGGAAGCATAGGCACAAGAGAGGGATGCAGAGGCTCTTGGAGTGACGCAGAGGCTCAAGAGTGGGATGCAGAGGCTTATGAGAGTGATGCAAAGGCTCAAGTGAGGGATGCAGAGGCTCATGAAAGGGATGCAGGAGTTCAAGAAAGCGATGCAGAGGCTGAAGAGAGGGATGCAGAGGCTCAAGTGAGGGATGAAGAGGCACAAGAGACGGATGCAGGGGCTCTTGGGAGTGATGCAGAGGCTCAAGAGAGGGATGCAGAGGCTCAAGAGAGTGATTCAGAGGCTTACGAGAGTGATGCAAAGGCTTAAGAGAGTGATGCAGAGGCTTAGGAAAGTGATGCAGAGGCTCAAAAGAGGGATGCAGAAACTTAAAAGGGTGATGCACAGGCTCAAGAGAGTGATGCAGAGGCTAAAGACAGGGATGCAGGGGCTCAAGAGAGTGATGCAGAGGCTTAAGTGAGTGATTCAGAGGCTTACGAGAGAGATACAGAGGCTTAAGAGAGTGATGCAGAGGCTGAAGAGAGTGATGCAGAGGATCAAGAGAGGGAAGCAGAGGCTTAAGAGAGTGATGCAGAGGCTGAAGAGAGTGATGCAGAGGCTCTAGAGAGTGATGCAGAGGCTCAAGAGAGTGATGCAGAGGCTCAAGAGAGTGATGCAGATGATCAAGAGAGGGAAGCAGAGACTTAAGACAGTGATGCAGAGGCTGAAGAGAGTGATGCAGAGGCTCAAGAGAGTGATGCAGAGGCTCAAGAGAGGGAAGCAGAGGCTTAAGAGAGGGATGCAGAGGCTGAAGAGAGTGATGCAGAGGCTTAAGAGAGGGCTGCAGAGGCTCAAGAGAGGGATGCAGACGCCCAAGAGAGGGATGCAGAGGCCCAAGAGAGTGATTCAGATGCTTACGAGAGTGATGCAGAGGCTTAAGAGAGTGATGCAGAGGTTCAAGAGAGGGATGCAGAGGCTCAAGAGAGGGATGCAGAGGCTCAAGAGAGTGATGCAGAGGCTCAAGTGAGGGAAGCATAGGCACAAGAGAGGGATGCAGAGGCTCTTGGAGTGACGCAGAGGCTCAAGAGTGGGATGCAGAGGCTTAAGAGAGTGATGCAAAGGCTCAAGTGAGGGATGCAGAGGCTCATGAAAGGGATGCAGGAGTTCAAGAGAGCGATGCAGAGGCTGAAGAGAGGGATGCAGAGGCTCAAGTGAGGGATGAAGAGGCACAAGAGACGTATGCAGGGGCTCTTGGGAGTGATGCAGAGGCTGATGAGAGTGATGCAGAGGCTCTAGAGAGTGATGCAGAGGCTCAAGAGAGTGATGCAGAGGCTGAAGAGAGGGAAGCAGAGGCTTAAGAGAGTGTTGCAGAGGCTTAAGAGAGGGATGCAGAGGCTCAAGAGAGTGGTGCAAAGGCTCAAGAAAGTGATGCAGAGGCTGAAGAGAGTGTTGCAGAGGCTTAAGAGAGTGATGCAGAGGCTTAAGAGAGGGATGCAGAGGCTCAAGACAGGGATGTAGAGATTCAAGAGAGGGATGCAGGGGCTCAAGAGAGGGATGCAGAGGCTCAAGAGAGGGATGCAGAATTTGAAGAGAGAGATGCAGAGGCTCAAGAGACGGATGCAGAGGCTGAAGAGAGAGATGCAGAGGCTTAAGAGAGTGATGCAGAGGTTCAAGAGAGTAATGCAGAGGCATAAGAGAATGATGTAGAGGCTTAAGAGAGGGATGCAGAGGCTCAAGAGAATGATGCAGGGGCTCAAGAGAGAATTGTAGAGGCTTAAGACAGGGATGCAGAGGATCAAGAGAGTGATGCAGAGGCTTAAGAGAGGAATGCAGAGGCTGAAAAGAATGATGCAGAGGCTAAAGAGAGGGATGCAGAGGCTGAAGAGAAAGATGCAGAGGCTTAAGAGAGGGATGCAGAGGCTCAAGAGAGTGATGGAGAGGCTCAAGAGAGTGATGCAGAGGCTCAACAGAGTGATTCAGATGCTTACGAGAGTGATGCAAAGGCTTAAGAGAGTGATGCAGAGGCTTAAGAGAGGGATGCAGAGGCTCAAGAGAGGGATGCAGAGGCTCAACAGAGGGATGCAGAGGCTCAAGAGAGTGATGCAGAGGCTTAAGAGAGGGATGCAGAGGCTCAAGAGAGGGATGTAGAGGCACAAGAGAGGGATGCAGGGCCTCAAGAGAGGGATGCAGAGGCTCAAGAGGGGGATGCAGAGGCTGAAGAGAGAGATGCAGAGGCTTAAGAGAGCGATGCAGAGGTTCAAGAGAGTGATGCAGAGGCTTAAGAGAATGATGCAGAGGCTTAAGAGAGGGATGCAGAGGCTCAGGAGAATGATGCAAGGGCTCATGAGTGTGATGCAGAGGCTTAAGAGAAGGATGCAGAGGATCAAGAGAGTGATGCAGAGGCTTAAGAGAGGAATGCAGAGGCTGAAGAGAATGATGCAGAGGCTTTAGAGAGGGATGCAGAGGCTGAAGAGAATGATGCAGAGGCTTAAGAGAGGGATGCAGAGGCTCAGGAGAGTGATGGAGAGGTTCAAGAGAGTGATGCAGAGGCTCAACAGAGTGATTCAGATGCTTACGAGAGTGATGCAGAGGCTTAAGAGAGTGATGCAGAGGCTTAAGAGAGGGATGCAGAGGCTCAAGAGAGGGATGCAGAGGCTCAAGTGAGGGATGCAGAGGCTCAAGAGAGTGATGCAAAGGCTCAAGAGAGTGATGCAGAATCTTAAGAGAGGGATGCAGGCGCTCAAGATAGGGATGCAGGGGCTCAAGAGAGGGATGCAGAGGCTGAAGAGAGAGATGCAGAGGCTTAAGAGAGTGATGCAGAGGCATAAGAGAAAGATGTAGAGGCTTAAGAGAGGGATGCAGAGGCTCAGGAGAATGATGCAGGGGCTCAAGAGTGTGATGCAGAGGCTTAAGAGAGGGATGCAGAGGATCAAGAGAGTGATGCAGAGGCTTAAGAGAGGAATGAAGAGGCTGAAGAGAATGATTAAGAGGCTTAGGAGAGGGATGCAGAGGCTGAAGAGAATGATACAGAGGCTTAAGAGAGGGATGCAGAGGCTCAAGAGAGTGATGGAGAGGCTCAAGAGAGTGATGCAGAGGCTCAACAGAGTGATTCAGATGCTTACGAGAATGATGCAGAGGCTTAAGAGAGGGATGCAGAGGCTCAGGAGAATGATGCAAGGGCTCAAGAGTGTGATGCAGAGGCTTAAGAGAAGGATGCAGAGGATCAAGAGAGTGATGCAGAGGCTTAAGAGAGGAATGCAGTGGCTGAAGAGAATGATGCAGAGGCTTTAGAGAGTGATGCAGAGGCTTAAGAGAGGGATGCAGCGGCTCAAGAGAGGGATGCAGAGGCTCAAGTGAGGGATGCAGAGGCTCAAGAGAGTGATGCAATGGCTCAAGAGAGTGATGCAGAGGCTTAAGAGAGGGATGCAGACGCTCAAGATAGGGATGCAGGGGCTCAAGAGAGGGATGCAGAGCCTCAAGAGAGGGATGCAGAGGCTGAAGAGAGAGATGCAGAGGCTTAAGAGAGAGATGCAGAGGTTCAAGAGAGTGATGCAGAGGGACTAGAAAAAGATGTAGAGGGTTAAGGGAGGGATGCAGAGGCTCAAGTAAATGATGCAGGGGCTCAAGAGAGTGATGCAGAGGCTTAAGAGAGGGATGCAGAGGATCAAGAGAGTGATGCAGAGGCTTAAGAGAGGAATGAAGAGGCTGAAGAGAATGATAAAGAGGCTTAGGAGAGGGATGCAGAGGCTGAAGAGAATGATACAGAGGCTTAAGAGAGGGATGCAGAGGCTCAAGAGAGTGATGGAGAGGCTCAAGAGAGTGATGCAGAGGCTCAACAGAGTGATTCAGATGCTTACGAGAGTGATGCAGAGGCTTAAGAGAGTGATGCAGAGGTTCAAGAGAGGGATGCAGAGGCTCAAGAGAGGGATGCAGAGGCTCAAGAGAGGGATGCAGAGGCTCAAGAGAGTGATGCAGAGGCTCAAGTGAGGGAAGCATAGGCACAAGAGAGGGATGCAGAGGCTCTTGGAGTGACGCAGAGGCTCAAGAGTGGGATGCAGAGGCTTAAGAGAGTGATGCAAAGGCTCAAGTGAGGGATGCAGAGGCTCATGAAAGTGATGCAGGAGTTCAAGAGAGCGATGCCGAGGCTGAAGAAAGGGATGCAGAGGCTCAAGTGAGGGATGAAGAGGCACAAGAGACGGATGCAGGGGCTCTTGGGAGTGATGCAGAGGCTCAAGAGAGGGATGCAGAGGCTCAAGAGAGTGATTCAGAGGCTTACGAGAGTGATGCAAAGGCTTAAGAGAGTGATACAGAGGCTTAGGAAAGTGATGCAGAGGCTCAAAAGAGGGATGCAGAAACTTAAAAGGGTGATGCAGAGGCTCAAGAGAGTGATGCAGAGGCTCAAGACAGGGATGCAGGGGCTCAAGAGAGTGATGCAGAGGCTTAAGAGAGTGATTCAGAGGCTTACGAGAGAGATGCAAAGGCTTAAGAGAGTGATGCAGAGGATCAAGAGAGGGAAGCAGAGGCTTAAGAGAGTGATGTAGACGCTGAAGAGAGTGATGCAGAGGCTCTAGAGAGTGATGCAGAGGCTCAAGAGAGTGATGCAGAGGCTCAAGAGAGTGATGCAGAGGATCAAGAGTGGGAAGCAGAAGCTTAAGACAGTGATGCAGAGGCTGAAGAGAGTGATGCAGAGGCTCAAGAGAGTGATGCAGAGGCTGAAGAGAGGGAAGCAGAGGCTTAAGAGAGTGATGCAGAGGCTGAAGAGAGTGATGCAGAGGCTTAAGAGAGGGCTGCAGAGGCTCAAGAGAGGGATGCAGACGCCCAAGAGAGGGATGCAGACGCCCAAGAGAGGGATGCAGAGGCTCAAGAGAGGGATGCAGAGGCTCAATTGAGGGATGCAGTGGCACAAGAGAGGGATGCAGAGGCCCTTGAAAGTGATGCAGGGGCTCAAGAGAGGGATGCTGACGCTTAAGAGAGTGATGCAATGGCTCAAGAGAAGGATGCAGAGGCTCAAGAGAGTGATGCAGAGGATCAAGAGAGTGATGCAGAGGATCAAGACAGGGAAGCAAAGGCTTAAGAGAGTGATGCAGAGGCTGAAGAGAGTGATGCAGAGGATCAAGAGAGTGATGCAGAGGATCAAGAAAAGGAAGCAGAGGCTTAAGAGAGTGATGCAGAGGCTGAAGAGAGTGATGCAGAGGCTCTAGAGAGTGATGCAGACGCCCAAGAGAGGGATGCAGAGGCTCAAGAGAGGGATGAAGAGGCTCAATTGAGGGATGCAGTGGCACAAGAGAATGATGCAGAGGCCCTTGGAAGTGATGCAGGGGCTCAAGAGAGGGATGCTGAGGCTTAGGAGAGTGATGCAAAGGCTCAAGAGAGGGATGCAGAGGCTCAAGAGAGTGATGCAGATGATCAAGAGAGTGATGCAGAGGATCAAGAGAGGGAAGCAGAGGCTTAAGAGAGTGATGCAGAGGCTGAAGAGAGAGATGCAGAGGCTCTAGAGAGTGATGTACAGGTTTAAGAGAGGGATACAGAGGCTCAAGAGAGGGATGTAGAGGCTCAAGAGAGGGATGCAGGGGTTCAAGAGAGGGATGCAGAGGCTCAAGAGAGGGATGCAGAGGCTCAAGAGAGAGATGCAGAGGCTTAAGAGAGTGATGCAGAGGCATAAGAGAATGATGTAGAGGCTTAAGAGAGGGATGCAGAGGCTCAGGAGAATGATGCAGGGGCTCAAGAGTGTGATGCAGAGGCTTAAGAGAGGGATGCAGAGGATCAAGAGAGTGATGCAGAGGCTTAAGAGAGGAATGAAGAGGCTGAAGAGAATGATAAAGAGGCTTAGGAGAGGGATGCAGAGGCAGAAGAGAATGATACAGAGGCTTAAGAGAGGGATGCAGAGGCTCAAGAGAGTGATGGAGAGGCTCAAGAGAGTGATGCAGAGGCTCAATAGAGTGATTCAGATGCTTACGAGAGTGATGCAGAGGCTTAAGAGAGTGATGCAGAGGTTCATGAGAGGGATGCAGAGGCTCAAGAGAGGGATGCGGAGGCTCAAGAGAGGGATGCAGAGGCTCAAGAGAGTGATGCAGAGGCTCAAGTGAGGGAAGCATAGGCACAAGAGAGGGATGCAGAGGCTCTTGGAGTGACGCAGAGGCTCAGGAGTGGGATGCAGAGGCTTAAGAGAGTGATGCAAAGGCTCAAGTGAGGGATGCAGAGGCTCATGAAAGGGATGCAGGAGTTCAAGAGAGCGATGCAGAGGCTGAAGAGAGGGATGCAGAGGCTCAAGTGAGGGATGAAGAGGCACAAGAGATGGAAGCAGGGGCTCTTGGGAGTGATGCAGAGGCTCAAGAGAGGGATGCAGAGGCTCAAGAGAGTGATTCAGAGGCTTACGAGAGTGATGCAAAGGCTTAAGAGAGTGATGCAGAGGCTTAGGAAAGTGATGCAGAGGCTCAAAAGAGGGATGCAGAAACTTAAAAGGGTGATGCACAGGCTCAAGAGAGTGATGCAGAGGCTCAAGACAGGGATGCAGGGGCTCAAGAGAGTGATGCAGAGGCTTAAGAGAGTGATTCAGAGGCTTACGAGAGAGATGCAGAGGCTTAAGAGAGTGATGCAGAGGCTGAAGAGAGTGATGCAGAGGATCAAGAGAGGGAAGCAGAGGCTTAAGAGAGTGATGCAGAGGCTGAAGAGAGTGATGCAGAGGCTCTAGAGAGTGATGCAGAGGCTCAAGAGAGTGATGCAGAGGCTCAAGAGAGTGATGCAGATGATCAAGAGAGGGAAGCAGAGACTTGAGACAGTGATGCAGAGGCTGAAGAGAGTGATGCAGAGGCTCAAAAGAGTAATGCAGAGGCTCAAGAGAGTGAAGCAGAGGCTTAAGAGAGTGATGCAGAGGCTGAAGAGAGTGATGCAGAGGCTTAAGAGAGGGCTGCAGAGGCTCAAGAGAGGGATGCAGACGCCCAAGAGAGGGATGCAGAGGCTCAAGAGAGGGATGCAGAGGCTCAATTGAGGGATGCAGTGGCACAAGAGAGGGATGCAGAGGCCCTTGGAAGTGATGCAGGGGCTTAAGAGAGGGATGCTGAGGCTTAAGAGAGTGATGCAAAGGCTCAAGAGAAGGATGCAGAGGCTCAAGAGAGTGATGCAGAGGATCAAGAGAGTGATGCAGAGGATCAAGACAGGGAAGCAGAGGCTTAAGAGAGTGATGCAGAGGCTCTAGAGAGTGATGCAGAGGTTTAAGAGAGGGATACAGAGGCTCAAGAGAGGGATGTTGAGGCTCAAGAGAGGGATGCAGGGGCTCAAGAGAGGGATGCAGAGGCTCAAGAGAGGGATGCAGAGGCTGAAGAGAGAGATGCAGAGGCTTAAGAGAGTGACGCAGAGGCATAAGAGAATGATGGAGAGGCTTAAGAGAGGATGCAGAGGCTCAGGAGAATGATGCAGGGGCTCAAGAGTGTGATGCAGAGGCTTAAGAGAGGGATGCAGAGGATCAAGAGAGTGATGCAGAGGCTTAAGAGAGGAATGAAGAGGCTGAAGAGAATGATAAAGAGGCTTAGGAGAGTGATGCAGAGGCTGAAGAGAATGATACAGAGGCTTAAGAGAGGGATGCAGAGGCTCAAGAGAGTGATGGAGAGGCTCAAGAGAGTGATGCAGAGGCTCAACAGAGTGATTCAGATGCTTACGAGAGTGATGCAGAGGCTTAAGAGAGTGATGCAGAGGTTCAAGAGAGGGATACAGAGGCTCAAGAGAGGGATGCAGAGGCTCAAGAGAGGGATGCAGAGGCTCAAGAGAGTGATGCAGAGGCTCAAGTGAGGGAAGCATAGGCACAAGAGAGGGATGCAGAGGCTCTTGGAGTGACGCAGAGGCTCAAGAGTGGGATGCAGAGGCTTAAGAGAGTGATGCAAATGCTCAAGTGAGGGATGCAGAGGCTCATGAAAGGGATGCAGGAGTTCAAGAGAGCGATGCAGAGGCTGAAGAGAGGGATGCAGAGGCTCAAGTGAGGGATGAAGAGGCGCAAGAGACGGATGCAGGGGCTCTTGGGAGTGATGCAGAGGCTGAAGAGAGTGATGCAGAGGCTCTAGAGAGTGATGCAGAGGCTCAAGAGAGTGATGCAGAGGCTGAAGAGAGGGAAGCAGAGGCTTAAGAGAGTGTTGCAGAGGCTTAAGAGAGGGATGCAGAGGCTCAAGAGAGTGGTGCAAAGGCTCAAGAAAGTGATGCAGAGGCTGAAGAGAGTGTTGCAGAGGCTTAAGAGAGGGATGCAGAGGATCAAGAGAGGGATGCAGAGGCTTAAGAGAGTGATGCAGAGGCTTAAGAGAGGGATGCAGAGGCTCAAGAGAGGGATGTAGAGACTCAAGAGAGGGATGCAGGGGCCTAAGAGAGGGATGCAGAGGCTCAAGAGAGGGATGCAGAATTTGAAGAGAGAGATGCAGAGGCTCAAGAGATGGATGCAGAGGCTGAAGAGAGAGATGCAGAGGCTTAAGAGAGTGATGCAGAGGTTCAAGAGAGTAATGCAGAGGCACAAGAGAATGATGTAGAGGCTTAAGAGAGGGATGCAGAGGCTCAAGAGAATGATGCAGGGGCTCAAGAGAGAATTGCAGAGGCTTAAGAGAGGGATGCAGAGGATCAAGAGAGTGATGCAGAGGCTTAAGAGAGGAATGCAGAGGCTGAAGAGAATGATACAGAGGCTAAAGAGAGGGATGCAGAGGCTGAAGAGAATGATGCAGAGGCTTAAGAGAGGGATGCAGAGGCTCAAGAGAGTGATGGAGAGGCTCAAGAGAGTGATGCAGAGGCTCAACAGAGTGATTCAGATGCTTACGAGAGTGATGCAAAGGCTTAAGCGAGTGATGCAGAGGTTTAAGAGAGGGATGCAGAGGCTCAAGAGAGGGATGCAGAGGCTCAACAGAGGGATGCAGAGGCTCAAGAGAGTGATGCAAAGGCTCAAGAGAGTGATGCAGAGGCTTAAGAGAGGGATGCAGAGGCTCAAGAGAGGGATGTAGAGGCTCAAGAGAGGGATGCAGGGGCTCAAGAGAGGGATGCAGAGGCTCAAGAGGGGGATGCAGAGGCTGAAGAGAGAGATGCAGAGGATTAAGAGAGCGATGCAGAGGTTCAAGAGAGTGATGCAGAGGCTTAAGAGAATGATGCAGAGGCTTAAGAGAGGGATGCAGAGGCTCAGGAGAATGATGCAAGGGCTCAAGAGTGTGATGCAGAGGCTTAAGAGAAGAATGCAGAGGATCAAGAGAGTGATGCAGAGGCTTAAGAGAGGAATGCAGAGGCTGAAGAGAATGATGCAGAGGCTTTAGAGAGGGATGCAGAGGCTCAGGAGAGTGATGGAGAGGTTCAAGAGAGTGATGCAGAGGCTCAACAGAGTGATTCAGATGCTTACGAGAGTGATGCAGAGGCTTAAGAGAGTGATGCAGAGGCTTAAGAGAGGGATGCAGAGGCTCAAGAGAGGGATGCAGAGGCTCAAGTGAGGGATGCAGAGGCTCAAGAGAGTGATGCAAAGGCTCAAGAGAGTGATGCAGAGGCTTAAGAGAGGGATGCAGACGCTCAAGATAGGGATGCAGGGGCTCAAGAGAGGGATGCAGAGGCTCAAGAGAGGAATGCAGAGGCTGAAGAGAATGATGCAGAGGCTTAAGAGAGGGATGCAGAGGCTCAGGAGAGTGATGGAGAGGTTCAAGAGAGTGATGCAGAGGCTCAACAGAGTGATTCAGATGCTTACGAGAGTGATGCAGAGGCTTAAGAGAGTGATGCAGAGGCTTAAGAGAGGGATGCAGAGGCTCAAGAGAGGGATGCAGAGGCTCAAGTGAGGGATGTAGAGGCTCAAGAGAGTGATGCAAAGGCTCAAGAGAGTGATGCAGAGGCTTAAGAGAGGGATGCAGACGCTCAAGATAGGGATGCAGGGGCTCAAGAGAGGGATGCAGAGGCTCAAGAGAGGGATGCAGAGGCTGAAGAGAGAGATGCAGAGGCTTAAGAGAGTGATGCAGAGGCATAAGAGAACGATGTAGAGGCTTAAGAGAGGGATGCAGAGGCTCAGGAGAATGATGCAGGGGCTCAAGAGTGTGATGCAGAGGCTTAAGAGAGGGATGCAGAGGATCAAGAGAGTGATGCAGAGGCTTAAGAGAGGAATGAAGAGGCTGAAGAGAATGATAAAGAGGCTTAGGAGAGGGATGCAGAGGCTGAAGAGAATGATACAGAGGCTTAAGAGAGGGATGCAGAGGCTCAAGAGAGTGATGGAGAGGCTCAAGAGAGTGATGCAGAGGCTCAACAGAGTGATTCAGATGCTTACGAGAGTGATGCAGAGGCTTAAGAGAGTGATGCAGAGGTTCATGAGAGGGATGCAGAGGCTCAAGAGAGGGATGCAGAGGCTCAAGAGAGGGATGCAGAGGCTCAAGAGAGTGATGCAGAGTCTCAAGTGAGGGAAGCATAGGCACAAGAGAGGGATGCAGAGGCTCTTGGAGTGACGCAGAGGCTCAAGAGTGGGATGCAGAGGCTTATGAGAGTGATGCAAAGGCTCAAGTGAGGGATGCAGAGGCTCATGAAAGGGATGCAGGAGTTCAAGAAAGCGATGCAGAGGCTGAAGAGAGGGATGCAGAGGCTCAAGTGAGGGATGAAGAGGCACAAGAGACGGATGCAGGGGCTCTTGGGAGTGATGCAGAGGCTCAAGAGAGGGATGCAGAGGCTCAAGAGAGTGATTCAGAGGCTTA
This sequence comes from Procambarus clarkii, assembly GCF_040958095.1. Classification (NCBI taxonomy): domain Eukaryota; kingdom Metazoa; phylum Arthropoda; class Malacostraca; order Decapoda; family Cambaridae; genus Procambarus; species Procambarus clarkii. The sequence goes on from NC_091168.1 coordinate 6,808,945, forward strand.
CGAGAGTGATGCAAAGGCTTAAGAGAGTGATGCAGAGGCTTAGGAAAGTGATGCAGAGGCTCAAAAGAGGGATGCAGAAACTTAAAAGGGTGATGCACAGGCTCAAGAGAGTGATGCAGAGGCTCAAGACAGGGATGCAGGGGCTCAAGAGAGTGATGCAGAGGCTTAAGTGAGTGATTCAGAGGCTTACGAGAGAGATGCAGAGGCTTAAGAGAGTGATGCAGAGGCTGAAGAGAGTGATGCAGAGGATCAAGAGAGGGAAGCAGAGGCTTAAGAGAGTGATGCAGAGGCTGAAGAGAGTGATGCAGAGGCTCTAGAGAGTGATGCAGAGGCTCAAGAGAGTGATGCAGAGGCTCAAGAGAGTGATGCAGATGATCAAGAGAGGGAAGCAGAGACTTAAGACAGTGATGCAGAGGCTGAAGAGAGTGATGCAGAGGCTCAAGAGAGTGATGCAGAGGCTCAAGAGAGGGAAGCAGAGGCTTAAGAGAGGGATGCAGAGGCTGAAGAGAGTGATGCAGAGGCTTAAGAGAGGGCTGCAGAGGCTCAAGAGAGGGATGCAGACGCCCAAGAGAGGGATGCAGAGGCCCAAGAGAGTGATTCAGATGCTTACGAGAGTGATGCAGAGGCTTAAGAGAGTGATGCAGAGGTTCAAGAGAGGGATGGAGAGGCTCAAGAGAGGGATGCAGAGGCTCAAGAGAGTGATGCAGAGGCTCAAGTGAGGGAAGCATAGGCACAAGAGAGGGATGCAGAGGCTCTTGGAGTGACGCAGAGGCTCAAGAGTGGGATGCAGAGGCTTAAGAGAGTGATGCAAAGGCTCAAGTGAGGGATGCAGAGGCTCATGAAAGGGATGCAGGAGTTCAAGAGAGCGATGCAGAGGCTGAAGAGAGGGATGCAGAGGCTCAAGTGAGGGATGAAGAGGCACAAGAGACGGATGCAGGGGCTCTTGGGAGTGATGCAGAGGCTGATGAGAGTGATGCAGAGGCTCTAGAGAGTGATGCAGAGGCTCAAGAGAGTGATGCAGAGGCTGAAGAGAGGGAAGCAGAGGCTTAAGAGAGTGTTGCAGAGGCTTAAGAGAGGGATGCAGAGGCTCAAGAGAGTGGTGCAAAGGCTCAAGAAAGTGATGCAGAGGCTGAAGAGAGTGTTGCAGAGGCTTAAGAGAGTGATGCAGAGGCTTAAGAGAGGGATGCAGAGGCTCAAGACAGGGATGTAGAGATTCAAGAGAGGGATGCAGGGGCTCAAGAGAGGGATGCAGAGGCTCAAGAGACTGATGCAGAATTTGAAGAGAGATGCAGAGGCTCAAGAGACGGATGCAGAGGCTGAAGAGAGAGATGCAGAGGCTTAAGAGAGTGATGCAGAGGTTCAAGAGAGTAATGCAGAGGCATAAGAGAATGATGTAGAGGCTTAAGAGAGGGATGCAGAGGCTCAAGAGAATGATGCAGGGGCTCAAGAGAGAATTGTAGAGGCTTAAGAGAGGGATGCAGAGGATCAAGAGAGTGATGCAGAGGCTTAAGAGAGGAATGCAGAGGCTGAAAAGAATGATGCAGAGGCTAAAGAGAGGGATGCAGAGGCTGAAGAGAAAGATGCAGAGGCTTAAGAGAGGGATGCAGAGGCTCAAGAGAGTGATGGAGAGGCTCAAGAGAGTGATGCAGAGGCTCAACAGAGTGATTCAGATGCTTACGAGAGTGATGCAAAGGCTTAAGAGAGTGATGCAGAGGCTTAAGAGAGGGATGCAGAGGCTCAAGAGAGGGATGCAGAGGCTCAACAGAGGGATGCAGAGGCTCAAGAGAGTGATGCAGAGGCTTAAGAGAGGGATGCAGAGGCTCAAGAGAGGGATGTAGAGGCTCAAGAGAGGGATGCAGGGCCTCAAGAGAGGGATGCAGAGGCTCAAGAGGGGGATGCAGAGGCTGAAGAGAGAGATGCAGAGGCTTAAGAGAGCGATGCAGAGGTTCAAGAGAGTGATGCAGAGGCTTAAGAGAATGATGCAGAGGCTTAAGAGAGGGATGCAGAGGCTCAGGAGAATGATGCAAGGGCTCAAGAGTGCGATGCAGAGGCTTAAGAGAAGGATGCAGAGGATCAAGAGAGTGATGCAGAGGCTTAAGAGAGGAATGCAGAGGCTGAAGAGAATGATGCAGAGGCTTTAGAGAGGGATGCAGAGGCTGAAGAGAATGATGCAGAGGCTTAAGAGAGGGATGCAGAGGCTCAGGAGAGTGATGGAGAGGTTCAAGAGAGTGATGCAGAGGCTCAACAGAGTGATTCAGATGCTAACGAGAGTGATGCAGAGGCTTAAGAGAGTGATGCAGAGGCTTAAGAGAGGGATGCAGAGGCTCAAGAGAGGGATGCAGAGGCTCAAGTGAGGGATGCAGAGGCTCAAGAGAGTGATGCAAAGGCTCAAGAGAGTGATGCAGAATCTTAAGAGAGGGATGCAGGCGCTCAAGATAGGGATGCAGGGGCTCAAGAGAGGGATGCAGAGGCTCAAGAGAGGGATGCAGAGGCTGAAGAGAGAGATGCAGAGGCTTAAGAGAGTGATGCAGAGGCATAAGAGAATGATGTAGAGGCTTAAGAGAGGGATGCAGAGGCTCAGGAGAATGATGCAGGGGCTCAAGAGTGTGATGCAGAGGCTTAAGAGAGGGATGCAGAGGATCAAGAGAGTGATGCAGAGGCTTAAGAGAGGAATGAAGAGGCTGAAGAGAATGATTAAGAGGCTTAGGAGAGGGATGCAGAGGCTGAAGAGAATGATACAGAGGCTTAAGAGAGGGATGCAGAGGCTCAAGAGAGTGATGGAGAGGCTCAAGAGAGTGATGCAGAGGCTCAACAGAGTGATTCAGATGCTTACGAGAGTGATGCAGAGGCTTAAGAGAGTGATGCAGAGGTTCATGAGAGGGATGCAGAGGCTCAAGAGAGGGATGCAGAGGCTCAAGAGAGGGATGCAGAGGCTCAAGAGAGTGATGCAGAGGCTCAAGTGAGGGAAGCATAGGCACAAGAGAGGGATGCAGAGGCTCTTGGAGTGACGCAGAGGCTCAAGAGTGGGATGCAGAGGCTTAAGAGAGTGATGCAAAGGCTCAAGTGAGGGATGCAGAGGCTCATGAAAGGGATGCAGGAGTTCAAGAGAGCGATGCAGAGGCTGAAGAGAGGGATGCAGAGGCTCAAGTGAGGGATGAAGAGGCACAAGAGACGGATGCAGGGGCTCTTGGGAGTGATGCAGAGGTTCAAGAGAGGGATGCAGAGGCTCAAGAGAGTGATTCAGAGGCTTACGAGAGTGATGCAAAGGCTTAAGAGAGTGATGCAGAGGCTTAGGAAAGTGATGCAGAGGCTCAAAAGAGGGATGCAGAAACTTAAAAGGGTGATGCATAGGCTCAAGAGAGTGATGCAGAGGCTCAAGACAGGGATGCAGGGGCTCAAGAGAGTGATGCAGAGGCTTAAGAGAGTGATTCAGAGGCTTACGAGAGAGATGCAGAGGCTTAAGAGAGTGATGCAGAGGCTGAAGAGAGTGATGCAGAGGATCAAGAGAGGGAAGCAGAGACGTAAGACAGTGATGCAGAGGCTGAAGAGAGCGATGCAGAGGCTCAAGAGAGTGATGCAGAGGCTCAAGAGAGGGAAGCAGAGGCTTAAGAGAGTGATGCAGAGGCTGAAGAGAGTGATACAGAGGCTTAAGAGAGGGCTGCAGAGGCTCAAGAGAAGGAGGCAGACGCCCAAGAGAGGGATGCAGAGGCTCAAGAGAGAGATGCAGAGGCTCAATTGAGGGATGCAGTGGCACAGGAGAGGGATGCAGAGGCCCTTGGAAGTGATGCAGGGGCTCAAGAGAGGGATGCTGAGGCTTAAGAGAGTGATGCAAAGGCTCAAGAGAAGGATGCAGAGGCTCAAGAGAGTGATGCAGAGGATCAAGAGAGTGATGCAGAGGATCAAGACAGGGAAGCAGAGGCTTAAGAGAGTGATGCAGAGGCTGAAGAGAGTGATGCAGAGGCTCTAGAGAGTGATGCAGAGGTTTAAGAGAGGGATACAGAGGCTCAAGAGAGGGATGTTGAGGCTCAAGAGAGGGATGCAGGGGCTCAAGAGAGGGATGCAGAGGCTCAAGAGAGGGATGCAGAGGCTGAAGAGAGAGATGCAGAGGCTTAAGAGAGTGATGCAGAGGCATAAGAGAATGATGTAGAGGCTTAAGAGAGGATGCAGAGGCTCAGGAGAATGATGCAGGGGCTCAAGAGTGTGATGCAGAGGCTTAAGAGAGGGATGCAGAGGATCAAGAGAGTGATGCAGAGGCTCAACAGAGTGATTCAGATGCTTACGAGAGTGATGCAGAGGCTTAAGAGAGTGATGCAGAGGTTCAAGGGAGGGATGCAGAGGCTCAAGAGAGGGATGCAGAGGCTCAAGAGAGGGATGCAGAGGCTCAAGAGAGTGATGCAGAGGCTCAAGTGAGGGAAGCATAGGCACAAGAGAGGGATGCAGAGGCTCTTGGAGTGACGCAGAGGCTCAAGAGTAGGATGCAGAGGCTTAAGAGAGTGATGCAAAGGCTCAAGTGAGGGATGCAGAGGCTCATGAAAGGGATGCAGGAGTTCAAGAGAGCGATGCAGAGGCTGAAGAGAGGGATGCAGAGGCTCAAGTGAGGGATGAAGAGGCACAAGAGACGGATGCAGGGGCTCTTGGGAGTGATGCAGAGGCTGAAGAGAGTGATGCAGATGCTCTAGAGAGTGATGCAGAGACTCAAGAGAGTGATGCAGAGGCTGAAGAGAGGGAAGCAGAGGCTTAAGAGAGTGTTGCAGAGGCTTAAGAGAGGGATGCAGAGGCTCAAGAGAGTGGTGCAAAGGCTCAAGAAAGTGATGCAGAGGCTGAAGAGAGTGTTGCAGAGTCTTAAGAGAGGGATGCAGAGGATCAAGAGAGGGATGCAGAGGCTTAAGAGAGTGATGCAGAGGCTTACGAGAGGGATGCAGAGGCTCAAGAGAGGGATGTAGAGACTCAAGAGAGGGATGCAGGGGCTCAAGAGAGGGATGCAGAGGCTCAAGATTGGATGCAGAATTTGAAGAGAGAGATGCAGAGGCTCAAGAAACGGATGCAGAGGCTGAAGAGAGAGATGCAGGGGCTTAAGAGAGTGATGCAGAGGTTCAAGAGAGTAATGCAGAGGCACAAGAGAATGATGTAGAGGCTTAAGAGAGGGATGCAGAGGCTCAAGAGAATGATGCAGGGGCTCAAGAGAGAATTGCAGAGGCTTAAGAGAGGGATGCAGAGGATCAAGAGAGTGATGCAGAGGCTTAAGAGAGGAATGCAGAGGCTGAAGAGAATGATGAAGAGGCTAAAGAGAGGGATGTAGAGGCTGAAGAGAATGATGCAGAGGCTTAAGAGAGGGATGCAGAGGCTCAAGAGAGTGATGGAGAGGCTGAAGAGAGTGATGCAGAGGCTCAACAGAGTGATTCAGATGCTTACGAGAGTGATGCAAAGGCTTAAGAGAGTGATGCAGAGGCTGAAGAGAGGGATGCAGAGGCTCAAGAGAGGGATGCAGAGGCTCAACAGAGGGATGCAGAGCCTCAAGAGAGTGATGCAAAGGCTCAAGAGAGTGATGCAGAGGCTTAAGAGAGGGATGCAGAGGCTCAAGAGAGGGATGCAGAGGCTCAACAGAGGGATGCAGAGGCTCAAGAGAGTGATGCAAAGGCTCAAGAGAGTGATGCAGAGGCTTAAGAGAGGGATGCAGAGGCTCAAGAGAGGGATGTAGAGGCTCAAGAGAGGGATGAAGGGGCTCAAGAGAGGGATGCAGAGGCTCAAGAGGGGGATGCAGAGGCTGAAGAGAGAGATGCAGAGGCTTAAGAGAGCGATGCAGAGGTTCAAGAGAGTGATGCAGAGGCTTAAGAGAATGATGCAGAGGCTTAAGAGAGGGATGCAGAGGCTCAGGAGAATGATGCAAGGGCTCAAGAGTGTGATGCAGAGGCTTAAGAGAAGGATGCAGAGGATCAAGAGAGTGATGCAGAGGCTTAAGAGAGGAATGAAGAGGCTGAAGAGAATGATAAAGAGGCTTAGGAGAGGGATGCAGAGGCTGAAGAGAATGATACAGAGGCTTAAGAGAGGGATGCAGAGGCTCAAGAGAGTGATGGAGAGGCTCAAGAGAGTGATGCAGAGGCTCAACAGAGTGATTCAGATGCTTACAAGAGTGATGCAGAGGCTTAAGAGAGTGATGCAGAGGTTCAAGAGAGGGATGCAGAGGCTCAACAGAGGGATGTAGAGGCTCAAGAGAGTGATGCAGAGGCTCAAGTGAGGGAAGCATAGGCACAAGAGAGGGATGCAGAGGCTCTTGGAGTGACGCAGAGGCTCAAGGGTGGGATGCAGAGGCTTAAGAGAGTGATGCAAAGGCTCAAGTGAGGGATGCAGAGGCTCATGAAAGGGATGCAGGAGTTCAAGAGAGCGATGCAGAGGCTGAAGAGAGGGATGCAGAGGCTCAAGTAGGGATGAAGAGGCACATGAGACGGATGCAGGGGCTCTTGGGAGTGATGCAGAGGCTGAAGAGAGTGATGCAGAGGCTCTAGAGAGTGATGCAGAGGCTCAAGAGAGTGATGCAGAGGCTGAAGAGAGGGAAGCAGAGGCTTAAGAGAGTGTTGCAGAGGCTTAAGAGAGGGATGCAGAGGCTCAAGAGAGTGGTGCAAAGGCTCAAGAAAGTGATGCAGAGGCTGAAGAGAGTGTTGCAGAGGCTTAAGAGAGGGATGCAGAGGATCAAGAGAGGGATGCAGAGGCTTAAGAGAGTGATGCAGAGGCTTAAGAGAGGGATGCAGAGGCTCAAGAGAGGGATGTAGAGACTCAAGAGAGGGATGCAGGGGCTCAAGAGAGGGATGCAGAGGCTCAAGAGAGGGATGCAGAATTTTAAGAGAGAGATGCAGAGGCTCAAGAGACGGATGCAGAGGCTCAAGAGAGAGATGCAGAGGCTTAAGAGAGTGATGCAGAGGTTCAAGAGAGTAATGCAGAGGCACAAGAGAATGATGTAGAGGCTTAAGAGAGGGATGCAGAGGCTCAAGAGAATGATGCAGGGGCTCAAGAGAGAATTGCAGATGCTTAAGAGAGGGATGCAGAGGATCAAGAGAGTGATGCAGAGGCTTAACAGAGGAATGCAAAGGCTGAAGAGAATGATGCAGAGGCTAAAGAGAGGGATGCAGAGGCTGAAGAGAATGATGCTGAGGCTTAAGAGAGGGATGCAGAGGCTCAAGAGAGTGATGGAGAGGCTCAAGAGAGTGATGCAGAGGCTCAACAGAGTGATTCAGATGCTTACGAGAGTGATGCAAAGGCTTAAGAGAGTGATGCAGAGGCTAAAGAGAGGGATGCAGAGGCTCAAGAGAGGGATGCAGAGGCTCAACAGAGGGATGCAGAGGCTCAAGAGAGTGATGCAAAGGCTCAAGAGAGTGATGCAGAAGCTTAAGAGAGGGATGCAGAGGCTCAAGAGAGGGATGTAGAGGCTCAAGAGAGGGATGCAGGGGCTCAAGAGAGAGATGCAGAGGCTCAAGAGGGGGATGCAGAGGCTGAAGAGAGAGATACAGAGGCTTAAGAGAGCGATGCAGAGGTTCAAGAGAGTGATGCAGAGGCTTAAGAGAATGATGCAGAGGCTTAAGAGAGGGATGCAGAGGCTCAGGAGAATGATGCAAGGGCTCAAGAGTGTGATGCAGAGGCTTAAGAGAAGGATGCAGAGGATCAAGAGAGTGATGCAGAGGCTTAAGAGAGGAATGCAGAGGCTGAAAAGAATGATGCAGAGGCTTTAGAGAGGGATGCAGAGGCTGAAGAGAATGATGCAGAGGCTTAAGAGAGGGATGCAGAGGCTCAGGAGAGTGATGGAGAGGTTCAAGAGAGTGATGCAGAGGCTCAACAGAGTGATTCAAAAGCTTACGAGAGTGATGCAGAGGCTTAAGAGAGTGATGCAGAGGCTTAAGAGAGGGATGCAGAGGCTCAAGAGAGGGATGCAGAGGCTGAAGTGAGGGATGCAGAGGCTCAAGAGAGTGATTGAAAGGCTCAAGAGAGTGATGCAGAGGCTTAAGAGAGGGATGCAGACGCTCAAGATAGGGATGCAGAGGCTGAAGAGAGAGATGCAGAGGCTTAAGAGAGTGATGCAGAGGCATAAGAGAATGATGTAGAGGCTTAAGAGAGGGATGCAGAGGCTCAGGAGAATGATGCAGGGGCTCAAGAGTGTGATGCAGAGGCTTAAGAGAGGGATGCAGAGGATCAAGAGAGTGATGCAGAGGCTTAAGAGAGGAATGAAGAGGCTGAAGAGAATGATAAAGAGGCTTTGGAGAGGGATGCAGAGGCTGAAGAGAATGATACAGAGGCTTAAGAGAGGGATGCAGAGGCTCAAGAGAGTGATGGGGAGGCTCAAGAGAGTGATGCAGAGGCTCAACAGAGTGATTCAGATGCTTACGAGAGTGATGCAGAGGCTTAAGAGAGTGATGCAGAGGTTCATGAGAGGGATGCAGAGGCTCAAGAGAGGGATGCAGAGGCTCAAGAGAGGGATGCAGAGGCTCAAGAGAGTGATGCAGAGGCTCAAGTGAGGGAAGCATAGGCACAAGAGAGGGATGCAGAGGCTCTTGGAGTGACGCAGAGGCTCAAGAGTGGGATGCAGAGGCTTAAGAGAGTGATGCAAAGGCTCAAGTGAGGGATGCAGAGGCTCATGAAAGGGATGCAGGAGTTCAAGAGAGCGATGCAGAGGCTGAAGAGAGGGATGCAGAGGCTCAAGTGAGGGATGAAGAGGCACAAGAGACGGATGCAGGGGCTCTTGGGAGTGATGCAGAGGTTCAAGAGAGGGATGCAGAGGCTCAAGAGAGTGATTCAGAGGCTTACGAGAGTGATGCAAAGGCTAAAGAGAGTGATGCAGAGGCTTAGGAAAGTGATGCAGAGGCTCAAAAGAGGGATGCAGAGACTTAAAAGGGTGATGCACAGGCTCAAGAGAGTGATGCAGAGGCTCAAGACAGGGATGCAGGGGCTCAAGAGAGTGATGCAGAGGCTTAAGAGAGTTATTCAGAGGCTTACGAGAAAGATGCAGAGGCTTAAGAGAGTGATGCAGAGGCTGAAGAGAGTGATGCAGAGGATCAAGAGAGGGAAGCAGAGGCTTAAGAGAGTGATGCAGAGGCTGAAGAGAGTGATGCAGAGGCTCTAGAGAGTGATGCAGAGGCTCAAGAGAGTGATGCAGAGGCTCAAGAGAGTGATGCAGATGATCAAGAGAGGGAAGCAGAGACTTAAAACAGTGATGCAGAGGCTGAAGAGAGTGATGCAGAGGCTCAAGAGAGTGAAGCAGAGGCTCAAGAGAGGGAAGCAGAGGCTTAAGAGAGTGATGCAGAGGCTGAAGAGAGTGATGCAGAGGCTTAAGAGAGGGCTGCAGAGGCTCAAGAGAAGGATGCAGACGCCCAAGAGAGGGATGCAGAGGCTCAAGAGAGGGATGCAGAGGCTCAATTGAGGGATGCAGTGGCACAAGAGAGGGATGCAGAGGCCCTTGGAAGTGATGCAGGGGCTCAAGAGAGGGATGCTGAGGCTTAAGAGAGTGATGCAGAGGATCAAGAGAGTGATGCAGAGGATCAAGACAGGGAAGCAGAGGCTTAAGAGAGTGATGCAGAGGCTGAAGAGAGTGATGCAGAGGCTCTAGAGAGTGATGCAGAGGTTTAAGAGAGGGATACAGAGGCTCAAGAGAGGGATGTTGAGGCTCAAGAGAGGGATGCAGGGGCTCAAGAGAGGGATGCAGAGGCTCAAGAGAGGGATGCAGAGGCTGAAGAGAGAGATGCAGAGGCTTAAGAAAGTGACGCAGAGGCATAAGAGAATGATGTAGAGGCTTAAGAGAGGATGCAGAGGCTCAGGAGAATGATGCAGGGGCTCAAGAGTGTGATGCAGAGGCTTAAGAGAGGGATGCAGAGGATCAAGAGAGTGAAGCAGAGGCTTAAGAGAGGATTGAAGAGGCTGAAGAGAATGATAAAGAGGCTTAGGAGAGGGATGCAGAGGCTGAAGAGAATGATACAGAGGCTTAAGAGAGGGATGCAGAGGCTCAAGACAGTGATGGAGAGGCTCAAGAGAGTGATGCAGAGGCTCAACAGAGTGATTCAGATGCTTACGAGAGTGATGCAGAGGCTTAAGAGAGTGATGCAGAGGTTCAAGAGAGGGATGCAGAGGCTCAAGAGAGGGATGCAGAGGCTCAAGAGAGGGATGCAGAGGCTCAAGAGAGTGATGCAGAGGCTCAAGTGAGGGAAGCATAGGCACAAGAAAGGGATACAGAGGCTCTTGGAGTGACGCAGAGGCTCAAGAGTAGGATGCAGAGGCTTAAGAGAGTGATGCAAAGGCTCAAGTGAGGGATGCAGAGGCTCAAGAAAGGGATGCAGGAGTTCAAGAGAGCGATGCAGAGGCTGAAGAGAGGGATGCAGAGGCTCAAGTGAGGGATGAAGAGGCACAAGAGACGGATGCAGGGGCTCTTGGGAGTGATGCAGAGGCTGAAGAGAGTGATGCAGATGCTCTAGAGAGTGATGCAGAGGCTCAAGAGAGTGATGCAGAGGCTGAAGAGAGGGAAGCAGAGGCTTAAGAGAGTGTTGCAGAGGCTTAAGAGAGGGATGCAGAGGCTCAAGAGAGTGGTGCAAAGGCTCAAGAAAGTGATGCAGAGGCTGAAGAGAGTGTTGCAGAGTCATAAGAGAGGGATGCAGAGGATCAAGAGAGGGATGCAGAGGCTTAAGAGAGTGATGCAGAGTCTTAAGAGAGGGATGCAGAGGCTCAAGAGAGGGATGTAGAGACTCAAGAGAGGGATGCAGGGGCTCAAGAGAGGGATGCAGAGGCTCAAGAGAGGGATGCAGAATTTGAAGAGAGAGATGCAGAGGCTCAAGAAACGGATGCAGAGGCTGAAGAGAGAGATGCAGGGGCTTAAGAGAGTGATGCAGAGGTTCAAGAGAGTAATGCAGAGGCACAAGAGAATGATGTAGAGGCTTAAGAGAGGGATGCAGAGGCTCAAGAGAATGATGCAGGGGCTCAAGAGAGAATTGCAGAGGCTTAAGAGAGGGATGCAGAGGATCAAGAGAGTGATGCAGAGGCTTAAGAGAGGGATGCAGAGGCTCAAGAGAGTGATGGAGAGGCTGAAGAGAGTGATGCAGAGGCTCAACAGAGTGATTCAGATGCCTACGAGAGTGATGCAAAGGCTTAAGAGAGTGATGCAGAGGCTGAAGAGAGGGATGCAGAGGCTCAAGAGAGGGATGCAGAGGCTAAAAAGAATGATGCAGAGGCTTAAGAGAGGGATGCAGAGGCTCAAGAGAGTGATGGAGAGGCTGAAGAGAGTGATGCAGAGGCTCAACAGAGTGATTCAGATGCTTACGAGAGTGATGCAAAGGCTTAAGAGAGTGATGCAGAGGCTGAAGAGAGGGATGCAGAGGCTCAAGAGAGGGATGCAGAGGCTCAACAGAGGGATGCAGAGCCTCAAGAGAGTGATGCAAAGGCTCAAGAGAGTGATGCAGAGGCTTAAGAGAGGGATGCAGAGGCTCAAGAGAGGGATGCAGAGGCTCAACAGAGGGATGCAGAGGCTCAAGAGAGTGATGCAAAGGCTCAAGAGAGTGATGCAGAGGCTTAAGAGAGGGATGCAGAGGCTCAAGAGAGGGATGTAGAGGCTCAAGAGAGGGATGAAGGGGCTCAAGAGAGGGATGCAGAGGCTCAAGAGGGGGATGTAGAGGCTGAAGAGAGAGATGCAGAGGCTTAAGAGAGCGATGCAGAGGTTCAAGAGAGTGATGCAGAGGCTTAAGAGAATGATGCAGAGGCTTAAGAGAGGGATGCAGAGGCTCAGGAGAATGATGCAAGGGCTCAAGAGTGTGATGCAGAGGCTTAAGAGAAGGATGCAGAGGATCAAGAGAGTGATGCAGAGGCTTAAGAGAGGAATGAAGAGGCTGAAGAGAATGATAAAGAGGCTTAGTAGAGGGATGCAGAGGCTGAAGAGAATGATACAGAGGCTTAAGAGAGGGATGCAGAGGCTCAAGAGAGTGATGGAGAGGCTCAAGAGAGTGATGCAGAGGCTCAACAGAGTGATTCAGATGCTTACGATAGTGATGCAGAGGCTTAAGAGAGTGATGCAGAGGTTCAAGAGAGGGATGCAGAGGCTCAAGAGAGGGATGTAGAGGCTCAAGAGAGTGATGCAGAGGCTCAAGTGAGGGAAGCATAGGCACAAGAGAGGGATGCAGAGGCTCTTGGAGTGACGCAGAGGCTCAAGAGTGGGATGCAGAGGCTTAAGAGAGTGATGCAAAGGCTCAAGTGAGGGATGCAGAGGCTCATGAAAGGGATGCAGGAGTTCAAGAGAGCGATGCAGAGGCTGAAGAGAGGGATGCAGAGGCTCAAGTGAGGGATGAAGAGGCACATGAGACGGATGCAGGGGCTCTTTGGAGTGATGCAGAGGCTGAAGAGAGTGATGCAGAGGCTCTAGAGAGTGATGCAGAGGCTCAAGAGAGTGATGCAGAGGCTGAAGAGAGGGAAGCAGAGGCTTAAGAGAGTGTTGCAGAGGCTTAAGAGAGGGATGCAGAGGCTCAATAGAGTGGTGCAAAGGCTCAAGAAAGTGATGCAGAGGCTGAAGAGAGTGTTGCAGAGGCTTAAGAGAGGGATGCAGAGGATCAAGAGAGGGATGCAGAGGCTTAAGAGAGTGATGCAGAGGCTTAAGAGAGGGATGCAGAGGCTCAAGAGAGGGATGTAGAGACTCAAGAGAGGGATGCAGGGGCTCAAGAGAGGGATGCAGAGGCTCAAGAGAGGGATGCAGAATTTGAAGAGAGAGATGCAGAGGCTCAAGAGACGGATGCAGAGGCTCAAGAGAGAGATGCAGAGGCTTAAGAGAGTGATGCAGAGGTTCAAGAGAGTAATGCAGAGGCACAAGAGAATGATGTAGAGGCTTAAGAGAGGGATGCAGAGGCTCAAGAGAATGATGCAGGGGCACAAGAGAGAATTGCAGAGGCTTAAGAGAGGGATGCAGAGGATCAAGAGAGTGATGCAGAGGCTTAAAAGAGGAATGCAAAGGCTGAAGAGAATGATGCAGAGGCTAAAGAGAGGGATGCAGAGGCTGAAGAGAATGATGCAGAGGCTTAAGAGAGGGATGCAGAGGCTCAAGAGAGTGATGGAGAGGCTCAAGAGAGTGATGCAGAGGCTCAACAGAGTGATTCAGATGCTTACGAGAGTGATGCAAAGGCTTAAGAGAGTGATGCAGAGGCTTAAGAGAGGGATGCAGAGGCTCAAGAGAGGGATGCAGAGGCTCAACAGAGGGATGCAGAGGCTCAAGAGAGTGATGGAAAGGCTCAAGAGAGTGATGCAGAGGCTTAAGAGAGGGATGCAGAGGCTCAAGAGAGGGATGTAGAGGCTCAAGAGAGGGATGCAGGGGCTCAAGAGAGAGATGCAGAGGCTCAAGAGGGGGATGCAGAGGCTGAAGAGAGAGATACAGAGGCTTAAGAGAGCGATGCAGAGGTTCAAGAGAGTGATGCAGAGGCTTAAGAGAATGATGCAGAGGCTTAAGAGAGGGATGCAGAGGCTCAGGAGAATGATGCAAGGGCTCAAGAGTGTGATGCAGAGGCTTAAGAGAAGGATGCAGAGGATCAAGAGAGTGATGCAGAGGCTTAAGAGAGGAATGCAGAGGCTGAAGAGAATGATGCAGAGGCTTTAGAGAGGGATGCAGAGGCTGAAGAGAATGATGCAGAGGCTTAAGAGAGGGATGCAGAGGCTTAGGAGAGTGATGGAGAGGTTCAAGAGAGTGATGCAGAGGCTCAACAGAGTGATTCAAAAGCTTACGAGAGTGATGCAGAGGCTTAAGAGAGTGATGCAGAGGCTTAAGAGAGGGATGCAGAGGCTCAAGAGAGGGATGCAGAGGCTGAAGTGAGGGATGCAGAGGCTCAAGAGAGTGATGCAAAGGCTCAAGAGAGTGATGCAGAGGCTTAAGAGAGGGATGCAGACGCTCAAGATAGGGATGCAGGGGCTCAAGAGAGGGATGCAGAGGCTCAAGAGAGGGATGCAGAGGCTGAAGAGAGAGATGCAGAGGCTTAAGAGAGTGATGCAGAGGCATAAGAGAATGATGTAGAGGCTTAAGAGAGGGATGCAGAGGCTCAGGAGAATGATGCAGGGGCTCAAGAGTGTGATGCAGAGGCTTAAGAGAGGGATGCAGAGGATCAAGAGAGTGATATAGAGGCTTAAGAGAGGAATGAAGAGGCTGAAGAGAATGATAAAGAGGCTTTGGAGAGGGATGCAGAGGCTGAAGAGAATGATACAGAGGCTTAAGAGAGGGATGCAGAGGCTCAAGAGAGTGATGGAGAGGCTCAAGAGAGTAATGCAGAGGCTCAACAGAGTGATTCAGATGCTTACGAGAGTGATGCAGAGGCTTAAGAGAGTGATGCAGAGGTTCATGAGAGGGATGCAGAGGCTCAAGAGAGGGATGCAGAGGCTCAAGAGAGGGATGCATAGGCTCAAGAGAGTGATGCAGAGGCTCAAGTGAGGGAAGCATAGGCACAAGAGAGGGATGCAGAGGCTCTTGGAGTGACGCAGAGGCTCAAGAGTGGGATGCAGAGGCTTAAGAGAGTGATGCAAAGGCTCAAGTGAGGGATGCAGAGGCTCATGAAAGGGATGCAGGAGTTCAAGAGAGCGATGCAGAGGCTGAAGAGAGGGATGCAGAGGCTCAAGTGAGGGATGAAGAGGCACAAGAGACGGATGCAGGGGCTCTTGGGAGTGATGCAGAGGTTCAAGAGAGGGATGCAGAGGCTCAAGAGAGTGATTCAGAGGCTTACGAGAGTGATGCAAAGGCTTAAGAGAGTGATGCAGAGGCTTAGGAAAGTGATGCAGAGGCTCAAAAGAGGGATGCAGAAACTTAAAAGGGTGATGCACAGGCTCAAGAGAGTGATGCAGAGGCTCAAGACAGGGATGCAGGGGCTCAAGAGAGTGATGCAGAGGCTTAAGAGAGTGATTCAGAGGCTTACGAGAAAGATGCAGAGGCTTAAGAGAGTGATGCAGAGGCTGAAGAGAGTGATGCAGAGGATCAAGAGAAGGAAGCAGAGGCTTAAGAGAGTGATGCAGAGGCTGAAGAGAGTGATGCAGAGGCTCTAGAGAGTGATGCAGAGGCTCAAGAGAGTGATGCAGAGGCTCAAGAGAGTGATGCAGATGATCAAGAGAGGGAAGCAGAGACTTAAAACAGTGATGCAGAGGCTGAAGAGAGTGATGCAGAGGCTCAAGAGAGTGATGCAGAGGCTCAAGAGAGGGAAGCAGAGGCTTAAGAGAGTGATGCAGAGGCTGAAGAGAGTGATGCAGAGGCTTAAGAGAGGGCTGCAGAGGCTCAAGAGAAGGATGCAGACGCCCAAGAGAGGGATGCAGAGGCTCAAGAGAGGGATGCAGAGGCTCAATTGAGGGATGCAGTGGCACAAGAGAGGGATGCAGAGGCCCTTGGAAGTGATGCAGGGGCTCAAGAGAGGGATGCTGAGGCTTAAGAGAGTGATGCAGAGGATCAAGAGAGTGATGCAGAGGATCAAGACAGGGAAGCAGAGGCTTAAGAGAGTGATGCAGAGGCTGAAGAGAGTGATGCAGAGGCTCTAGAGAGTGATGCAGAGGTTTAAGAGAGGGATACAGAGGCTCAAGAGAGGGATGTTGAGGCACAAGAGAGGGATGCAGGGGCTCAAGAGAGGGATGCAGAGGCTCAAGAGAGGGATGCAGAGGCTGAAGAGAGAGATGCAGAGGCTTAAGAAAGTGACGCAGAGGCATAAGAGAATGATGTAGAGGCTTAGGAGAGGATGCAGAGGCTCAGGAGAATGATGCAGGGGCTCAACAGTGTGATGCAGAGGCTTAAGAGAGGGATGCAGAGGATCAAGAGAGTGATGCAGAGGCTTAAGAGAGGAATGAAGAGGCTGAAGAGAATGATAAAGAGGCTTAGGAGAGGGATGCAGAGGCTGAAGAGAATGATACAGAGGCTTAAGAGAGGGATGCAGAGGCTCAAGAGAGTGATGGAGAGGCTCAAGAGAGTGATGCAGAGGCTCAACAGAGTGATTCAGATGCTTACGAGAGTGATGCAGAGGCTTAAGAGAGTGATGCAGAGGTTCAAGAGAGGGATGCAGAGGCTCAAGAGAGGGATGCAGAGGCTCAAGAGAGGAATGCAGAGGCTCAAGAGAGTGATGCAGAGGCTCAAGTGAGGGAAGCATAGGCACAAGAGAGGGATGCAGAGGCTCTTGGAGTGACGCAGAGGCTCAAGAGTGGGATGCAGAGGCTTAAGAGAGTGATGCAAAGGCTCAAGTGAGGGATGCAGAGGCTCATGAAAGGGATGTAGGAGTTCAAGAGAGCGATGCAGAGGCTGAAGAGAGGGAAGCAGAGGCTCAAGTGAGGGATGAAGAGGCACAAGAGACGGATGCAGGGGCTCTTGGGAGTGATGCAGAGGCTGAAGAGAGTGATGCAGAGGCTCTAGAGAGTGATGCAGAGGCTCAAGAGAGTGATGCAGAGGCTGAAGAGAGGGAAGCAGAGGCTTAAGAGAGCGATGCAGAGGTTCAAGAGAGTGATGCAGAGGCTTAAGAGAATGATGCAGAGGCTTAAGAGAGGGATGCAGAGGCTCAGGAGAATGATGCAAGGGCTCAAGAGTGTGATGCAGAGGCTTAAGAGAAGGATGCAGAGGATCAAGAGAGTGATGCAGAGGCTTAAGAGAGGAATGCAGAGGCTGAAGAGAATGATGCAGAGGCTTTAGAGAGGGATGCAGAGGCTGAAGAGAATGATGCAGAGGCTTAAGAGAGGGATGCAGAGGCTTAGGAGAGTGATGGAGAGGTTCAAGAGAGTGATGCAGAGGCTCAACAGAGTGATTCAAAAGCTTACGAGAGTGATGCAGAGGCTTAAGAGAGTGATGCAGAGGCTTAAGAGAGGGATGCAGAGGCTCAAGAGAGGGATGCAGAGGCTGAAGTGAGGGATGCAGAGGCTCAAGAGAGTGATGCAAAGGCTCAAGAGAGTGATGCAGAGGCTTAAGAGAGGGAT
Source organism: Procambarus clarkii (assembly GCF_040958095.1). Taxonomy (NCBI): domain Eukaryota; kingdom Metazoa; phylum Arthropoda; class Malacostraca; order Decapoda; family Cambaridae; genus Procambarus; species Procambarus clarkii. The sequence continues at coordinate 6,825,865 of NC_091168.1, forward strand.
GCAGACGCTCAAGATAGGGATGCAGGGGCTCAAGAGAGGGATGCAGAGGCTCAAGAGAGGGATGCAGAGGCTGAAGAGAGAGATGCAGAGGCTTAAGAGAGTGATGCAGAGGCATAAGAGAATGATGTAGAGGCTTAAGAGAGGGATGCAGAGGCTCAGGAGAATGATGCAGGGGCTCAAGAGTGTGATGCAGAGGCTTAAGAGAGGGATGCAGAGGATCAAGAGAGGGATGCAGGGGCTCAAGAGAGAGATGCAGAGGCTCAAGAGGGGGATGCAGAGGCTGAAGAGAGAGATACAGAGGCTTAAGAGAGCGATGCAGAGGTTCAAGAGAGTGATGCAGAGGCTTAAGAGAATGATGCAGAGGCTTAAGAGAGGGATGCAGAGGCTCAGGAGAATGATGCAAGGGCTCAAGAGTGTGATGCAGAGGCTTAAGAGAAGGATGCAGAGGATCAAGAGAGTGATGCAGAGGCTTAAGAGAGGAATGCAGAGGCTGAAGAGAATGATGCAGAGGCTTTAGAGAGGGATGCAGAGGCTGAAGAGAATGATGCAGAGGCTTAAGAGAGGGATGCAGAGGCTTAGGAGAGTGATGGAGAGGTTCAAGAGAGTGATGCAGAGGCTCAACAGAGTGATTCAAAAGCTTACGAGAGTGATGCAGAGGCTTAAGAGAGTGATGCAGAGGCTTAAGAGAGGGATGCAGAGGCTCAAGAGAGGGATGCAGAGGCTGAAGTGAGGGATGCAGAGGCTCAAGAGAGTGATGCAAAGGCTCAAGAGAGTGATGCAGAGGCTTAAGAGAGGGATGCAGACGCTCAAGATAGGGATGCAGGGGCTCAAGAGAGGGATGCAGAGGCTCAAGAGAGGGATGCAGAGGCTGAAGAGAGAGATGCAGAGGCTTAAGAGAGTGATGCAGAGGCATAAGAGAATGATGTAGAGGCTTAAGAGAGGGATGCAGAGGCTCAGGAGAATGATGCAGGGGCTCAAGAGTGTGATGCAGAGGCTTAAGAGAGGGATGCAGAGGATCAAGAGAGTGATATAGAGGCTTAAGAGAGGAATGAAGAGGCTGAAGAGAATGATAAAGAGGCTTTGGAGAGGGATGCAGAGGCTGAAGAGAATGATACAGAGGCTTAAGAGAGGGATGCAGAGGCTCAAGAGAGTGATGGAGAGGCTCAAGAGAGTAATGCAGAGGCTCAACAGAGTGATTCAGATGCTTACGAGAGTGATGCAGAGGCTTAAGAGAGTGATGCAGAGGTTCATGAGAGGGATGCAGAGGCTCAAGAGAGGGATGCAGAGGCTCAAGAGAGGGATGCATAGGCTCAAGAGAGTGATGCAGAGGCTCAAGTGAGGGAAGCATAGGCACAAGAGAGGGATGCAGAGGCTCTTGGAGTGACGCAGAGGCTCAAGAGTGGGATGCAGAGGCTTAAGAGAGTGATGCAAAGGCTCAAGTGAGGGATGCAGAGGCTCATGAAAGGGATGCAGGAGTTCAAGAGAGCGATGCAGAGGCTGAAGAGAGGGATGCAGAGGCTCAAGTGAGGGATGAAGAGGCACAAGAGACGGATGCAGGGGCTCTTGGGAGTGATGCAGAGGTTCAAGAGAGGGATGCAGAGGCTCAAGAGAGTGATTCAGAGGCTTACGAGAGTGATGCAAAGGCTTAAGAGAGTGATGCAGAGGCTTAGGAAAGTGATGCAGAGGCTCAAAAGAGGGATGCAGAAACTTAAAAGGGTGATGCACAGGCTCAAGAGAGTGATGCAGAGGCTCAAGACAGGGATGCAGGGGCTCAAGAGAGTGATGCAGAGGCTTAAGAGAGTGATTCAGAGGCTTACGAGAAAGATGCAGAGGCTTAAGAGAGTGATGCAGAGGCTGAAGAGAGTGATGCAGAGGATCAAGAGAAGGAAGCAGAGGCTTAAGAGAGTGATGCAGAGGCTGAAGAGAGTGATGCAGAGGCTCTAGAGAGTGATGCAGAGGCTCAAGAGAGTGATGCAGAGGCTCAAGAGAGTGATGCAGATGATCAAGAGAGGGAAGCAGAGACTTAAAACAGTGATGCAGAGGCTGAAGAGAGTGATGCAGAGGCTCAAGAGAGTGATGCAGAGGCTCAAGAGAGGGAAGCAGAGGCTTAAGAGAGTGATGCAGAGGCTGAAGAGAGTGATGCAGAGGCTTAAGAGAGGGCTGCAGAGGCTCAAGAGAAGGATGCAGACGCCCAAGAGAGGGATGCAGAGGCTCAAGAGAGGGATGCAGAGGCTCAATTGAGGGATGCAGTGGCACAAGAGAGGGATGCAGAGGCCCTTGGAAGTGATGCAGGGGCTCAAGAGAGGGATGCTGAGGCTTAAGAGAGTGATGCAGAGGATCAAGAGAGTGATGCAGAGGATCAAGACAGGGAAGCAGAGGCTTAAGAGAGTGATGCAGAGGCTGAAGAGAGTGATGCAGAGGCTCTAGAGAGTGATGCAGAGGTTTAAGAGAGGGATACAGAGGCTCAAGAGAGGGATGTTGAGGCTCAAGAGAGGGATGCAGGGGCTCAAGAGAGGGATGCAGAGGCTCAAGAGAGGGATGCAGAGGCTGAAGAGAGAGATGCAGAGGCTTAAGAAAGTGACGCAGAGGCATAAGAGAATGATGTAGAGGCTTAGGAGAGGATGCAGAGGCTCAGGAGAATGATGCAGGGGCTCAACAGTGTGATGCAGAGGCTTAAGAGAGGGATGCAGAGGATCAAGAGAGTGATGCAGAGGCTTAAGAGAGGAATGAAGAGGCTGAAGAGAATGATAAAGAGGCTTAGGAGAGGGATGCAGAGGCTGAAGAGAATGATACAGAGGCTTAAGAGAGGGATGCAGAGGCTCAAGAGAGTGATGGAGAGGCTCAAGAGAGTGATGCAGAGGCTCAACAGAGTGATTCAGATGCTTACGAGAGTGATGCAGAGGCTTAAGAGAGTGATGCAGAGGTTCAAGAGAGGGATGCAGAGGCTCAAGAGAGGGATGCAGAGGCTCAAGAGAGGAATGCAGAGGCTCAAGAGAGTGATGCAGAGGCTCAAGTGAGGGAAGCATAGGCACAAGAGAGGGATGCAGAGGCTCTTGGAGTGACGCAGAGGCTCAAGAGTGGGATGCAGAGGCTTAAGAGAGTGATGCAAAGGCTCAAGTGAGGGATGCAGAGGCTCATGAAAGGGATGTAGGAGTTCAAGAGAGCGATGCAGAGGCTGAAGAGAGGGAAGCAGAGGCTCAAGTGAGGGATGAAGAGGCACAAGAGACGGATGCAGGGGCTCTTGGGAGTGATGCAGAGGCTGAAGAGAGTGATGCAGAGGCTCTAGAGAGTGATGCAGAGGCTTAAGAGAGTGATGCAGAGGCTGAAGAGAGGGAAGCAGAGGCTTAAGAGAGTGTTGCAGAGGCTTAAGAGAGGGATGCAGAGGCTCAAGAGAGTGGTGCAAAGGCTCAAGAAAGTGATGCAGAGGCTGAAGAGAGTGTTGCAGAGGCTTAAGAGAGGGACGCAGAGGATCAAGAGAGGGATGCAGAGGCTTAAGAGAGTGATGCAGAGGCTTAAGAGAGGGATGCAGAGGCTCAAGAGAGGGATGTCGAGACTCAAGAGAGGGATGCAGGGGCTCAAGAGAGGGATGCAGAGGCTCAAGAGAGGGATGCAGAATTTGAAGAGAGAGATGCAGAGGCTCAAGAGACGGATGCAGAGGCTCAAGAGAGAGATGCAGAGGCTTAAGGGAGTGATGCAGAGGTTCAAGAGAGTAATGCAGAGGCACAAGAGAATGATGTAAAGGCTTAAGAGAGGGATGCAGAGGCTCAAGAGAATGATGCAGGGGCTCAAGAGAGAATTGCAGAGGCTTAAGAGAGGGATGCAGAGGATCAAGAGAGTGATGCAGAGGCTTAAGAGAATGATGCAGAGGCTTAAGAGAGGGATGCAGAGGCTCAAGAGAGTGATGGAGAGGCTCAAGAGAGTGATGCAGAGGCTCAACAGAGTGATTCAGATGCTTACGAGAGTGATGCAAAGGCTTAAGAGAGCGATGCAGAGGTTCAAGAGAGTGATGCAGAGGCTTAAGAGAATGATGCAGAGGCTTAAGAGAGGGATGCAGAGGCTCAGGAGAATGATGCAAGGGCTCAAGAGTGTGATGCAGAGGCTTAAGAGAAGGATGCAGAGGATCAAGAGAGTGATGCAGAGGCTTAAGAGAGGAATGCAGAGGCTGAAGAGAATGATGCAGAGGCTTTAGAGAGGGATGCAGAGGCTGAAGAGAATGATGCAGAGGCTTAAGAGAGGGATGCAGAGGCTCAGGAGAGTGATGGAGAGGTTCAAGAGAGTGATGCAGAGGCTCAACAGAGTGATTCAGATGCTTACGAGAGTGATGCAGAGGCTTAAGAGAGTGATGCAGAGGCTTAAGAGAGGGATGCAGAGGCTCAAGAGAGGGATGCAGAGGCTCAAGTGAGGGATGCAGAGGCTCAAGAGAGTGATGCAAAGGCTCAAGAGAGTGATGCAGAGGCTTAAGAGAGGGATACAGACGCTCAAGATAGGGATGCAATGGCTCAAGAGAGGGATGCAGAGGCTCAAGAGAGGGGTGCAGAGGCTGAAGAGAGAGATGCAGAGGCTTAAGAGAGAGATGCAGAGGTTCAAGAGAGTGATGCAGAGGCACAAGAGAAAGATGTAGAGGGTTAAGGGAGGGATGCAGAGGCTCAAGAAAATGATGCAGGGGCTCAAGAGAGTGATGCAGAGGCTTAAGAGAGGGATGCAGAGGATCAAGAGAGTGATGCAGAGGCTTAAGAGAGGAATGAAGAGGCTGAAGAGAATGATAAAGAGGCTTGGGAGAGGGATGCAGAGGCTGAAGAGAATGATACAGAGGCTTAAGAGAGGGATGCAGAGGCTCAAGAGAGTGATGGAGAGGCTCAAGAGAGTGATGCAGAGGCTCAACAGAGTGATTCAGATGCTTACGAGAGTGATGCAGAGGCTTAATAGAGTGATGCAGAGGTTCAAGAGAGGGATGCAGAGGCTCAAGAGAGGGATGCAGAGGCTCAAGAGA